>NC_088252.1:1490000-1790000 GCF_036013445.1 Caloenas nicobarica | reverse complement strand
AAGAAAGCATTAAACGTCTTGGCTTTGTCTGTGTCCCTGTTTATAAGGTGACCATGGTCATGAAGTAATGGACCAATGTTATTTCTGGTTTTCCTTTTGCCATTACTATATATATTTTAAAAGCCTTTTTTATTGTCCCTCACAGTACTGGCCAGCTTTGATTCTAATTGAGCTTTGGCCACACAAATTTCCTCCCTACAGTGGTGAGCAGCATCTCTGTAGTCCTCACATGATGCCTGACCTTGCTTCCACTGACCATATATTATACTTTTTTCACCATAGTTCAAGAAGAAGATCCCTGCTCAGCCAAGCTGGCTTTTTGCCTCTACTGCTAGATTTTTGGCATTTTGGGAGTTTATCATTGTTGCAGCCATGGTTTTCCAGCCCCGGGTTATGGGGGCCTACTCCCTCACCCAGCCAGCAGTGCTGTGCTTGATATACACCAGGACACAGTTGGCCCTCTTGGCAACCAAAGCACACTCTTCACCATGGTGCATGGTAGAAGGACAAAAGACAAGGGCTGGATGGTGAAAGAGGAGAGGTTCAGCTAGGAAATAAGGAAAACATTTTTCCCCAGGAGCTCAGCCCCATAGGGGCTGTGTCATCTACGACCTTGAGGGTTTGCATACTCTGACTGAATCAAGCCTTGAACAACTTGGTCTGACCCATTTTGTGACAGGTTGAACTGCAGAATTCCTAAGGTTCCTTCCAACCTCAGTTCTCTTACTGTTGTCATCACTTAAAGGAATGAATCCTGCCTGCAATTGCTAACCTAAAGAGATGTAAATCCTTTCAGTTTAGGTCAGTCTGCTCATACAACAAAGATAAGAGTGACCTGCAAAACACCTAATCATGAACTATAGACACAACTGACCTTGCAGCTTTAGGCATTTTGAAGCCCACACAATTAGTTGAGTGTTGCTGTAACGCATATCTCAAAACTGTTAAATAAAATGTCCTTTAGCGGAATGTTGCTCATTATATGCTAAAAGGATTATGTAATCAATACACAAATGTGTAACCCCTTGGCTCTTTAGGATGTGAACGTAGTGATAAGATTTTGTATATAATGCCTTTTACTTTTCTTGCTGGCGTGTTGGCTTTATTCCAGCATCCAGACTTGTGCAACTTTATGAATAAATATCTCATCTCTGTGTGCTAATTCGGGTCATTTCTATGCACACTGGGTAAAGAACCCTGATTTTGGGACAACATGTGTCTGTTTCTGGGCTGACCAGGGAGATGAAGGGATCCAAGGTCAACTTCCGGATAGACTGTGAACCTAAGACCTGCTTTGGGAGGGATCTAAACCCTATGTGTGTCATATGGATGTATATTTTCCACTAATACAGCCAGCCATACAAACAGAGAGACATGGTGGGGTTGGGGAGGTGAGGAGCAAGGTTGTCCATACAGCGATGGACCTCCAAGGAGGCTGCTTTTCCTACTGGTCCACACCTCTTAGGAGACACTCTCGATCAATATAAATCGGAGCATTCTTCTATAAGTTCTTCAAAGTGCTCTCTACGTACCTTTCTCTTTAACCACACTCTTGAAACTTGTCTAATTGAGCAAAAAGTCTTGAAGACTAGATGTAAATGATGGATGCAACACGGCTCTTGCCATTCCCAGAAAAAACCTCAGGTACAATGGGGCCTCTCGTGGTTTGCCTTGGGTGCTTAGGGTAGACCATGGAGCTATGCCTGAAAACCAGAGAACTGCTCTCAGTACTTTACCGTCAGCTGAAATGGATCAACATTTTCAATAAAATATTCATGGAATGTCTATCCTGCCAAAATATGAATTTTCAGAATGCGTATGAATTGTGGGAGAAGAAATACTGACCTTAACCTGTGCTTGCATTGCCAGAACTCTGTCGATCATGCTGTGTATGATCTGTGAACTCGAACTCTCCCTGAACTTCCACGTGTTTCTACCTCTCCTGATTCAATTCCCCACGTCTGAAGTCATCTCTTGCAAAGCCTGTCTGGATATTTGCACTTTCCGTTGTTCTTCACAGGTTCTTCCTCCTCTTAATCTTTGCTCACTCAGAGCCCTCTCACCCCTCACCTTGCTTTGAGCTTCAGGCAAGTAAAGCTGAATTGTCTTTCAGCTGTCGCGCTCATACTCCCTGTAGGCAACTCTTCATTCGTGGTGATGGACCTCACTGGAAGGTGCTTAAACTAACCATACAGCTGAGAAGTGTACTTTATCATTCATTAAGTTCTGTTGTGTTCTCCTTCTTCTGTTATTCTTTTCTTTCCTCCAATTAAAAGAGCCCCTCAGTGCCTGTTTAGCTCCAGATCTCAAAGGAAAGCAGGTAGGAATTCCTGCAGAGAAGCTGTAACAATCGGATGCAAACTTCAGTGGAGAAGCCTGGTGTAAAGAAAAGTGATGTAACTCCCAGGGGCCAATGAGTGAAAAAGGGAGGTTGGAGAGGTGAGGAGCAAGGTTGTCCATCCCATGTCTGGCCTCAAGGGACTGCTTTTCCCACCTGTCCAACCTCCTTAGGAGACACTCTGCACCAGTATCCATGGGAGAATTCTTCTTGCACTTCTTCCAAGTGCTCTTTGAAAATGTACTCTTTACCTGCCCTCCTGAAGCCTCTCTAATTAGATCTACAAGTCCTTAGTACTTGAAGAAAATGATGGAAGAGACATGGCTTGTGAGGTCTTTGGGCATCATAATGAGCCTATGTTGTATTTGAGGCCGAGTCCATGAACCTCAGGTATTGAGACTCAACAAAGGTCTCAAGGACCCAAAGGCAAAAGCAAACCCCAAAGTTCCTTGAAGCATTAATGGGCCCCACTGAGGGCTGTTACTGACAAAGCCTCCCCAGGGACTTGTTAGAGCAGATAATTGGAGGCTGTGATGACAGGGAGGCCAAGGCCCTGTGCAGGTGACTCTGATGCTCAGAAACCCCTTGGTGTGCTTTCTGAAGCAGAAAGGAGAAGCCATGACCTCCAGGCCATGGGAAGGGGGATCCTGTCCCTCACACACAGCTCAGGGCTCTTCCGGGGACCATGGGATGTGGGTGTGCAAGGCCGAGGGAAGGACAACACTGGTACAACAACTTCCAGCTTCCCCATGGAGCTGCAAGGAGGCAGCGAGGCCCCAGTGTCATGCGGACAACATGTCTTCTCCTAGGCCTCAGTGGCAGAGACAACTGCCATGGCCAAGGGCTCAGAGACCTGAGTTCTGTTGGTCCCTTCCAGCCTTGCCAGCGCCCTTTGCCATCTCCATCACAGACTGTTCTACATGGTCCTACACCTGCACCTCTTTCCCTGCAGGCTGTAGACGCACATCTTGCTCCCCCACCTGCTCTCACCCCAGCATTTCTGTCCCTTCACTGATGTGTCTGCACCCTCACTGGCTGTTCTTTGGAACACAAAGCCATGGGCTGATCCAGACTCCCTTTGGGTGACCTCTTGCACCACAGCACTGCCTTTTGAGTGACATTTCTTCCTCCTGACACCCTGTCTCCACCTTCCAATCTGTACTGTGTGAGTTTTTCTTATCTCTTCTGCTTTTTCTGACTACCGAGGAGAGCTCGACCATCTCAGAAACTGCCCTTCAAGCAGGGAACCCAGCCCATTAGGCTTCTTCTGGTCTTTCACCTGAGCAGAGACAAGTAACCTCACCATGATCTCCTAAATCCCATGACTGCTCCTGGTCTTTTAGCTTTTCTGATAGACACGACCATGTGTCTGCTGCTGTCCCATCATGTACTCAGGTGGAATGGACATGACAACCCATCTCAGAGGCCTCTTCCTGGATAGGGCCTGTAGGTACTTTGGCAGAGGTACCTTCCCAGCTCTATTCCTGCTGCTGGGCTGTCACCTCCAGAGACAGAACTGACCTCTCAGTCCCCTTACCAGCCACAGGCTTCTTACTGGATTATGAGTTACTGAGACCCAGCTGATGTCATAACACCCCATACCCATCCATCACCTTCCTATGGCCCAGGACCTGACCAGATAAAAGCATGCTTGTATTATCAAATTGATCAAATGTATTTCCTACTAACAATTTGAGTGGAAAAACACTCTTCATAAGAACCATTTATATCTACTGTTGTGCCCCTTTTTTTTTTTCCTTCTTCCTCCACCTATTCTGCCTTCAAAAACGTGGAAACCAAAGATTCCTTGAATCACAGAATAACTCAGGTTTGAAGAGAGCCCTGAACATCATCACTCTCCTGCTTAAGGCACGGTGATACAGGTGAGAGTGTTCAAGGCATCTGCCCAGCTTTGCATCATCTACAGAAGAGCATAAAGTGCAGTGTCACATCATGCAGGGGGAGAATAAAGACGTTCAAAAGTGTTGGCCCAAGTGCTGGTCACCGAGATATGACACTAGTAACTGGCTGCATAGAGAACTTTGTATGACTGATGATATTTGGGCCTGATTATCCAGCCAACTTCCCACTCAGCATCCACTTCTTCAGCCCAGTCAGCACCACTCTGGCTACAAGGAGACCATGCCCGAGGCCTTGCAAACTCCCTGTACACAACAAGCCTTTCTTTCCCCTGCCCATTTGAGTTCAGCAATCCCTTCCTTGTCCTTCACGTTCCTGGAAATGGCTGCAGGAGGACATGTCCCATCCCCTTCCCAGGGAGGGAGGTAGGGTGGCCAGCCTGTAATTCTCCCAGGTCCTATTCCTGCTATTCTTGAAGATGGGTTTGAGGTCTGCGTTTTCTAAGGACCCCGGAAGCTCTCTGGTTTCTCTGGCACTTTTGAGAGCACAATCCAGAATCATGGACAAGGGTGATGTAGCAGACAGGAGCACTTGCAATGAGCCTGTCCAAGGCAACTGAGATGAATCTCACTGAGTCAGTAGGGTTTGTTCCTGAAGTCACACACAGAAATATCAGGGTCTGTCAGGTGTCCACATCTGAGCTGGCCTCATGGACTCCTTATGCACCCAGGGATGTTCAGAGACAGAGTCTGCCCCTTTTACACACAGAGGCAGGAGGCACAGTGTCTCTCTGACCTCCTGTTGCCACTCCCAAAGGATGGGAGGCACCTCCACCCTGTGTTGTGTCCCATTGCTCTGCACTCGTCTGAGATGCCCCATGGCATGAAGAATGGACATAAGGACCTCTGTTGAAGGATGTACATCCCAGTGCTGTATTCAGGCAGTTAACAATGGGATGTTACTTGGAACATGAAGTGACCTTGAGACATTGACTGTCTCACAGGCCTTCATGGAACCCCCAGGAATAGTCAATACAGTTTGTGCTCACTCGTGTTCATCTCACCTCACGTACATGATGTGCATGCTCACGTCTCATATGTACAATGCAAACATGGACCTCTGACCTACTCATTCACTGTCCCTCTGTGGAGGGAAGAACAACTTCTGTGAGCTTTGACAGGAACTCCAGTCAAAACTCAGGTGGAAGAAGGATGTTTGTGTAATGTGCAAAAAGGGACAGACCACCTGGGAGGAATACAAAGAGGCTGTTAGAGTGTGCAGTGATGCGGTAAGGAAGGCCAAGCTCCACTGGAAGCAAATCTGGCCAGGGATGTCGAGGACAACACGCAGGGTTTCTTCAAGTACATCAGCAGCAAAAGGAAGATTACGGAAAATGTAGGTCTGCTGCTGAATGAGGAGGGTGCCCTGGTGACGGATGACATAGAGAAGGCAGATATACTGAACGCTTTCTTGGCTTCCATCTTTACTGCTAAGACCAGCCCTCAGGTATCCCAGACTCTAGAGGTAGGAGAGAAAGTCCTGCTCAAGAAAGACTTCCCCTTGGTTGAGGAAAATCAGATTAGAGATTTTTTACACAAAGTGAACATCCACAAATCCCTGGGCCCCGATGGGATGCACCCATGAGGTGCTGAGAGAGTTGGCAGATGTTATTGCTAAGCCGCTCTCCATCATCTTTGAAAGGTCATGGAGAACAGGAGAGGTGCCTGAGGACTGGAAGAAATCCAACATCACTCCAGTCTTCCAAAAGGGCAAGAAGGAAACTACAGGCCAGGCAGCCTCACCTCCATCCTTGGAAAGGTGATTGAACAACTTATTCTGGACGTCATCTCCAAGCATGTGGAGGAAAAGAAGGTTATCACGAGTAGTCAGCATGAGTTCACCAAAGGGAAATCATGTTTGACCAACCTGGTAGCCTTCTGTGGTGGTATGACTGGCTGGGTAGACAAGGGAAAAGCAGCGGACGTTGTCTGCCTTGACTTCAGCAAGGCTTTTGACACCGTCTCTCACAACATCCTCATAGGTAAGCTCAGGAAGTGCAGGCTGGATGAACGCACAGTGAGATGGATCATGAACTGGCTGGATGGCAGAGCTCAGACAGTTGTGATCAACGGTGCAGAGTCTGGTTGGAGGCCTGTAGTTAGTGGGGTTCCCCAGGGGTCAGTACTGGGTCCAGTCCTGTTCAACCTGTTCATCAATGACCTGGATAAAGAGACCGAGTGCACCCTCAGGAAGTTTGTTGATGACACCAAACTGGGAGGAAGGGCTGACACATAAGAGGCTGTGCTGCCATTCAGCAAGACCTGGACTGGCTGGAGGGCTGGGCAGAGAAGAATCTGATGAAGTTCAACAAGGGCAAGTGTAGGGTCCTGCACCTGGGGAGGAACAACCCCAGGCACCAGTACAGGTTGGAGGTTGACCTGCTGCAAAGCAGCACTGAGGAGAAGGACCTGGGAGTTCTGGTGGACAACAGGTTGACCATGAGTCAACAATGTGCCCTTGTGGCCGAGAGGCAAATGGTACTTGGGGTGCATTAAGAAGACTGTGACCAGCAGGCTGAGGGAGCTGAATCCTCCCCCTCTATTCCCCCCAGTTTAAGAAGGACAAGGAATTACTGGAGGGAGTCCAGCAGTGGGACAGAAAGATGATGAGGGGCCTAGAGCACCTTTCTTATGAGGAGAGACCAAGAGAGCTGGGGCTGTTCAGCTGGAGAAGAGAAGCTGAGAGGGGATCTTATTAATGATGAAAAATATCTGAAGGGTGGGTGTCAAGAGGATGGACCAGACTCTTTTCAGTGGTGCGCAACGACAGGATGGGGGGCAATGGACACAAACTGAAGCACAGGAGGTTTCATCTAAACATGAGGAGAAACTTCTTTATTTTGAGGCTGCCAGAGCCCTGGACCAGGCTGCCCAGAGCGGGTGTGGAGTCTCCTTCTCTGGAGACATTCAAACCCACCTGGACGCAATCTTGTGCAATCTGCTCTAGGTGAACCTGCAGGTGAGTTAGATTGGATGGTCTCCAGAAGTCCCTTATAACCCTAGCCACTCTGTGATTCTGTGATTCTGTGATTCTGTCATGACCCCAAGCCTCACATGATTCACAAAACAATTGGACAATGCCCTCAGACATATCACAGAATCACAGAATGTTAGGGATTGGAAGTGATCTCAAAAGATCATCTGGTCCAATCCCCCTGCCAGAGCAGGAACACCTAGGTGAGGTTACACAGGAAGGCGTCCAGGCGGGTTTTGAATGTCTCCAGAGAAGGAGACTCCACAACCTCCCTGGCAGCCTGTTCCAGTGTTCTGTCACCCTGACTGAGAAGAAGTTTCTTCTCAAATTTAAGTGGAACCTCCTGTGTTCCAGCTTGAACCCAGTACCCCTTGTCTTACTGTTGGTTGCCACTGAGAAGAGCCTGGCTCCATCCTCGTGACACCCACCCTTTATATATTTATAAACATTAATGAGGTCACCCCTCAGTCTCCTCTTCTCCAGCTCAAGAGCCCCAGCTCCCTCAGCCTTTCCTCACATGGGAGATGCTCCACTCCCTTCATCATCTTTGTGGCCCTGCGCTGGACTGTCTCCAGCAGTTCCCTGTCCTTCTGGAACTGAGGGGCCCAGAACTGGACATGATATTCCAGATGAGGTCTCACTATCTGGGTGGTTTTTGAAGCAATAAACTGCCCATTTTCTTCTACATAGCAGTTTTAATGTAACAAATTACAGGCCCAGCCTGTCATCTGTATTTTATGTTGTTATTGGTGGTTTTTTATTGTGATAACGTTGTCATCCCCTTTCGAATTCACGGTCTGCTTTTCTTTTATAAGCGCTGGCTGTGTAAATGGAGATGTGCTCTCCTTGTCTTTAAACAAAATAACGGGCCCTGTAGTGACTTGTTTTTCACTATATCCTTCTTGCAAGGACTTTTTGGAGCTGCAGTGACAGTTCCTGTGTGCATGGGTGGAGGGGAAAAGAGTCCAGCATGGCAGCAGTGCCAAGGAGCACCAATGCTTGGTCTTCCAGAGCTGTTCTCTTTCCACTTCCACACTCTCCTTCTGATCCCTTGTGTTGGTGCAAGGCCTGAGTGCTCTGGCAGCTTGGTCACCATCCTGCTGTGTGTCAGTCCTATGAGCACAGGCAAGGACAGGCAATGGGCACTTGTGTGACAGAGCTGGCCTCAGAACAGCCTTTCCAGAAAGAAAGGTGACCTCCTCGGGGAAGTACCTAAAGGCTTAGATCTTCTTCCTATGCTTCTCTTAAGAACATGTCCAAGGAAGTGACCCACAGATCAAAACACCAGTATAGACCTAAACAATGTGAGTATAAAGTATTAGGGCACACAGCAGTTGTCTTCTCACAAGCAGGCCTCCTGTGAGAGACCTTAAGGACCAGCAGAGCAGTGTCTGGTCAGTGGCCGTGTGTGCTGGACTCCCTGGGGAACCTCCCCAGGGACTGGCCCCTCACAACCATTCTTTCCTTGTGTCCTATCACTGGTCACCAGAGAAGAGATCAGCACCTCCACCTCCGCTGTCTCCCTTGGGGAAGGTGTAGACTGCAATGAGGTCACCTCTCAGCTTTCTCTTCTCCAAGCTCAACAAACCAAGTGACTCCAGCCACTCCTTGTAAGTCTTGCTCTCAAGACCCTTCACCAGCTTGGTCGCCTTCCCTGAGACACACTCTACTAGTTTGATGTCCTTCTTCTATTGAGCTGCCAAAAAACTGCAGCCAGTGCTTGATGTGGGGCCACACCAATGCAGTGCAGAGTGGGACAATCACCTCCCTCCACCAGCTCACTACACTGTGCTTGATGCAGCCCAGGACACGGTTGGCCCTTTGGGCTGCCAGCACACTGTGTTGACTCATATTCAACTTGCCATCAACCCAACCCCCAGACCTTTTTCTGCAGGGCTGCTCCCCAGCCTCTCCTTCCCCAATTTGTACGTGTAACCCGGATTAACCTGTCCCAGGTGGGAGACGTGTGTGCTCATGTACTCATGAACATGTGACATCACGAACACCTGCACAGGCCAGCTCTACACCTGTGAGTGTACACCAGCTACAGAGCCACCAGTGACATCACAAGCAGCTGCACAAGCCAGAGGCTTGCTGCTTCCCTATCACCTAGTCAGGCACATGTGACATCACAAGCAAATGAACAAGCCAGGTCACTCCTTCTACCCTATAACCTACTAAGCCACCTATGACATCACAAGCAGCTGCACGTGTCGGTGTCCTGTCCCACACCTACTGGCTACTCAGCCAACAGTAGCCTTCTGGGAACCTGGATAAGTCGGGAGCGTGTTTCTGTCCTATCACCTAATAAGCCAGCAGTGACACCACAAGCAGCCACAGAAGCCAGGTGCATACTTCTGCCCTATCACCTACTCAGGTGTATGTGACATCATAAAACACCTGCCTGTCACACTTGTAGTCCGACATGGGACAGCTTCAGGCCATCCAGAAAAAGTATCTACTAATATCAAAAGATACAATTATTACCCTTTGGTAATTAAGAAAAATCATTTTGACGGTATTCTCCTGGAACATTCCTGCATTTTACCTCTCCAGGTGAAGGCTCCAACCCTATCTTACAATTAATTTTAAAACATGTCACACGTTTCATTATTTGATTAGCATAACTTTGCATTTTATGTCCAATTGCGTATCTTTTAACACTTGCTTCTAAAGCATCAGCAGCCACGTGTGTCCCTTCATGTGTTAAATGTGGCAGTTTTCGTGTTATTGGAACTGTCACCAAGCATTGTCCAGTAGGTGTCACCCACCATCCATCTGAGGTCTTTATGCATTTCAATAGTTCAGCCAATTGGTCTTCCTTTTCATTATGTTTAGGTACCTCCGTTTTTATCATGTTCTTTAGAATTAGGGCACCCATTAGTGCTCCGCTGGCCCCTCTCTTTGCAGTTTCATCAACTTTACAATTACCTCGTATTATTTCAGGTTGTCCAAACTGGTGAGCCTTATAGTGCCTTACTGACATGTCTTTAGGTTTTAGAACAGCTTCTAATAGCTTCAGTGTTTCTTGCCCATGTTTGATAGGTGACCCTCATGAAGTCAGAAGTCCTCTTTCTTTCCACATTGCCCGATGTGCATGTACAATTCCAAAACCATATTTAGAGTCTGTATATACATTAACTCGCTTATCTTGTGACAATTCTTAGGCTCTGGTCAAAACCATCAGCTCAGCTTTCTGTGCTGAGGTATTTGATGGCAATGGTTGTGATTCAGTTACATTCTCTGAAGTTACCACAGTGTATCCAGATGGTCGTTCCCCACCCAGAGTGAAACTGCTCCCATCTGCATAGAGACTCCACGCCAGGGGAGTATCCTTTAAGTCTGGTCTGCTAGAAAAGACTTGTTTAATAGTTAGTATACAGTCGTGCTCCAAATTTTCATCGTTAAATGCTGGCAATAAAGTAGTAGGATTCAGAAACATTGTTCTTTTTAAACTTATATCATACCGTTTCACTAATGTTGCTTGGTACTGTACCATTCTGCAAGGTGACAGCCAAGGGTGTCCTCGTTGTTCCAGCACTGAGGCTACAGCATGAGGTACAAATACAGTGATCTGCTGTCCCAAAGTTAGTTTCCGTGCCTCTTGAATCAACAACACCATCATAGCTACTTGCCAAGTTCCAATTTTTTTCACCAATATGTTATCAAACAAAGTAGGACTGTTCTTAAATCCTTGTGGCAAAAAACAGCCTAACAAGCTGCATCTTTCTTCCAGTGGTAGGTCTTTCCCATTCAAAGGTGAAAAGATTCTGGCTCTCCGAATCCAATGGTAAACAGAAAAAGGTGTCTTTCAAGTCTAAAACAATAAAATAAACATTATTTCCTGCTATATTAGTCAAAAGAGTGTATGGGTTTGTCACTACCAGATGCACATTCATCATACTCTGATTAATGGCTCTCGAATCTTCTACCAACTGGTATTGCATAGGATGTGGCTTCTTTACTGACAAAATGGGAGTATTATATTCTGGTTGGCATTCCCGCAAAAGCGCACAGTGCATAAATTTGTTTATCAAAGTCTCGAACCCCATTTTAGCTTCCATGTTTATTGGATATTGTTTTTTCCTTGCTGTTTCAAAGTTCTGTTTCAGCTCTACCTTTATCGGTGTAGTGTTGGCTTTACCAGGTACTTTGCTGCCCACACTAGTGGAAATACAGCATTCAAGATTTCCTTAGAGATTTCTTGCTCATTTTTCTATTCTGACTGCAGCAGGTAGATCTGTGCCTTCCAAGCATTTTCTTGTGGGATATGCAGCTGAACAGAGTTATCAGAAAACGTTACTTGAACTTTTAATTTACTTAACAAATCGCAACCTAAGAGAGATGCAGGGCATTCTGGCATATACAAGAATTCATGTGTTAAAGCTTTGTTCCCAATTTGGCATTCCATTGGTTTCAAAAATGGCCTTAACTCTTTGTTTCCCTTGACTCCAACAACTGGCATGGTGAATTTACTAAGAGGTCCCTTACAACTAGTTACTACAGAATAAGTTGCTCCTGTCCCTATTAAAAAAAAAAAAAAGGTTTCATTTCCCAGTTTTATTGGAACCAGGGATCTGTTGGGTCTGCCTCTAAATTCACCCCAGTCCCCTTCATGCAGTATTACAGTTCTCTAGCAGCAACACATCTGCCGCAGAGGGAGGTTCCCTGCCTTTGCTGGTATGTTTTAGCAGCGGGGAGGCGGCTTTCCTTTTTTTTTTTTTTACATGAAAACAACTTATTCCCAAAAGATCTTCACATGAGAGCTTCTCGCTGCACTTTTAGAAACAGGCAAGGCCACCCTGGTGGCATAATCGCTGGTACCAAGTGGGAGCTGCCTGGCAGGCTCCTCTGTTACAATGAACTGCTGAGTTTATCCTGCAGCTGAAAAATTTGTGCAACACTACTCAGGCCTGAAGTTTAAGTTCAAGCTGTACAGCACAGGCCTGGGCTTTTGATTTCTATACTTCTCTTTTTGTTTCTCTTTTCTATTTTTTTTTCCCATTTCATTCCTGCTATTATACACATTACATGCAATTCCAATCAATTCAGCAATAATCATTCCTTCAGCTCCATCTAATTTCTGCAATTTCTTATAGATGTCAATAAACAACATATGAAACATTAATCTATTATTTTCATTTTCTGGATCCAGATCCATCCACATTCTAGCAGCTTTTACATACAACCTCTCCCAATTTCACATCCATTACATCATTTAGTTTTGTTTTTCATCTCTCCAGCTAGTGCACACATTCCATGCGATCCAGAGTTTAACAACTTACATTCTTTTCTGATCTCAAAATTACTGTGTAACAGTAAGAACAAATTAAGATACAGTACTGGACTTCATCCCATTTTTCTGAACTTCTGCAGAACAACACTAATTGCAATATAGTGCTATAACTTAGAATCTCATGTTTGGGCCATTTTTCCTCATTATCCAATTTATACCAAGGCCACAATTGAGTACGATATCATTTCAAACTTTCTTTTATCAGAGGTTTCCCCCACAAATTTAGTCTAATGTGTAGGGATGCATCCTAAGGAGGAGCAAGATGGTATTTCAGCAGAAGAACCAGTTCCCATTTTATAATTATCTCCCCAAACAAATTTATTTTGGTACCAAATGCAAATATGCAAACAATACCAAGCCTGCGTACACTCAGCTCATGTTTCTCAGCTCTTTTGTGTCTACATGTAGCAGTTCTCTCCTAATGCAGTCCTCAATGGAGTCGACTTACATGGAGGTTTACTCCAAATAGCAAGTTCATGTATGCAAGCAAGTTCAAATATGCAAACCAAATACCGAGCTCAGACATGCAAAAAAAATACTGAGTTCAAATATGGCCAAATACCAAGTTCAAATGTGCAAACCAATCACAATTACACTTATTCAAGACAATATCTCAACTTCAGCATTGCAACTTTGAGCCGCTTACCGCTCAGCCAGGAAGAGGAACCGCTGAAGCCCCCGATCAACAGGTTGGTGCACGCTGGTGTCCAGTCACTCCTGCTCCCTGCTGTTTTCAGTAAGCCGGACTGGGCAAGGTTCTTATCAGTATCCCATATGGGGTGCCATGATTGTTGTCCCAAAACCAGGGTTCTTTAGCCAGTATGCATACAAATGAGCCAAATTTAGCACAGCAAGATATTGTTTATTATAGAATTGCACAAGCCTGGATGCTGGAATAAAGCCAGCATGACAGAAAGAAAAGTAACAGCCATTGTATACAAAATCTTAGCACTACATTCACACCCTAAAGAGCCAATTGGTTATACATCTCCATATTCCATTACATAATCCTTTTAGCGTATAATGAGCAACATTCAGCTAAAGGAAACTTTATTCAACAGTCTTGAGAGATATGTTAAAGCAAGGCTCGACTAATTGTGTGGGCTTCAAAATATCTAAAGCTGCAAGGTCAGTCTCTCTGATTAGGTGTTTTGCAAGTCACCCTTATCTTTGTCAGATTGACCTAAAATTAAAAGGATTTATATATCTTCAGATTAGCAGTTGCAGACAGGATGCATTCTTTTAATGACAACAGCAGGATGGTGGCCATGGAAGTCGGAATCCTCTAAGGGGTGTGCAACAACTCACCTGCCGAATCAACTAGCCCTAAAAATGGATGGCGCTGGAGCGTTGGGCCCATACCTGGCAAGTCACCACTGTATGGGAATATAGCGCAAGATTGGCAAGGAGGTTGGTTAAATGTAAATACACTCAAGTGACTTGCACCTGTCTGTAGAAAAAGTACACACATCACACTAATTGTTTTACTGACCTTGTGTGCTTGATGAGTAGAAACTCTGTGTTAGATAACATAGGCCTGTGAGAAACTCCAGGCACCTTATCACTATGTCTGAGATTCTTGCTTTGTTGTGAGAAAAAGCGAGAGGTTGCGCCTCCCTGAAGCCTTGAAATACAGGCGAGCTCAGCAGGCGCAGTGATCTTCTTAACGGGGCTGAATTGCTGCAGCGCCTGCATCCCCGCTTGTGTCACCTCTGCCTGGGAGCTCAGGTGCAACTTCGGAGATCCCCCAGTAGAGAGGTAACTAAAATAAAACTTGCTCTTTGCAATGCATTCGTGGCCTCTGGCTCTTCTTGCGATGTGCCTGCCTGTGTGTACATGTTTGGCGTTAGTCGGCAGTCGCTAGAACCAGCCATGCTGTGGTTTGCAAAAACACCGGGGACAGCGGAGGCCTCGAGGGTGACTCCCCCAATTCTGGGATGGCCCAGTATGGAGCGCTGGGCTCCCATGACTGCTCTCCTGTTTGAATTGGCTCTACCGGAGGCATGGCCTCAGATGATGATGGGGTGGTGATTACCCCCCAGGTAATTCAGGCAGCTATGCTAAAGTTTCCATGGAGAGCAGCATTGGCTTCTTCTTGCAAATTAGCGGGGAGATTGGGATGGTTATTCGTTACCGGTCTTAGAGCTCTTGATCGTGAAGTTGTTGCATTGCAGAGTAAAATAAGAGAATTGGAAAAGGAGGTTGAGATTTTACAGGATGCAAAGGTGATTGCACAAGAAGTAATTACTGTTCAAGCAGAGTGGTGCTATGAGCTGCAAGATAACGTAGACCGGTTGCTGGCGTGTATTGCTAAGGAACAAAGGGAAAAATATGCAAAAAGTGAGTTTCTGAAGGGAAAAATATGCAAAAGGTGAGTTTCTGTGTTCTTAGGTTTGTGCTCTTACCACAAAACGCTCTTGGAATCCCAAGGAGTGGGATGGAAATATTTGGAGTGAATCCTCAGACTCCAATATTGAGTCTGAATTTGATCCTGACTTAAACAGCAGGGAGGTGGTGGGAGCACAACCCCCCATACAAATGATGCGGCAGCACGAACAAGCAGATGGTGGGGGGCAGATCGCGCGTACTCACTCTCGGAAGGAGTTAATGGCATTTTCAGAGATCTCTCAGCAGGAGAGTGGGGAAGGAACACAGGCACAGATTTTGCCAGCTTGGCATAGTGGAACTGTGTCTATCCATTTATTAGCAGATGAAAAAGATTTGTTAAGCCCTATAGCAAATGATGATCAGATACAACAACGATATGCTCAGCTGCAAACTGTCAGAGGTCCAGACAGGCAAGATATTATTGCACCTACGCTATATCAATGTTCGTGTGCAGCAGTTTTAACAGCATATGCTGAACCTGTTGAATCTGTGTTGTCCCGTGGAAATTGGTGCACAACGGAGGAAAGTATTGATTTAGTGTGGCAGATGGGGGCAGTGTATGCATTGATTATGGGATCCGATCCGGACAAGAGCATAAAAATGCAACTTTTGAGAGGAGCGCCTGCCTCATTAATACCCATGATTCTGCCAGCAGTGACAAATGCTACAGGTAATGCAGGCACTCCAGCAGATGCCTTGAGGGGAATTGGGGCTGTAATTTCAGGACCTCCTGTTTGGGTGGTGGATAATGGAAATCTGGCAAAACTGAAAGAAGTTACAGCACAGGTGATGAGAACACTAATGTGGAATGATTTAGTACAAGCTGGTATCCCACGATCAGAAATGGGTGCGATCATACCACCAGAAATTTTTTGCCGCTTGCAAAAGTTAATACTTATGCAAAAAAGCCACCCAGCCCTAGCCCCCCCGCCAACACTGCACCCACCCTCCACTCCACCTGCCACCTCAGTGCAAGACCAGTTTGCCTTTACCTGGCAACAAAAGCAATATACTTGCCGAGTATTGTCTCAGAGATACAAACACAGTCCCTCCGTTTGCCACCAAATGGTAGTAGCTGATATAGCGCTATGGTCAGGTACTGTTACTGATTGCCATGATATTGATGATCTGTTGATTATGGCAGTGTCACAACAAGAACCTGAAACAGCTGCTGAATTTTTGAAGGTGCATTTGCAGGACCAAGGCTGGGCAACTAATCTGACTAAAACACAGGGCCCTAGTGCTACTGTACTATTTTTAGAAATAGTTTGGCATAGGCAGCTTAGAGAAATACCAGATAAGGTACAGCACACGGTCCAGCAGTTTTCTGTACCAGCTGCAATAAAACCATTACATGCCTTTTTAGGATTTTTAGGGCATTGGAGAACTTTCATCCCTATATTTTCTGTGGAGGAGGATTCCCCTTGTGAAGGGTTAATAGCAGAGCACAATAAAGTTGATTCATTTGAGTCTCAAAACAATAAGGAAGCAGATAATATGACCTCTGCCGAGCTGCCTGCTCAAGCTCTGAATGTGCATATAGCTTGTGGACATGGATCAGTTTATGCTGCACATGCATGGGACGTTGCCCACAATCAAACCCCTTTGCTGTTATATACTTGTAAAACATGCTCACATCATTGTACTACTTGTACACAGCTACATTTAAGAGCATGGGGAGAGGTAAAATGGGGTCAGTGGGCCTTGAATACCTGTCAGGCTGATTATATTGGCCCCCTACCCCCGTCTAGGGGGTGGCAATATGTACGCACTTCTGTGGGTACAGTGTCAGGACTAACTGCAGGGGAAATGAAATTATTCACATCAATGGATTGTGAAGTGGGACTGCAGCCTATTGACCTAGATGTAAAAATTCATATGACTCCAGAGAATGCTGTATGGTTTTGTACCCTGACTTCTCCTCTTATGTTATATCCTTTGCTAATATCAGATTCTAGAGTTCTTGTATTTCAGGTATCTTCAGTGAACACCTGTGTTTTATCTAGAGGAGACAGCACTGGAACAATGTTATTGGTGTCACAGACTCAACATCCAACTGAAGTCCAATCTGAAAAAGTGTAGGCCACGACTTTCCAGTCTGTGTGGGCAATTAACCCACATCAGGTTGTTAAACCCAGAGTGATACCAGCTGAAGGAGCTGGAGCAGCAGTGTATGTATTACTGGAAGGTGACAACACTCCTGTTGATTAATTTAGATTTGTCCTGGTAAATTTAGTTTTGTTCAGCTGCTACTGCACCCTAATAATTTGCCTTTAACGTTTAGGAGAAATTAACAGCTGCAGATCTCTTAACAATGTGTTTCACTAGCATGACAATCCTCATAGCTGTGTTACAGAATTGTGCTATGCTAAGGGATTTTAACATTAATGTTTCTTATTGTTGTTTCTCTGAGTAGGTAGTGGCTGCAAATGCTGCTTTGATCTTGAAGGCATGTGTTGCTTCAACATAGATGATGAACTAGCCGGCATGGAAGACAACATCGCACATCTTTGGAACTAATGCAGCAAGTGAAACAATCTACTGATAATGCCTGGCTGAATGACTCATTTAGTTCCTCGACGAGATGAATGGGACACCTGATTATTGTAGAAATTATGCATTATTGTAGAAATATTTTTTCCTTTTTCTGTATGTGTCTGTGTGCCCCTGTAAACTGCACTGTGCTACACCTCACAAGCCCAAATGAACAACTCTGGCTTTGTTGGCCCCAGCGGAGGCAAGTCACGTGAGCGAGGGGGTGGAATGTATGGGAATATAGCGCAAGATTGGCGAGGAGGTTAGTTAAATGTAAATACGCTCAAAGTGACTTGCACCTGTCTGTAGAAAAAGTACATACATCACACTAATTGTTTTACTGACCTTGTGTGCTTGATGAGTAGAAACTCTGTGTTAGATAACATAGGCCTGTGAGAAACTCCAGGCACCTTATCACTATGTCTGAGACTCCTGCTTTGTTGTGAGAAAGAGCGGGAGGCTGCGCCTCCCTGAAGCCTTGAAATACAGGCGAGCTCAGCAGCCACAGTGATCTTCATAACGGGGCTGAACTTACCAGCGCCTGCATCCCTGCTTGTGTCACCTCTGCCTGGGAGCTCAGGTGCGACTTCGGAGATACCCCAGTAGAGAGATAACTAAAATAAAACTCGCTCCTTGCAAATGCATTCGTGGCCTCTGGATCTTCTCGCGACGTGCCTGCGTATGTGTACACAGCAATACATAGCATCATAGCAGCATGAAGAAATTTAATTCTATCCCAGATGAAACCAACACATGTACATACAGAACCAGTCGCCTTGCATAAATAAAGAACCCAGAAGAAAATAATTTGTCTGAGCTCCCATCTCTTCCAATCTTCTCGGGAGCTGGGGATGCAGCCCCAGCAGGAAGAAAGGGTTAAGGACCCAAAATCCCAGCTGCCACATGGAGGAGCTGCCCATGGGACCCAGAGGCTGCATCTTGCTGACTCAGCAGGCGCTGCTTCTCTGCCGCCTGATTGTCATCAGGGCTGCTGCTTCCCTGGAGCCACGGACAGCAGTAGGACACGGCCTCTTCAGTGCTGGTCTCTCCTCACTTCCACTGTCCTCTCGTGCTCCTGCATTTGTGCTGCCGCTGCGGTCTTGCGTAACTTGTGACAGTCCTGTTGTCGCTACAGTGACATCCCTGTGGCTGTGGACAGGAGCAGGCCATGTGAACCACTGTGTAAGATCTGGCCTCACTGCTGGCACCACCATGACCACAGGTGCTCCTGGGGCAGGGCCAGAAGGCTGGATACCCCTTCCCAAGCTGGTGTCAGCAATACACCCCAGAAGCTGCTCCCTCAAAGGGACTTTTGCTATCTTGGGTTGCCTAATAGAGTCACAGCAAGAAGCTCAGAGTGCCAGGGTGATGCGTTAGGAACCAAAGGCTGGGAAATACTTCTCTTCCTGGTGACACATGCCCATGCAGACAGCACCTGCTTTGGGACTTATGGCAAATGCTATCCTGGAGAAGAACCAGAAGCTGCCAAGTGATGTGAGGAGATTTCCAGGGACAGCATATGAGTCGCAGTTGGCAGTGACTGGCAACTCGTACAATGAGTGACCATCCAAGGAGGAGGCTCCCAGACAAAAAGGTGAACCTCAGGAGATCATGGGCTAATGAGAGGAGAGGCTGTGAGGAGCCAGCAGGCAAAGGAACATAAGACTGGAGAGTGTTTCAGGACAGCTTCTGGGGAAGGACCTGGCCAGATCCAGTACAGCCCTGTCCTGCCCTTTGTGCCGTTAGAGACACCCCACGGTCCTGCCCTTGGCTACTGAGCCAGCTGGGAAGATGGAAAGGGCTCAGCAGCAGTGATCCTCATCCAGCTGGGTCTGCTTCCCACCTCGACCAGCATGGCCAGTGCAGAGTCACCCCACGGCCCCAGGGCACCACAGCCCCTCGCTCTGCAGAGCAGCATCGCCAGCTCAGGGCCCTGCGGGGAGCACGGGGAGGGAACCAGGACCAGCCAGGCCAGCCTGGGCACCCTCACCTGGGGAAAGGGATGTCCCTGGAGAGGAGCAAGGGAGCATTTCTCTGCCTGCAGGGAGGAATCCAGGAGCAAGAGAAAGCTCTTTCTGCAGACACTCGTTTGGGGCCAGCTGCTCTGCTGCTGGACCAGGACTCTTGTTGTGGCCTGGGGAGAGGGGCTGGCACTGAGCGGCACAGGCCGTCTGTGGTGGGGATCTCCTGGAGCTGACACCAGCAGTCCTGGATTTTCACTGGTCTCCATGTCCCCGTGCCATGTCCAGCTCCAGCCCTGGGGCTGTGGGGGAGGCTGAGACCCGTCTGTGTCCCCAGCAGCTGCTGTGCCCTTCAGAGGGGCTGGGGCTGTGGGCTGAGTGTCCAGAGCTCCGCAGCCCCCTGCGCTGGGCACGACCGTGGGGCCAGCCCAGACTGGGCTGCTCTGCTGGGCTGGGCTGGAGAGAAATGGGCTGTGGGGAGAGCTGGGGAGGGGCTGGGCCGAGCTGGAAAGTGCCCGGGAGAGGACAGCCCAGTGCTGGCTGAGCTGTGTGACCATGCAGGGGGAGGACGCGCTGCAGTGGGGTGAGGTGCAGAGCCAAGACACGCAGGGGCAGGAGAGAGGAGGCCGCTCTGTGCCCTCGATGCACGGACAGACTGGGAAGGTGCCCAGGACATTCGTCTCTCCCATTGCCACTTCCAGCACTGGCCACTCCCCCCAGTTTCTGGGTGAGGTTTGCTCTCTGTCCATCTTGTTCCTCCTGCGGGACTCGCTGTGAGGGAACAGCCAGTCCTGCCAGAGCAACTCAGGCCTTGGACCAACACAAGGGATCAGGAGGAGAGTGTGGGAGTGGAACGAGAACAGCTCTGGAAGACCAAGCGCTGGTGCTCCCTGGCACTGCTGTCGTTCCGGGACTGTTTTCCGCTCTACCCGTGCACAGGACCTGCCCTGCAGCTCCAAAAAGGCCTTTGAGAAGGGATCTCAGGGAAAAAAATAGTCTGTGAAAGTCCTTTATTTCATCTAAAGACACAGAGAGCAGGGCTCCTCATTTACCCAGCAGTACATACAATAATACAATAATACAATACATATACACAATACAATACACAAATAGTACACACAATAATAATAATAATAATAATAATAATAATAATAATAATAATAATAATAATAATAAAAAAAAACAAACAAGCAAATAAACCCAATAACAACAAAACAAAAGTAGTGAAGGTGAATAACCATGAAAGAAACAGGAAGACTGCCCAGTCAATGGAGCCCTGCAGGAGGAGCATGGAGCCGTTCATAATATGAGGCGATATAGTTGGAATCAGCATGTAGAGAAGACTTTTGTAGGGAAGACTTTGAAGGGAGTGGCCTGACTTCATGCAGCTGAAAACCAGAGACCTGGCAGTCTGCTGAAGGGATGGGGAGAAGTGTCCTGGGGTGAACAAAACCGTGGGGATGACAGAAGGTTGGAGACTTGTGGTTTGCAGAGATTGGCACGAGTCCTTCCTGGGTCTGAGCGGGATGAGCTTTGGACACAAGGAA
This sequence comes from Caloenas nicobarica, assembly GCF_036013445.1. Taxonomy (NCBI): domain Eukaryota; kingdom Metazoa; phylum Chordata; class Aves; order Columbiformes; family Columbidae; genus Caloenas; species Caloenas nicobarica. Next base: position 1,769,042 of record NC_088252.1, on the reverse strand, counting down.
AAATAAAGCAGCTCTCAAGCGTGTTTCGGAATTAGTACCACTGTCACGAATAAGAGAAAGAGGACAGTGCTGTAAGCGAACTCCTTGTTCTTCAGGAGAAAAACTGAAGCTTTTTCACGTCCTTTCCAACAGTTCTTTTTCCTTGTCAAAGCAGGTGTAATTTTTCAGTAGTCAGCCTCTGGCATGAAGTTCTTTGACAGCGGTTTTGCTCTCAGGGCTATCCCTTTGTTTAAATGATATTTAAAGATTATACCTCTTAGACAGAATTGCCTTTATTGATGCCTGATCAATATATTTTCTCCCTGGTTTTGGTAAGAGGCTGAGGGGTAGAATATGGTGGTGGTTTCTTTTTCAGCCAAAGGAGGCCAAGGTACAGATACCAGATTTCTGAAAAGGCACAAAGGCAGGCAAAATTAGAATGTGGTGTTGTGACTGGTGCACACTGCTGCTGACCCCTGGTGTGCCCTGGCAGAATCTCTGGAGTCCGAACTGTGCAGCAGGGATCCTGGAAGCTCTGATCTCCTACCCTGCATTCCAGCATGGAAAATGAAAGTCACCTCGTTTTGATTCTCTTCACAGCCTAAAGCACCACATGGGTAATGACGCTGGCCAGGAAACATCAAGATGAATCAAGGTGGGACTAGCGCCCTCCTAAGCACAGGACAATGTCACCCTGAATTGTCCCATGGGCCTCTGCTGTAGAGACCCTCAGCTACAGCTGTTTCCTGCGGCACAGGGTCATGGAAGGGGTTTTGGAAAGGGATTGATGGGGCAGTCTCTGGTAGCGTATCACCAACCCCAGGGTCAGGCTGGGTGACATTTTGGTGAGCCGAACACCTCCAAAGGTGGAGATCACCAAGAGTCCCCAGGTGTCCTGCTGCACTGGTCAGTTTTTCCATAAGGCTCAGTTGAAAGCTCCCTGGAGGGTGTTTGTGACTGTTGCCTCCGCCCCACCAACCGCCACTGCAGAAGGGATTGCCTCCACCATCATCTCCCCAAGGAGGTGTCACCTGCTCTTCGAGTACCTTGTGCCTCCCCTTCAGCAGACTGAAGAGGCCCAGTTGACTCAGCTGCTCCACAAAGCTCATGTGCCCCTGACCCCACCATGACAGATGGTCCTCTGGACCTTCCACAGTGTCGTGGTTTGACCCCAGCTGGCAACACAACCACGACAGCCGCTCACCCACCCCCGCCCGCTTCCCCTCCCTGTAGGGGACAGAATCAAAAGTGAAGGCAGAAATTTGGATTGAGAGAAACAGAGTTTAATAAAATAACAGAATACTAACAGACTACTAGAAAATATACGCGAAACCAAGATAACTCCCATACCCTTCTCCTCAGGACTCCTCAGCCGGTCACATCACAGCCCGTCCCGGGGCACCAGGTTTGCTCTGCCCCCAGTGCAGACCTTGCGCCTTTGCCTTGTAAGACCTGCAGAGGTTTTTGTTGGCCTGTGTCAAGGTCCCCCTGCACTGAAAGTACAGCACGTGACCATATGAAGTTTCTGGGCCACTGCCTCGAGCAAGTGAAGAATACGGAGAAGTGCCGGACACCGGAGGGGATGAACGAAAGAAGTTGCGGTGGGCGGAGGGGCGGCCGCTCCCCTGCCCTGTCCAGGCTGGGGCGCTTTGGGGCCCCGCGGGGCCCTCGCTGCCCCTGCTCCGCAGCTCCGTGCTGGGCGCCGCTTCTCCACCTGGCGCTGCCCAGCAGGATTCAGCTGAGTCGAGGCCCGAGGCTCGCGCGGCCTCTCCAGCAGCTGAGCGGGGCCGGGGCTGTGCCGGGAGCTCCTGCTGCGGGCACGGCCCCCAGGCCCCGGGCTCTGCCGGACACCGGTCCCGTCGGCAGCCACGGGGTCCGGACAGGCACCGCGGAGCGACCTCCCCTGGGGAGCAGCACAGGGGAGCTGCGCGGCCAGGCCGCTGTCTGCTGGGGCGGGGGCAGCTGCTGGAGCGGACGGGACCCGGCATTGCCGCGGCGAGTTCCAGACGCGCCGGGCCGGGTGTCCTGGGCACCCCCAGGGCCGGGAGCGGCGAGCAGCCCAGGGCTCGTGCGGGACACGCCGGGGCGGGGCCGGAGGCGCGATGGCGTCACAACAAGCCCCGCCCCCGGCAGGCTCCGCCCCTGGCGTTGCTGGGGACGCGCAGGCGCAGCTCAGTCCTGTTCTGGACGCGGAGCGGAGCGGACGGCCAAGGCGAGGGGAGGAGTCAGTGGGCCGAGCCGAGCGCGAGCGGCCGCAGCGAAGGGCGGGACTTAAGGAGGAGGCGCGGGAAGCGCTTGTGGTGCTGGAGCGGGAGAGCGGCGCGACCTGCAGGCGCTGACACGTGCGGTGACACGCCATGGCGGGCACGGCGAAGCTGAGGGAGCTGCCGAGTGCGCGGCGGGACGCGGGCGAGGCCGGGGCGCTGGGCCGGCTGCTGGCCACCTCGGCCAAGAAGGTGCTGCTGCGCAAGATCGAGTTCGAGCCCGCCAGCCGCGGCTTCTCCGGCCAGCCGGAGCTGCCGAGGGCCAAGTACCTGCTGCTCAAGCCCCGCAGCGAGCCCGCCGAGCACCCCCGCGGCGCTGAGGAGGGACAGGCGGGCAAGCAGGGTGGGTGCAGAGGGCCGGGGGGGCTGTCCCTGCGCTGCGCAGCCCCGCGGCTCACCCGCCTCTCTCTCCCCGCAGGCAGCGACCGTACCCCGGGGGGCCACGGGCACGGCGTCCCCGCGCCCCGGAAGGTGCTGTTCCCTGCCCAGCGCCTCGCCGTGAAGTGGCAGCGTGTCCAGCGCATCGGCGCCGGGCTGCTCAACTTGGGAAACACCTGTTTCCTCAACGCCACGCTGCAGTGCCTCACGTACACGCCACCGCTCGCCAACTACCTGCTGTCCAAGGAGCACGGCCGCAGCTGTGAGTGGGGAGGGGGAGCGCCCGCCTGTCCCGGGGCCGCGCTCAGCTTCTGCATACACGAGCATCCACTCTGCCTGGCCGTAGCAGCGTTCCCGAGCTCTGCATCCTGCGTCTGAGAGGCTTTGTCTGTGCTGGGCACAGCCAGGACTAACATGGGTCCATTAGGCTCTGCTGGCTCCTGGGGCGAGTACCTGTGCCCTGTTTTCCCTCCACGTGGATGCTGTCTCGTCTGGGGGGTTGCAGCGACTGGTGCTGTGACTGGGGCTGTGCCAGCCGGGGTGGTGTGTGCTGGTCCCTGTGAGCCCGGGATGCCCCAGAGCTCTGCTGTAGCACAGAGCTCGTAGGAAGACTGAGCGTGGCTGAGCCGTGTTGGACCAGAGATTCCCTGTCCCCGCTACTGCCTCCATCTCTCCTGGGTTTGTGCCCAACGTCCTGTCTTCTCCTCTCCCACTCCAGGTCACCAAAGCGGCTTCTGCATGATGTGTGTCATGCAGAACCACGTCACGCAGGCGTTTGCCAACAGCGGCAGTGTGATAAAGCCAGTGGCCTTTGTTCGAGACCTCAAGAGTAAGGATGGCTGCCCTCGCGTCCCCTCCTGTAGCCGTGCAGGAGGGCAGAGACTCTTGCAGGAGCAGAACCATTGAGATCAGGGCAGGTCTTGGCAGAGGCTCTCCTGAGACGACTCGCTGAGCCTGCCAGGGACTTCATGGACGCTGTGGGGCTTCCCCCGTGGCCGACATGAGTCTGACGTCTGGTTTGGGCTGAGGGAGCTCAAAGCCCGCAGTCCCTGCACCGAGGGAGGGCGGGAGGACCTGCATCTGTTGCAGCGCGTGCTGCGGCTGATCCCTCCCTCTCCTGCAGAGATTGCCCCGCACATCCGCTTCGGCAGGCAAGAGGACGCACACGAGTTCCTCCGTTTCACCATCGATGCCATGCAGAAGGCCTGCCTGCCCAACTGTACCGAGTATGTGGGGCCTCTGATGGCCGTCAGTGCTCTCGTCTGCTGGTCCCCTGTGCCAGTGGGAGGGGACGTGGGGTGAATGCGTCCCCCAGGCTGGACCCGTGGAGGGGGGTGCTGACTCCAGGGTCTGGGGTGGATGGCTCAGCTCTCTGCCCCTCCGTGACACAGCTATGGGCTGCTGTTTGCCTTCTCCTGACAACTCCACCCCAGCACAGCTGCGATTCTGTCCCCAAATCCTGTGACTGGGGTGGGTTTGGATGCTGAAGACACAGCGGTGGCCGGTGGGGTGGCTGTTGGGGCGCGTGGTCTGTGACCCGGTGCTGCTGTCTCTAGGTTGGATCGCCAGACCCAAGCCACTACCCTGATCCACCAGATCTTTGGCGGTTACCTGCGGTCCCGGGGTGAGTGCTGGCTGCCAGGGCTTGGGCCTATGACTCTCAGGGCTGCTGTTTCCCCAAGAGCCTTGCAGTAACTTGGGAAGATCACTAAGCACGTGCAAATTATCCAGAGCTGCAGCTGGTCAGTCTTGCGGTACCTGTGGGTCCCACCAGCAAAGGAATCCACGTTGCCAGCTGTCCAGCAACATTTGCTATCCCAATACATAGCGGAATTGCCAGGCTGTGAATGCTGGTGCTGCCTTCCCAGAGCCCAAACCCAGAGAGTCGGGGGGAACACGGCAGCTGCCTGCGCTGTGCCGGGGGGTTGGTGGGTGCCGCTGTCGTGCCAGGGTGCGCTCACTGCTCTTTCTCTTGCAGTGAAGTGCTCGATGTGCAAAGGAGTCTCGGACACCTTTGAGCCCTGTCTGGACCTGCCGGTGGAGATCACGGTACAGGGGCAGGGTTGCGTGGAGAGGAGCTCTGCTCTGCAGGGGATGTTCCTGCAGCTGCAGCGTTTCTGCTGGAGGCTGTTTAACCTGCCAGTGTCAGGCACGATGCAGGCAAGAGGGAATCAGCTCTGTTGTTACGCTGCCTCCTCTGTCTGGCCCTGACCTCTCCTCTGTCCTGGCAGCAAGCCGCAAATGTAGAGCAGGCACTGGAGCTGTTTGTGAAGCCAGACCTGCTGGGCGGAGAGAACGCCTACATGTGTGACAAGTGAGTGTGCGGGGCTGGGGCGGGAAGGTGCCGCGGGTGTGCTGGTGGGAAGCAGGTGGGAAGCTGCAGTACGGGAGGGCTTCTCTACCTGCTCCACCACTAAACCGTGAGGTACGCGGCTGTGAAGCCTGCGATGAAGCCTGTCACTCCTCATCTCTCTCCTCTTGTGACGGGGACCTGAGCCAGCAGATGTGGCCGTGAGCGGGTGCCCTGGAGCGGTACTCGCTCTCAGCAGGGTCATTTCCGTGGGGTTTGCCGCTTGGCCAGGGCTGGCAAGCACCTGGGTGCTGGTCGAACAGCGTGAATAGCTCGAGCTCTTCCTGTGCAGATGCAAGAAGAAAGTGTCGGCAACCAAACGCTTCGCTATCCACCGAGCCCCCAACGTTCTCACGCTTGCTCTGAAGCGTTTTGCCGACTTCACTGGGGGCAAGATCACAAAGGTGAGCGCTCGGCAATCCAGAGCGGGGCTGTGTCCTGTCCCGAGGCCCTGCTGCCCAGAGCGGGGTGGGAGGTGGTTCTGTGCGCAGCGCGAGCTCTACCGCAGTCCTGCAGCCCTTCCCCAGCTGTGCGGTGCGGTGGGAGTTTGGCTCATCCCGGCATCTTCCTCACCGTGAGCTCTGCCTGGAGAGAGCGGGTTCCCCCTCCCTCGCGAGACAGGACTCGTAGGACAGCTGAGCTGCTCTTGCCATCTGCTGTGCAGGCTCCTGAGACATCCTCTCTCCGCAGGACGTGGGCTACCCTGAGCTCCTGAACATCCGCCCATACATGTCCCAGACCAGCGGGGATCCTGTCATGTACGGGCTCTACGCGGTGCTGGTGCACTCGGGGTACAGCAGCCACGCAGGACACTACTACTGCTACGTCAAGGTGAGCTCAGGGTGCTGTCTTGGCACCCTCTCTGTGCTGCGGTCTGGTGGGTGCTCGAGGGTCCGCATACTGCGCAGACAGGGGGGTGCTCAGCAGACACGCGTGGTGTGGAGCGCTGGGGTGCACGGGCTGTGCTCTGCCACAGGAAGCGTGGAGTTCTGCTCTCGCAGAGTCCCCTCGCCTGCCCGGGACCGCCTGGGGGTTTTAGGGAGCGGAGCTCTGCTGACGGGCGCTGTTCCTGCTGCTCCTCAGGTCAGGAGCATCACTGGACACAGCCCGACCCCGTTCTCTCTCCTTCCGCAGGCCAGCAACGGGCAGTGGTACCAAATGAATGACAATGTGGTCCGCTCCAGTAACATCAAGGTGGTCCTTAACCAGCAGGCGTATGTGCTGTTCTACCTCAGGTGAGCATGCCCTGTGTCCCCAGCCCCTCTGCCCCTGCTCAGCGTGTGGGACAGGGCTGGGGTTTGGGAAGGAGAGGGTCATCAGGGACAGTCAACATGGCTTCACCAAGGGGAAGTCGTGTTTGACCAACCTCATAGCCTTTTATGAAGACGTAACAAGGTGGATTGACGATGGCAGAGCAGTGAATGTGGTCTACCTTGACTTCAGCAAAGCATTTGACACCGTCTCCCACAGCATCCTCACGGCAAAACTGAGGAAGTGTGGACTGGATGATCGGGTAGTGAGGTGGACCGCAAACTGGCTGACGGAGAGAAGCCAGAGAGTTGTGATCAATGGGGCAGAGTCTGGTTGGAGGCCTGTATCTAGTGGAGTGCCCCAGGGGTCAGTTCTGGGACCAATACTGTTCAATATATTCATCAACGACTTGGATGAGGGAACTGAGTGTACTATCAGCAAGTTTGCTGATGACACCAAGCTGGGAGGAGTGGCTGACACGGCAGAGGGCTGTGCTGCCATCCAGCGAGATCTGGACAGGCTAGAGAGTTGGGCGGGGAAAAATTTAATGAAATATAACAAGGGAAAATGTAGAGTCTTGCATCTGGGCAGGAACAACCCCAGGTTCCAGTACAGGTTGGGGAATGACCTATTAGAGAGCAGTGTAGGGGAAAGGGACCTGGGGGTCCTGGTGGACAGCAGGATGAGCATGAGCCAGCAATGTGCCCTTGTGGCCAAGAAGGCCAATGGCATCCTGGGGTGTATAAGAAGGGGGGTGTTTAGTAGGTCGAGAGAGGTTCTCCTTCCCCTCTACTCTACCCTGGTGAGACCTCATCTGGAATATTGTGTCCAGTTCTGGGCCCCTCAGTTCAAGAAGGACAGGGAACTGCTGGAGAGAGTCCAGCGCAGGGCCACAAAGATGATGAAGGGAGTGGAGCATCTCCCTTATGAGGAAAGGCTGAGGGAGCTGGGTCGCTTTAGCTTGGAGAAGAGGAGACTGAGGGGTGACCTCATCAATGTTTATAAATATATAAAGGGTGGGTGTCACGAGGATGGAGCCAGGCTCTTCTCGGTGACAACCAACAGTAAGACAAGGGGTAATGGGTTCAAGCTGGAACACAAGAGGTTCCACTTAAATTTGAGAAGAAACTTCTTCTCAGTGAGGGTGACGGAACACTGGAACAGGCTGCCCAGGGAGGTTGTGGATTCTCCTTCTCTGGAGACATTCAAAACCCGCCTGGACGCCTTCCTGTGTAACCTCACCTAGGTGTTCCTGCTCTGGCAGGGGGATTGGACTAGATGATCTTTCGAGGTCCCTTCCAATCCCTAACATTCTGTGATTCTGTGATTCTGTGAAGGAGCTTGGCCCAGGTAGCCCCGGTTCCCACGTGCATGTGCTGGCTCGGGAGAGCTCCAGCCCCTTGTTGTGGTTTTGCTGCAGCTCAAGAATTCCTCACGTCCTCGGAGCTTCTGGCTCCTGGTTCTCGTGTGCAGCTATGACGAGAGTGTTCCAGTCGCTCAGACACTGGCAGTTAACGTGTGCCCTTCTCTGCCTTCCCCAGGATCCCCAGCCCCGGGAAGAGCTCAGAGGGTCCCATTTCCAAAGCTGCCTCCAGCCTGCCTGGCCGCATCAAGCTGCCTTCTGGGTCACCGTCACCCAAGCTGGCCCTGAAAGCCACAAACGCAGCTGCAGCGTTTCCCGGTGATGCAGCCCAGAGGCCCAAGAAGCCGCTCTTGTCGCAGCTGCCACCCGCGCCCAGAGCGGTTCCAGGATTTTGCGGCCCCAGTAACACCAGCGGGGCCAAAGCGCATGTTCCCCGGAAGCGCTGCTGGGAGCCCAGGCCCCTGCCCGCCTCCCCCAGGCTGCCGGAGCCCATCCCCGGCCAGGAGCCGTGGGGCAGCGGGGAGAACACCGGGACACCGGGAAAGGACCCTGGCGGCAGCGCTGCTGCTAGCCTGGTGCTGGCAAAGCTGAAAGCCTTCTTGTCGGCCAGTGCTGCTCCGCAGCCCAGCAGCACCATGTCACCACCACCGGCCAAGAAGCTGGCGCTTTCCGACAAATAGGTGAGTCTGAGCTTCTGCCCAGAGACTTCAGTAGGTGCCTCGTGCCTCCGGAGCCGGGGCTTGTGTTGGGGAGTGTAGGAATGATGCTGGGTACCTTGCTAAGCAGGAGGCGGGTGGGGAGAGCCTCTCAGCCCCGGGGCTCTGCCCTCCCTCTGGGTCGGGCTGCGGGGCCAGGCCCCCGCTGTTATTCCCATCCCTGGGAGAGGCTGGAGAATTGGCTGCTGCCTTCTTGCTCAGGACGGAGGGGTGGCTGCACCAGTCCCTGGAGCGGGGCGGCCTTGCCAGCCTTCTCAGGGTAGCATGTCCCCTGTGGTGATGGGAGCTGGTGATGCCACAGCTGGAGGCTGCAGAGTCACCTCCTCCCCGGGCAGCGGCTGGACCGGCTCTCTGGGCACTGCTGTGCAGCCGGGGCTCAGGACGGCGCGGTGGGGTTTCTGTTCTTAAAGTTTCCTTCCTTTTTTCCTTTCTGCTTCTAACGGAAAACACTTCTGATTCTTCTTCTAGTACCCCACTTCTACTTCCCCACTTCCCCCTGTCTGTGTCTTTTCCCTTCCCCTTTCTCTGGGCTCCCCTTTTTGTTTTCTCCTCTTGGCTCATGGAAACCTCTTTTATTTAGACCACCAAGGAAGGAGAGCAGAAGGGCCCACCGTGCACGTCCTCACCCAGAACGTGCTGGCCAGCCCTGACCCACAAACACCACCCGCCCCAACTCCACTCTGGGGCATTTGGGCAAGTCGAGGTAAGCGGCGCCAGTCGCCGTGGGGCCGGCACAGCTCCCGGGAACCAGGGGGAGCCCAGCGTGGTGGAGGAGCTGCTCAGGAACTCCCTGGACAAGGCTTACGGCAAACAAGGTCACTCCTGCTCCCCTGGGCGGGGAACAGCCCCAGCGTCCCCTGTGCGCTGCCCGGGCTGCAGGGCGGCACCGCACCGGGCTCCTGCTGACCGCGCGGCTCCGCAGTCCTGAGCTGGGAGGGGGAGAGCTCGACCGTCAGCCGGGACGCCGTGCGGGACGCAGCGTGGGCCCACAGCGAGACCGTCCTCGACGAGTGGGACGAGGAGCTTGACAGGGAAAAGTGGGTGCTGGCCATGGCCTGGGCTGAGGGGGCAGAGGACTCTGCATTCTGACCCCAGGAGCCTTCCTGCCTCTTCACAGGTAAAGAAGCTCCTCTGTGCCTCTGCCCGGGATTGCTGCAGCAGCCCCTCAAGCCTCAGCCTGGAGCTCAAGGCTCGGGCAATAAACTGGAGCGTTCCCTCGTTAACTGGCTGCGCTGGGCTGGCGGGACTGCGGGAGAAGCCATGGGAAGGATCCCAGGCTGGAACAGCTCTGCTGGGAGGAACGCCTGAGACAGAGTCCTCAGGACTTGTACAGCTAATTGGGGAGGTTTCAGTCAGATACTTAATGGTGAAGATTTCAAAGAAGGTTTCATAAAGGAGGGTTTTTTTCTTTCAAAGTTGTTTTCCATCATTTTTCAGTGTATAGAAGAAGTGATAGCAGCATTCTACAATGGATATTGATCCGGGGGTTCTCCTGAAGACATCTGGACAGGCAGGAGGACAGGCTCTTGAGGCTGGACATTGGATAGACGACTTTGCCCCTCACCCCACCCCGATCCCACCTGTTCCCTCATTGGCCACCTGGGACTTAAAATGACCCAGCCGAAGAAACACTACCTAAACCAAGCTACCTCAAAACCAACTCAGCCAAACAGCCTGAACCAATGTAAACAGAACCTGAAGCCAACCAAGACAATGCACATGAAACCTGCCTAACTCAAGCTACCTAAAAACACATACATGCACCAACCTACCTGAACCACCTACTGAAAAGAACTGACCTAAAACACCCGATGTTAAAATAACCTAAACAGCCTAAATGTCATGACCTAAAGCAACCTAAACCAAGCAACCTATATCAAATGTTCTAAAACTACCTAACAGTCCTTAAAAAGCAAACTAAATAGGAAAAGGAAAATTAATCTAAGGCAGAGGTTATGATGTGCAATATTACTAGCGATCCTCCTGAGGCCTTCCAAGAGAGTTCAGTGCCTTGGGGGCATTGCGAAGGTAATTCATGAATCTCTGTGACAGACCTCGGGTCCCACGGGGGTAGTTTTGGGGGTGATTCTGGGGGATTTGAAGGGGTTGGGGACACACTGGTGAGGAAGGTGACAGCGCTGTGCCCGGCAGCCGTGGCGCCAACGGGCTGGCTGAGGCCGAGGGGTTGCGGGGCCAAGGGGGCCCCGTCCAGCCGCAGGTTGTTCACCTGGCCCTGCTCTGTGTGTAAAGATGGGGGTCAGGGGCTGAATTTGGGGGGTGCACCCCTCAGTGCCCCACACACCCCAAGGTGTCCCCCCAAACCTGTGAGCAGCAGAAGGGTCAACACGGGCTCCGTGCCGGGGATGAGCACTTGTGGAAGCGGCTGGAAGGAGGGAAGCTGACGTGAGAGGCCCGCTGGGTGTTTGGGGGTCAGACACCTCCGGGGTGTCGCACTGCTCCTGCCGCATGGACGTGGGTGGGCTCCTCATGGGGGTCACCTGTGGGGAGGAGGGGACACTCGTCCAGCGTAGCAGTGACATCATGGGCCAAAGGGGGGGCTGGGAAGGGCCGGGGGGGTGGAGTGGGGAAGGGGTGGGAGAGCAGAAGGGGGTCAGGGTCTGGGTCTGCTCGGCCTGGGGGCGATGGCAGGAGGCGCCGAAAACTCTGAAAGACATTCCCTTTAGCAACCCGTTATTACACCTTCCTCAGCTCCCAGAGAAGGTGGTTTTGTTTGGTTTTGTTTTTTCTCTCTCTTCTGCAGGTATTGCATTAAAACCCACCCCCAACACATCTGTCTCCCTCCACATGCTGCTCTGAATCACAGCAAAAGCCAAAACCACTGGATTAGCTCACCCCCAGCTAGAAAAAAGTAAACACCTGGATTCCTGTCTCTCTCCCAAAGAGCTGATGCTAGAAGTTACATTCCCACATCCTAGGATGGAAAAAATGGAAAGAGGAATAGGAAAAGCATTCCAGACAATGGAAGAGAAAATAAAAGGAAAAACATTCTATGAAGCCAGGGGGTGTTGGTCTCCTCTGCCAGGTAGCAAGTTTACAGAGGAGGGGCTGATTAAAGTCTGGCTGGAGACGCTGGTCCAAAATTGTCCAAAAAACCTCCCCAGCCTCCAACCTACATAAGACCTTTAAGAATTCCCCTCATGCCAGCAAACTTTCATAAAAAACCCAAACCGAAACAAAACAAAAATCTAAACAAAACGAACCAAACACCCCCCGACAAACAAAACCACACAGACACAAAAACACTCTCTCTTGAAAAAAAAAAATGCATAAATTGCAGAAGCTGAATCTTTTCAGGCGCTCCGTGTCTGCACGTGCACACGCTATTTCGTAGTGCACGGTGAACGTATTTCTGTGATAGAATCGAGCAATAAGTCTGAAGTGCCTCCCCACCTCCTTCCCTTAACAAGAGTTACCATTCCACTTGCACTGTTCACTCTCCCCAAATGTTTTTCTTCCTGCAGCAGTCCATCTCTTCAACTGGTGTCTGTCCACATGGATGTGTATGTGCACACACGTGTGTGGGTTGAGCAGCCAACAGGAGCGCTCAGCATTTGTCTCTCGCAGAACAAGTTCTGTGCCTGTGCAGTTTCTTTCCTGGATTGTCCTGAACACTGAGCACTCGGCAGCACCGGCCCCTCCCCAGGAGCTGAACAATCTGCCCCGGGGGCGAGAGAGCGGGAGTGCGGGGCTGGCGGAGCCGGCGGCAGCTCTGCCCGCGCTGCGGAGGCAGCGCCAGGTGCGGGATCAGCTGCGGGGCGGCTGCACACGGGGATGAGCAAGGCCGGGCCGCGCCGCCCTCCCCCGGGCCTGCGGGGGACACGGGCGGGGGGGTCGCACCACAGAGTGCCCAGAGAACGGCTGCCCCGGGGCCGCTCCCGAGGAGCAAGGAATGGGACGAGAGGAAAAAAGATGACAACACATTTTAGTCAGATTATCAAAGCCTGTATCTGCCACAGCGCATCCTGGATCACCTCAGTATTATACAGAAAAACCGAATGCACAGCCTGGCAAATAATCAGATCAGTTCACCTGTGACAACACAGCTCAATCTTGGTTTTGTAGCTTAAAACGATGTTCCTTGCTTTCATGTGCTCCCTCAAGTTCAGAGCCGCAAGTTCTAATAGTCTCTCTGCAGCAGCAGAGCTCCTGAGAGAACTGGTAGTAACTCTTGTGCAGCAACATGTTAATGCAGTGGCTGTTAGGGCTGGGTTCCAGAGATCTGGACTCTCTGATTCAAGTCTTACCTCTTTCATTGGCTGGTACAGTAATTTGTGCACTCGGCTCCTCTCTGCTTTCATTTTAAGTCCAAAACCCCCCAGGTAACTCAAGGCAGCTAAAAAGAGGCGACTTAAGTGAGTGTTTTTCAGGTGGTTTGAGATGCTCATGTTGGCATGCTGGTGTCTGCAGCTGATGCTTGTGCAGGGACCCTGTTCCTTTCTCTTTTACTTGTTTTCCTTGCCCTTTTCCTGGCAGAGCACTATTCAGGATGGGGGTGAAGAAGCAGAAGAAGGAGCTGTTTACCGTGTCACCCTGAAAAGAGTGCAGATCCCGCAAGCTGCCAACAAAGGAGCGAGATGGCTTGGGGTCAGTAAAGCTGGTGCGGTGGCATTTGGGATGGCTGCTCGTTGACTTTGGAGCCTGTTCCAGGGAGCTGAATTCCACACGGATCTTTAGGATATGAACTTTTAGGATATTCATATCTTTAGGATATGAACTCTCCCTATTTAGAAAAATGTCGCAGTTGAGACGGACAAATGACATGGACCAAATTCTTCCAGGATGAAAGCTGTAGATGCCATTTATTGCCACAAGTGCCTTTTTATACAGTTTTACCAATTCATGTGTCTCTTCACTATTGGTTACAAGTTACAGCAGTAACATCTCATTGGCTAATTTTGCTATCATCAATGTTACTTTTCTGCTCCCTTCTCTCTCACAGGTACATCCTTTCTTTCTCACGGGTACACCTTAATGTCTCCGGATAGTCCTTTACTCCCATCTTTCTCATGGTTAGGCTTTAATATCTTCAAGGCTGATCTCTGTTCCCATGCCCTCTGTGAGGGAATCCACAGACCCACCGTAATCCCCCGCATTCATCCAAGGTTTTCTTCCCTCAGCTCCTGGCCTGTGATTCCAGCAGCTCCTCAAGTGCTTCCTGTCAGATGTATTGGGGCTGCCCCCGGGCCAGCTCTGGCAATGGACACGGGAGGCTGCTCCTTTGAATCCTGCACGGGGCCTCATGACTGCTGCATTGCTGGGTGCTGGCATTGTGACATGGGGGTGACAGAGCCACACATGTGCAGCCCCACCTGCCCCCCTGCGCCCAGCACCCTTTGGAGGAAGCCTTTGGGGTGCTGGCCCCGAATCAGGCCGTGTACGTACAAAATAGGGGTGTCCCTAATAGTGTCCCTTTTTTGCAAAAATACAGTGTGCATTTGCTGCCAGTCCAGCCTTCCTTCCAGTAGCGATACTGCCTGTGATGATCTCCCATTCAGTTACACGAAGGTGCCTTCTGTCTGGCACGTGGGGCAATGACTTGCTGTGTTTTGAGTTTCTCTTCCTCAGACAGCTTCCGCCTCAGTGGATGTTTTGGTACCGACGGGTAGGGGGACTCAGCGGGTTTTGCCTCTTTGGGTGTTTAACACTGGGACCTTCCTACCCATGCCCTCTGACCATGGCTTCCACAGCAAACTGTTTGCTGATGTACAGTTTGCAAATCAGCCCTTTGCATGCAGCTTTCGAGATAGGTATGTGACGGGGAGTAAGGAATATTTTTCAGATATGGAGCCCTCAGGGCTCAGTCAGGGCTTGTCACTCAGAACTCCAGGCATAACAGAGCAGAACTCTCCTCTCCTCTCCTCTCCTCTCCTCTCCTCTCCTCTCCTCCCCTCCCCTCCCCTCCCCTCCCCTCCCCTCTCCTCACAGTCAGTCAAATAACAAAGACACAGTTTGCCTGAAATGACAGGGATTCTGTTGGTCCTTCCAGTCTTGTATTGCCCTTTGCCATCTCCACCACAGGCTGTTCTACACAGTCCTTCTCCTGCCCCTCTTTCCCTGCAGGCTGCAGACACCCATCTCGCTTCCCGACCTGCTCTCACCCCAGCATTTCTGTCCCTTCACTGATGTGTCTGCACCCTCACTGGCTGCTCTTTGGAACACAAAGCCATGGGCTGATCCAGCTCCCTCTGGTTGACCTCTTGCACCACAGCACTGCCCTTCCAGTGACATTTCTTCCTCCTGATATCCTGTCTCCATCTTCCAAGTTACACTTTGTGACTTTTTTTTCTTCTCCCTTGCTTTTTTCTGCTACTAAGGGAAGAACTACCATCTCAAAAATTGCTCTTCAGGCAGAGAAACCAACTTGTTAGGCTTCTTGTGGTCTTTTAGTTGACCAGAGAGAAGTCACCTCACCATTATCTTCTAAATCCCAGGACTCCTTCTGGCCTTTCAGCTTCTCTGATAGACCCAACCATGTTCCTGCTGCTGTCTCGTCATGTACTCAGGCGGAATGGACATTACAACGTGTCTCCAAGGCTTCTTCCTGGGTAGGGCCTGTGGGTACTTTGACAGAGGTTCTTTCCCAGCCATGTCCCTTCTGCTGGCCTGTCACCTCCAGAAACAGAACTGACCCCACAGTCCCCTTCACAGCCACATGCTGCTTACTGGATTATGAGTTTCTGAGACACAACTGACCTCATAATACCATAACCATCCATCAACTTTTTTATGGCCCAGGACCTGTTCAGATAAAAGTATGCTTGTTTTATCAAATTTATCAAATATATTCAATGGAAAAACACTCTTCAGAGGAACAGCCGTATTTATGTTGACACCTTTTAGAACTCCTTTTCTGTCTCTTATTCTTTTCTCTCCAAGGCAATTTCCAGCCCAGGTCAGCTCCTGTCTGATCTCCCCCCATCCCTCCTCTGATCTGGTCTGGTGCTCCTGACCCCTTCCCTGTGCTCCCCACAGGGCCCTAACCTGGCACTGATGCTCTACAGAGCGGGTTGGCTGCAGGACCATGGGGTGACTCCACACTGGTTGCGCTGCTCAGTGTGGGACATAGATGCAACTGGATGGGCTGCACTGTCACTGAGCTCTTTCTCGGGGGTCTAAAGCTCTGGAATGGGTTCAGAGCACTTCTTGGGACTCATTGGGTTTTCTGCTCATTTCAGTTCAGGAATCCCTTCCTTGTCCTTCAGGTGCCTAGAGACATGGCCTATCCCCTTCCCAGGGACGGAGGTAGGCTGACCAGCCTGTACTTCTTCAAAATCTCCTTCCTGCCCTTCTAAAGATGGGTTTGACATCTTCCTTTCCCAAGGAGCTCAGATCTTCTGTGATTCTGCTGTCACTTTTGAAAGCAGAATCCAGGATCATGGTCAAGGTTGATGTAGCAGACAGGAGCACTTGCAATGAGCCTGTCCCAGCAGCTGAGATGAATCTCACTGGGCCACTGAGGTTTGTTCCTGGAGTCACACACAGAAATATCAGGGTTTCATAAGGCATCCATGTCTAAGCTGGTCTCAGGACTCCCTATGCACCTGGGATGCTCAGAGACAGAGTCTGTCCCTTTTACACACAGCGGCAGGACTCTCAGTTTCTCTCGAGCCTCCTGTTGCCACCACAAAAGCACAGGAGACCCCTCAGCCCTGTGGTGTGTCACCCTGCTCTGCACTCATCTGAGATGTCCCACATCATGAGGAATGGACACGGGGACCTCAGTTCAAGGAAGAAGATCCCAGTGGGTGGTTTCCCATGGGCTGTGACTCCCAATATGAAATGCCCTCGAGACCTTGTCTGTCCCACAGGCCTTCATGGAACTCCTAGGAATAGCTGATGGTGTTTGTGCTCACTTGGGTTCATCTCACCTCTTGTACATGATGTGCATGTTCACATCTCATCTGTACAATGCAAACGTGGATTTCTGACCTACTCATTCAGGAACAAATTCTCGAAGCTGGAGTGACAGCCCTGTGCTGGAAGTGGAGGTTGTGAGGGGCCAGCCCATGACGATGCCCTGGGGCAGCTTTCGTGGGGTGTCCAGTGCACACAGGCACAGCCCAGACCCTGTTCTGCTGGTCCTGCAGGTCTCTGGCAGGAGGCCTGGCTGTGAGAGGACACTGCTGTGTGCCCAGCCCTGCACACACACACTGTTTATCTCTACACTGATGTTTCAACCTGCGGGCTGCTTTCTTGTGCATGTTCTTGAGAGAAACTTGAAGAAGACCCAAGCCTTCAGGCACTGCCCTAAGAAGATCATTTTTCTTTATAGAACTACTGTTATGGAGGCCAGCTCTGTCACAGAAGTGCCCATTGCCTGTCCCTGCCTGGGCTCACAGGACTGACACACAGCAGGATGGTGACCAAGCTGCTAGAGCACTCAGGCCTTGCACCAACACAAGGGATGAGAAGGAGAGTGTGGGAGTGGAACGAGAACAGCTCTGGAAGGCCAAGTGCTGGTGCTCCCTGGCAGTGCTGCCATGCTGGACTCTTTTCCCCTCCTCCCATGCACACAGGAGCTGTCCCTGCAGCTGCAAACAGGCCTTGGTGAAAGGATCTCAGGAAAAAATAGATGCTGCAAGGCCTTTTAATTTGTTTAAACACACATAGAGCACAGCTCCTCTTTTGCACAACCCCTCAGTAAGCAAAGAAGACAGAGAATTAGAAAGGGGATGAAAATATTATCACGTGAAAAACCAAAAGCAACAAATATACAGAAGACAGGCCTGCAACAATTTAAACCATAAATGTTATGCAGAAGATGATGGGCAGCTTATTGCTTCAGAAAACCATCCAGTCATCAGTTTCCTCAGGGCATCCTTGAGCTCCTGGTTCCTCATGCTGTAGATGAGGGGATTCACTCCTGGAGGCAGCACAGAGTATAGAACTGACACCAGTGCATCCAGGGATGGGGAGGAGATGGAGGGGGGCTTCAGGTGGGAAAACATGGCAGTGCTGACAAACAGGGAGACCACGGCCAGGTGAGAGAGGCACGTGGAAAAGGCTTTGTGCCGTCCCTGCTCAGAGGGAATCCTCAGCACGGCCCTCAAGATCTGCACGTAGGACACCACAATGAACACAAAACACCCAAATCCTAAACAGACACTAAGCACAATAAGCCCAGCTTCCCTGAAGTAGGAGTGTGAGCAGGAGAGCTTGAGGATCTGGGGGATTTCACAGAAGAACTGATCCAGGGCATTACCCTTGCAGAGTGGCAGTGAAAGCGTATTGACCGTGTGCAGCAGAGAATAGAGAAACCCAGTGGCCCAGGCAGCTGCTGCCATGTGGACACAAGCTCTGCTGCCCAGGAGGGTCCCGTAGTGCAGGGGTTTGCAGATGGCAATGTAGCGGTCATAGGACATAACGGTGAGAAGAAAATACTCTGCACCAAACAAGAAAAATACAAAGAAGACCTGGGCAGCACATCCTGCAAAGGATATGACCCTGGTATCCCACAGAGAGTTGGCCATGGATTTGGGGACAGTGATGGAGATGGAGCCCAGGTCCAGGAGGGCGAGGTTGAGCAGGAAGAAGTACATGGGGGTGTGGAGGTGCTGGTCACAGGCTATGGTGGTGATGATGAGGCCGTTGCCCAGGAGGGCAGCCAGGTAGATGCCCAGGAAGAGCCAGAAGTGCAAGAGCTGCAGCTCCCGTGTGTCTGCGAATGGCAGGAGGAGGAACTGGGTGATGGAGCTGCTGTTGGACATTTGCTGCCAATGGACATGGGGCACTGTTACAGGAGCAAAAGACAGTGACGGTTTAGATGAGACTTCTCTGAGAAAAAACAAAGGCCTTTCCCACAGATCCTCCCACAAAGAGACCCTTTTCTTTTTCCAGGAGAACGTCCTGGCTGGAGCCCTTGTCGATGTGTGATGAGTGTGCAATGAAGAGCAGGGTCTCTGCCCAGGGGCTCTTGAGGAATCAGCCTGAGCCTGTGTGATTGGGTGGGGCAGGGGCCAGTCCTGGGGTTCAGCTTTGTCAGATGGAACCACTCCTGGTGCAGAAGAGACTGTCAGCATCTGCACCCCCAGGCCTGAGAAACTGAGTTTGAGAGGTTTGGTGTTTCTACAGCTCCTCCTCCTCTCCCACCCTGGGGAGTGTTCTTGGGTGCCATAAACCCTCAGCATTTCTGCTGCACTCAGGGAGAACAGAGCGAGTGCTGCGAGACCAGAGGATGCCTGTTGGTCAGTGCAGAGTGAGGGCAGCTGGTCTGTTCATCTGTCTTGCTCCAGATGCCCTGAGCTGCCACCTTTCTGAGACAGAGGCTGATCACACTCCATGTTACCCTGAAAAGCCACCAGGCCCTGCTGAGAGCAGAGGGATCCACCTCAGGCCGTGGTCTCACCCTTTCCTCAGGTCTCAGCACCCACATTTATGCCGGAAACCAGCCATTTCACAAACCCAACAGCATTTTGTCTGTCACAGCATCTCTGTACTTCTCTGTGGGGCCTTCAGATAACACATAGATGCTGTAGGACCAGTTTGCATCCTGGAGGATAGTTCAGAGCATTAAAGGAAAAAAACAAAGGATGTCCTAATGATGGCATCTGATTCAGGGAGACTCAGCTCTTTCCCCTGCATCACAGACCTCATTGCCCACAGCCCCACAGGTCAGAGGAAAGCTGGGACACCTGTTCCCATGGACACACCTGCAGGAAAGGACCCACAAGATCAGAGTGTGACTCTGCAGCTCCAACTCCCATCCCCAGAGAGCCTGACAGCAAGAACAAGATCACAACAACAGTGACCCAGAGCAGTGGAGCAAGAAGGAAAACGTGGTGAGGGTGGGTGTGAGAGAGACCAGGGCAGAGGCAGCCGGGCACTCAGACAGCGTCACCCTTCCCCAGCTGTGCAGCCACCTCACACACATCAACATTGCCGGACAGCTGCTCTCAGCCCCTGTGCTCTGCAGAAGGAACTGGAGCTCTGGCTGCACAGGAGCTGGTTCATGCCTTGGAGCCCCCGGGCTGCCCTGAGGGCAGAGGATTTGCTGGGTGGGAGAGGAGGCGACGGGGCTGCTCAGAGGAGGGATCTGCACTGCAGGGGATCATACAGAGTTTTCCCTGTTCTCCCTCCCATAACAATTCTGGATTTAGTTTCCTCTCATTTCTGATCATTTCCCTGCTGCCTGGAGATTCTCCCCCTGGGAGGTGTTTCCCTGTCCATGTCTCTTCCCTGTCATTGTTCACCGACCATCCCACCCTCTCTGCCCCCACCCTGGCCCTACAGACTCTGTCTGTTCACAGGGCACTGCCCGGGGGCATCTTCCTGTGTGCTGGCTGGGGAAAAGGACAGGTCAGAATAAGGCTGACGGGTTCAGCAGAAGTGATGCTGGTGCTGTGCACAGGCAGAGCAGTAGCTGAAAGGATGTTATGAGGCTTCTGGCAGATGTACTGATGACTCTGAGTTGCAGTTCAGGAGTCTCAGTGACTTGTTTAAGCATGAGAGCTCATTTTCATTTTATCCTTTCCTGCACCTCCAGCCGTTGGGGTAGGAAATTAAAAAGACAGGCTCAGGAAAGCTCCCTATCTGCCTGCTAATCCTTGTACTGATCTTCTGCTTGAGGAATCCACTTGTTAAAATCCTGGGGGTGATCTGGAGCTGTGAGCAGCCCTGACCCACACAGCACCCCCTCAACAGGAGAAGCACCTTTCCTGCCCTGATAGGGGTCACTCCCTCCCCCCACAGCTTCTCCCCACAGCACCGTGGGGATCTCCCCGGGCTGGGATCCTGCTCTGCGGGACAGCCCTGGGCACCCCTGGGTGCTCATTTACATTTACACCCCACAGCCATACTTCGGAGAATGCAGCATTCACATCTTGTCACTCTGACAGTGCAGAAGGCAATCCCTGCTCTGCAGCACATCCTCTCCTCTGATCAGAGAATGTCTGAGAGTTGTACTTACGTGTCTTGCAGGCTCTGCAATGTGATAGCTTTCTGAGATCCTACCATGATTTGCAGATGCTATGCCCTGCAGCCACAGGCTTCATATCTCTGAAGATTTCGCTCCCAGTGATCTCTCAGCATCCTCCCACCCCAGACTGTGTTTCCCCTCTCTCTGCCTGGCTTGTCTCCCCTCGGTGCTGCAGGCAGAGCCCTCAGCCCTGTTGTGCTTTGCAGAGGGGCTGCTCCTGGGCAGAGCTGTTTCTCTGCAGTGCTGCCGCTTGCCATGAGCTCCCTCTGTCCCAGGAGCCCAGCCCAGCTCAGCAGCACAGGAGCAGCCCATGATGTCCCTTTCGCTGTCCCCTCTGGGCTCCCTCCAGCTGTCCCTGGGGCTCCAGGAACACATCCTTTGAGACAACCTGAAGTAATCAGTGTTGTTGATTCTCTCTCCTCTGCAGAGACACTTCCTTCCAAATTTGTGTTCTTTGTATTAAAAAATAAATTGGCATGGGAATTATCTTTTCTTGTCCCATCATTACACAGGACAACAGGAGTGTTACAGCAAAGGATCTGATTTCTCCAAGCAGGTGGAGGAATATCATCAGAGCAAGGAATACAGGCATTTTATTCTGGTTTTACACTCGTAGGTCTAGAGAGACATTCAACAATCTTTGATCATCCAATGTCTGTGCTCTAAAGCAAAGGCTTTGCACACATGGGCTCCTGGACACTTGGTACCAGGTTTCCCTGGGGCGTCTCAGAGGTTTCCTGGTGCCACAGCTGGGGTGGTTCAGTCCAGATGTGAGGCAATGGTCTCAGTCAGGGATCTGACTGGATGAGCTGGAGCTGTCAGTGTTGCAGACAGAGCTGTGACACGGATGGAATAAACTGCCAAGGCAGGGTGGCAGCAGTTAGTTCATCTGGTCTTCAAGGACAGCGGCCTCCAAGCACACCAACAGTCCAGATCAAAACTCAGTCTAGACCTGTAAGGCAATTCAAGGGCCCCATAATGAGCTGTTACTACTTCAGGAACTGTTAAAGGAGAAACGAAGTCACTGTGTGGCCACTGATGATCTTAATAAGGGAAAGAAGTGATACTCTCTGTGTCTCTTGTTCTCCATCCTCACCAGCAAGGTCTCTCAGGCCTCTGTGACTGGAGGCAGAACAACCAGCAGTGGATGGGGATCAAGTCAGGAGTCACTGGAACTAACACAATCCTTTCCAGTGTATGGGACTGGAGGTGCAGCTTCCCAGGAGCTGAGACAGCAGGACGATGTCCAGTGAGGCCACTCTCCACCATCTTTGAAAGCTCATGGAGACTGGGGGGACTCCCTGACCACTGGCAGCTCTCACACATTGTGTGCACTTTTCAAAAATGGCCAATGGGTGAGCAGGGAAACTAAGGGCTGTACTCCAGAACAATTCCACTGGGACCCCATTTCTGGGTGTCTGAAAGAGAAGGTGATGGGGTTTACCCAGGGCAGGTTGTGTCTGTCCATCCTCTTTGCTTTCTGTAAGGACAGGACAGTGTTGCTGGATGTGGGGAGAGCAGTGGTGGTCTGGTACCTGGATGTCAGCAAGGCATTCAGAATCATCCCCCACAATATTCTTGTGTCCAAGGAAGGATAACAGGTTCTGCATCGGTGTGCAAGTAGATGGGTAAAAAACAATCTGGATGATTGGACTTAGAAAGGCTCTAGATAAAGGGAGAAACTTTCCAATCCTGAGGACAGTCAAGCACTGGAAGCTGTTGCCCAGAAGTGCGCATCCACTCTACCTCAGAAAGTGTCCAAGATGTGTTTGGATAAAGCCCTGAGTAATCTGGTCTGACCCTGCTTTGAGCAGGAGGTTGGTCAAGACAGCTCCCGAGATCCCATCCAGCCTGAATGACACTGTCCTTTCATCCTCTTCATGTTTTCAATTTAGGGAGAACTCTCAGGTTGTCTCTGACCATAGGAATAATTCACATGATGTGCAGGGCTGCTTTACAAATGCCCTCAAACTGCCCTGACTATGTCTTGTGCATCTCTTTTCATTTGCCCCAACTCAAGTTCTTCTTTTTTGCTGTCGTCGTGCCCACCTTGTTCATCCTTTGAGAGCAGGTTGCTCAACAGGTGTCAGCATCTGTGTACAGAGTCTGCACATCAGCCAGGCAGCAAAACCATCATTACAGAAATGGAGACGAGGCTCTTGACCAGCTCCTTGAACCCAGGAATCGGCACAACTCGTCTGCTGAGATTACAGTGAACACCTGAACTTGAAGTGCAGAGCCTGTGAGTCCTCTTTGGGTATCCTGGCTTGTCTCCTGACCCATGTGGGGCTTCAGGCTGTGAAGAGAATCAAAACCAACTCTTTGACTGGGGTAGTTTCATTTGACATGTGTCACACAGAGCAGATGAAGGGAGCTCAGAACTCCAGTCTCTACTATACTGTTGGGACTTCAGAGACTGGAAATGCAGGTGACGGTGCGTGTCAGTGCACACCACATAAACATTCTGGATTACTTTGTACCTTTGCAGCAACCTGGGATCTGTTCCTTGTCTTTTTTTTGGTTAAAAAGGAAATAAAACTACTCTATGTCACCACCCCTCACACCAGAAAAAAGGGGAAAAAATTATGAAAGAGGGGTGATTTCAGGGCAATTCTGTCCTAGGAAGTACTTTTTAAATGATAAAACTAGTAGAAGTGAGAGAAAAAGCTGTTAAAAAGAACTCCATGCAAGAGGTTAGCTACTGAGATGTAGCAGCTGTTTTGAGAAGCAAGAATGACTGTTGGGAATGAAATTAAAAAACTTCAGTTCATCATCATCATCATCAAGAATAAGGAATTCCCTGTTATTCTTATTAGTGATAGTACCACTTTTCAAAAACATCCTTGAGATTGTCTCTATTTTTCGATGGCTCCAAAACTGAGCCTGCTCAGATTTTGAAAGGACTGCTTCAAATCTCTGCAACCCAAATCTCGACAACCGTCTCTCATCGAACGTCTCTTACCCCAGGAAGGGGAAATCTGCCAGTGCAGGCACCAAACCAGTGCCCAACCTGCCTGGAGATCCAGGTGAGTGGTGCCACACAACAGCCGCCCTCGAGAGAAGCTGGAGGTGATGGGAATTTATATGGTTTTAACTCAAATCATAATTTAGGTTGGAAAAGACCCTTAAGGTCATAAAGTCCAGTCGTAAATACGACACTGCCAAGTCCACCCATTGCACCATATCCCTAAGTGCCATGTCTACACATATTTCAAATAACTTTGGGGATGCAAGCTCCAATCCTGAGCTGGCAGGACAACACTGTCTGCAGTTAGACATAAGATAACTGTTATGACTGTGACTTCAGAGCTCATTGGCAGAGTTTCTCACACCCTTCACTAGAGCAGGGCAGGTGTTGGGAGATGGGCGCACACTTCAGTTTACAGATCCCAGGACAGAGCCCAAGCCATCCTGCCCTTGGCCTCTGGCATCCCATTTCCTGAGATGCAAAGCTGCTGGGCCTTCTGTGGATAATCGTGTTAAAAGGCATAAATAATCACCCAAGTGTTTGTCTAATTTCTCTAAGAGTGTCAATATTAAAAATAATAATAATTTAAAAAAATAGAAAAGGGTTCATCTGCCTACATCTAAATAACTGCAACACAACACTCTGCATCTGTGGTAGCCCCACTGGAAGTGCCAATCAAATTGGTGTTTGCAGTATAAGGCATGATACCCCATCCATAAGTACACATCTAAGTGGTTCAGATGAAGGGTGGTCTGGCAAAAATCATCCTGTTCCTCCCCAGGTGCATGGACATGGCTCATGTGCCTCTCCAGAGAGTGGCAGAAGCTGGATGCCCTTCTCAGGACAGACTCCTTCCAGGAAAGACACAGCAATGGGGAAGCTCATCAGGTCTTCATGGCATTTCACTCGGCATCAGCTTTTATATATTGGGTGCTTTCCTGTGACTACTCTTTTTGCACAAATGCTCACAAAAAGACACCCATTTAGTAAAATGTGGTCATAAAGGGGCTGTTATGGACAAGAAATCTCACCACGAGCTCTGGAGAGAGTGAGGAAGATTATAACACGCACCAGGAAGAACCAAGAAGCTCAAGGCCTCTTCTGAAGAGTGAGAGGCCCTGAGTAGCAGTGAGCGGCCATGTGTATGTGTGGGAGAGAGGGTCAGGGGATGTGAGGTAGAAAAGAGTGATGGCTGATGACTTCAGCAAATCCTTACAACCATGTCTGAGCCTGCAAGTGGAATGTGGTTGATGTCTGCGAGTGGAGGAGGAATAGGAGAAAGATTTTTGGTGATTTTGGAAAGAAGGCAGGCTTCTCTTGGACTAATCATATATAGCAGTGACATTTGCATGCTGTGGGCATGGCTGTGCCTGGGAGATGGGGAATGGCTGCTGCTGGGGGTGGCTGTGCTCAGTCATGGCCCATGAGCTGACCTTGCTCTGCTCCTCTCTTACACTCCCCACACTTGGATGGTCCTCAGGAATTATCCATGAGCCTGGAGGAAGCACCAACCTCCTGGACTGTTGGCCCATTACTGGAGGACAAGAGTAAAAGGTCTGAAAGACACATGGGAGTGCAGGAAGAGAGTGGTCTATTCGTAGCAGTAAGTGTGTTAAAGGCAAGAAGAAGATCTGAAGAGCATGGGCTGGTCGTGCTAATGTGGAATATACTGATTTTTCTTTTTTATTTTCGGGCAGCAGAAGAAAGAGTATGCGCATTTCAGTGCTGGGGCATGGATCCAAATTGAGGATTCAAGCAAGTTTGGAACTGGGACAGCTCAGGTGATTCAGGACCATTGCCGGGTCTATAAAAGAAGCTGGACGGGTTGTGAGGAACTCACACACATGGTCAACTCCTCAGAAAACCATGGCCTTATGGTTTAAGTAACAGCACTTGGCACAAAACCCACCACCCAAAACACAAATGAACTCACGCTGACCACAGGCAGAGCCTTGAGAAACATATGAGAGGAAAGGTTTCCTTTGCCTAACCTTGGCGGTCAAGGCTCAGCCATTCTGGGCTTACATAGCATCAGAGCCACCTCCATATTGACTTTATCACCTGTAACCAGTGTCTCCAAGATTGTTCCTCACCATCCTCCAGCGACAGGGACTTTGACTGGTTGTTTCCTTCATAGCTGTGTCAGTGACGGCCCTTCCTAGCGTCCCAAACACCCAAACTTGAGTTTTGCCTCTTCCTTTCACTTTATTTCTTCACTCTTTCAGTATCTGCAATTCAGGAACATGGCAGCAGAGGGCTCATCATCATCTAAAATGCCCAGAGAAGCCAAGCAAGCCTCTGTGCATCACTTTCCTATAGTCTTCAAGTCTGGTGTGGATGATTAGAGAGATTTCAGGAGTGTAGAAAAACAGTGAGCATTTCCATAATAAATAGCAATAAACCAATATTTCTTCCATTTCCTTCCCCGCTCACCCTCACTGGTATTAGCAGTCTCTGATTCATATGAATCTGGAGCATCTTCTCATAAAGAGTGAATATGTCAGAAAAGTGGGTGCTTAAAGCACCACTTGATTGTGGAGATAGGCCAGGACAACTCAAAAGGAGTCACATGCCTCTGGACCAAAAGGTGGGTGTTCCTGGGAATCTCACGTGCCACAGGACAGCAATACTTGTGTTCAGGGAGCTGGTCAAATGACCCATCTCCTTTTCTGTAATGGTGTCTGACTTTCTCAGGTAACCCCTGACTTGAGCCCCATCCACCCTTACGTGTTCTCCAGACTCCTGCCTTCAGGAACAAAGGCCTGGGAGACCTTGCTGGTGAAGATGGAGGCAAAGAAGCCATGAAGTACCTCAGTCCTGTCTGCTTCTATTCCTACGAAGTTCAGCATCAGGTCCACACTTGCCCCGTATGTTCTTTTACTGTGAGGAAGCAATGTCAGCTCATCTTGCTGCCCTCAGCCTCCCCTGCAGGTATAAAGTCGAGGGAAGCTTTGGCATTGTTCCCACATCCATGGACAAGGTTTTGAAATTCCTCCTTTACAGCTTGACCTGCTCCCACCTCCTTTGTGCTGCCTTTTTGCCCTGGATCTCCGTCAGTTCAGACAAGTAGCCTCATGACGTAAAGTCTTCTTTTCATGGGTACTTGGAGAGATCATCCTTGTGCTTGGAGCAGGCTGTCCTGTAAGACTTCTCAGATTTCCTGAGCTCCTTCACTCTTCATACCTACTTCCATGTCACCACCTTTATTGGCCGCCATCTCCCAGTATGTCAAAGTCTTCTCTTCTGGAGCCCACCAGCCTGTGCTCTGCTGCTGCCCTTCCACCCTCTCCTCTGGTGCCTGGAATCCCACTGTTTCCTGGTCACCACAGCCAAGGTGGACACTGGTGTTCACATCCCTCACCAGATCTTCTTTGTTTCTCAGTTCCAGATCCATGTGAGCATCACCCCTGTTGTCCCACCAGGCAGCCACATTAAGAAGTTGTCCTAAGATCCTCTGGACGATTGGCACCTGCTGCTTTGCCTGGCCAGTGAATGGCAGGGCAATTACAGTTCCCCATAGGAAGCTGCTCATTGACTGGAGACTTCCTCAGGTTGCTGACAGAAGATCTTTTCCATTTCTTCTCCATGATCAAGTAGTTTGTAACACCCATCAGGTTATCACCCCGTATTGGGTTTACATGGCAAATTCTTGGAACTGGGGGTGAGTGTGGGTGTGCTACAGTTATCATCTCTCTGTGAAGACAAGAGGAGTTTTACCTACGTCAGACAGAGCCGATTTCAGCTGGCTCCAAGATGGACCAACTCCTTGGCAAATCTGAGCCACTCAGTGATGCTGGTAGCACCTCTGTGATATTGTTTTTGAGAAAGAGTAAAAAACGCTGCACAACAGCAGGTGGGACAGAGGAGGGAGGAAATGTGAGAGAAAAAACACTGCAGACACCAAGATCATATCCCATAGGATCCAAGTAGCTCCCTTGGCAGGCCAAAGCCTGCTCTCCTGAAATCCTGCTGTTTGCCTTGTTATCATCTTCCAGGATCCTCAACACCACTTTCCCATCCCTGACTGTTACATCCCTGACCAACTCTTTCTGGTTTGTAAGTGTGGAGTCCCACAGGGCACCATCACCTCACTGACTCCTCAGTCACCCATGTCAGGAAGATGTTGTCAATGAGCTCCAAAATCCTCCTGGATGGCTGGTACCTTGCAGCTATTGGGATATCTTGGTCTGCCATGAGGACACGGCCCTGGAAACATGAGGCTTCTTTCATTTGTCTGAAGGAGGCCTCATCTAATTCCTCTGCGTGACCAGTGAGTCAGTAGCTGATGTCCATCCACCACAACATTGCCCAATGTTGTTCTGCCCTCTCACGTTGATCCTCAACCTTCAGCTGACACTGTCTGTCCCCAGGCAGAGCTCCACACATTCCTGATGTCCTCCCACATGAACAGAATCTTCCCCTCTAAGTTGACACCTCGGGCATTATGAGTACCAGACCCCCAAGACCCCACAGTTTCTCCAGGAGATGGCATTTGTAGTGCCGTGCAACTCCTTATCCTGTTATCTTGGGAAACGCACCCTTATCAGGATAAGCCATCTGCATGCAAACATTAACAGCTGAGCAAATGGAGCTTCAGTCCAGGGAGAGTCGCAACAATCTGGGATTCGCCCATCAGAAAACTCTGAAGTTTGATAAGGAGAAGTGACCAGTTCAGTATCAGGGCAGGAGAATAACCCCATTCATCAGGACAGAGCAGGACCTGACAGGCTGAGCAGTGACCCTGAGAAGAAGGGCCTGGGCCCTACAAGGGCCGCCACACAAGCCCGTGCTGCATGCTCACCATGAACAAGGCAGCTGCACACGGGGCTGCATTAGGAGGAGCGTGGGGACCCAGACACCAGGAGTTCTCATCCCATTCAGTTCAGCACTGGTGTGACTCCACACACATGGGTGTGTGCCAGTGTGCGGCTTCCCAGTTTGGAGAAGCGGGGATGAACTGGAGAGTGTGGGGCTCTGCCAAGGCAGGGTTCAGGACCTTGTGCACATGGTGTGGGATGCTGAGGGACCTGGGCTGCTTTGGCCCAGCAGCGCTGGGGAGGCTGCAGCAGTGTAGGAGTAGCCTGAGAGTGCTCCAAGGGTGTTTTCAGAGATAGTGGAGGTTTTCTTCATAGTGGGAAAGAGCTTGAGAAAGAAATAATGGCACGAAGTGCAGCTGGGGAGGTTCAGGCTGGACATGAGGAGAAAGGAATGTGACTGGAAGGGCACTGCTGTGGTGGAGCAGGTCACCCAGAGGGAGTCTGCATCAGCCCAAGGCTTTGTTCTTCAAGGGACAACTGGGGAGGATGGAGAGATATCAGCAAAGGAAGGAAGTTGCTCAGACCAGAGCAAGGTTGGGTAGCAGGGGGGATGTCTCCAGCCTGCAGGGAAAGAGGTGCAGGTGATGCCACAGCATAGGACAGGCTGTCGTGGAGCTGATCAAGGCATGTAAAGAGGCTGAAAGCCCCCAACAAACATGAGCTCCTTCTCCCCTTAACTATGGCTGTTGTCTCCAGCTCTGAGGTCTGTGAGGAGACACATTGTCCTTACAGCACAGGGGCCTCATGGCCTCCTTGTCCCCAGCCAGGAACCTGGGAGGTGTCGCACCATAGTCCTGCCCTTGGCCTTGCACAGCCCCACATCACACTGTCCCAGGAAGAGCCCTGGACAACATGGGAGGGACAGGATCTGACTTCCAAAGGGCTGAGGGTCAGGGCTTGGCCCTTTCATTAATGAAACACATCCAGGTTTACTCAGCATCAGAGAGACCTTCACCTTGCTTTTTCTGACCTGTCATCTCTGCCTCCAATTTTCTTCTCTAACCAGACCCTGGGGTCATTTTCTCAGTAGTGTTCCTCAGAGGGACCCATTAACATTACAAGAAGCTTTGGAGTTCGAGTCTGACTTTGACTTCTTGAGAGTATTCTTCAGCTTCCCCTCAGGGTCTCAGGGTCATGGACTCAGCACCAAACCCACCAGAGGGGTCACTTAGGTGCCTCGGGCTGCTCCTGTGCTGCTGAGCTGGGCTGGGCTCCTGGGACAGAGGGAGCTCATGGCAAGCGGCAGCGCTGCAGAGAGACAGCTCTGCCCAGGAGCAGCTCCTCTGCAAAGCGCAGCAGGGCTGAGGGCTCTGCCTGGGGATCTCAGGGAGATGAGCAAGGCAGAGAAAGATTAAAGGTGGTCAGGATTGGGAGGATGACTGAGAGCTCACTGGAGGAGAAATCTTTGCAGCCCTTGCCATGGTAAGCCTCTGGGTGCAGGGCAATGCAGCTGTAGCTCCTGGAGGCATCTCCTCAAGTTAGCACAGGCACAGCCTGTGGCATCTGTAAGGAGGGGGCTCTTGTCAGGCCATTTTGAACACTGTGAAGGTGGGTGAGCACCCAGGGGTGCCCAGGGCCGTCCTGCAGAGCAGGGTCCCTGCACCCCAGGGCTGTGCCGGGGCAGGGACTCTGCCGCCTGCCAGGGTCAGCGCTCAGCCTGCCTGGGGAGATCCCCATGGTGCTGTGGGGAGAAGCTGTGGGGGGAAGGAGTGACCCCTATCAGGACAAGAAAAGTGCTTCTGCTGTGCAGAGGGTGCTGTGTGGGTCAGGGCTGCTCGCAGCTCCAGATCACCCCCAGGATTTTAACAAGTGGATGCCTCAAGCAGAAGATCAGTACAAGGATTAGCAGGCAGATAGGGAGCTTTCCTGAGCCTGTCTTTTCAGTTTCCTATCCCAACGGTTGGAGGGTGCAGGAAAGGGTAAAATGAAAATGAGCTCTCATGCTTAAACAAGTCACTGAGACTCCTGAACTGCAACCCAGAGTCATCAGTACATCTGCCAGAAGCCTCATAACATCCTTTCAGCTACTGCTCTGCCTGTGCACAGCACCAGCATCACTTCTGCTGAACCCGTCAGCCTTATTCTGACCTGTCCTTTTCCCCAGCCAGCAAACAGGAAGATGCCCCCGGGCAGTGCCCTGTGAACAGGCAGTGTCTGTAGGGCCAGGGTGGGGGCACAGAGGGTGGGATGGTCGGTGAGCAATGACAGGGAAGAGACATGGACAGGGAAACACCTCCCAGGGGGAGAATCTCCAGGCAGCAGGGAAATGATCAGAAATGAGAGGAAACTAAATCCAGAATTGTTATGAGAGGGAGAACAGGGAAAACTCTGTATGATCCCCTGCAGTGCAGATCCCTCCTCTGAGCAGCCCCGTCGCCTCCTCTCCCACCCAGCAAAGCCTCTGCCCTCAGGGCAGCCCGGGGGCTCCAAGGCATGAACCAGCTCCTGTGCAGCCAGAGCTCCAGTTCCCTCTGCAGAGCACAGGGGCTGAGAGCAGCTGCCTGGCAATGTTGGTGTGTGGGAGGTGGCTGCACAGCTGGGGAAGGGTGACGCTGTCTGAGTGCCCGGCTGCCTCTGCCCTGGCCTCTTTCAGACCCACCCTCACCACGTTTTCCTTCTTGCTCCACTGCTCTGGGTCACCCAAGAACACTCCCCGGGGTGAGACAGGAGAAGAAACTCTAGAAACACCAAACCTATCAAACTCAGTTTCTCATACCTGGGGGTACAGATGCTGACAGTCTCTTCTGCACCAGGAGTGGTTCCATCTGACAAAGCTGAACCCCAGGACTGGCCTCTGCCCCACCCAATCACACAGGCTCAGGCTGATTCCTCAAGAGCCCCTGGGCAGAGACCCTGCTCTTCATTGCACACTCATCACACATCGACAAGGGCTCCAGCCAGGATGTTCTCCTGGAAAAAGAAAAGGGTCTCTTTGTGGGAGGGTCTGTGGGAAAGGCCTTTGTTTTTTCTCAGAGAAGTTTCATCTAAATCGTCACTGTCTTTTCCTCCTTGTACAGGTCCTCATGCCGAGAGGCAGCAAATGTCCAACAGCAGCTCCATCACCCAGTTCCTCCTCCTGTTATTCACAGACACAGAGGAGCTGCACCTCTTGCACTTCTGGCTCTTCCTGGGCATCTACCTGGCTGCCCTCCTGGGCAACGGCCTCATCATCACCACCATAGCCTGTGACCAGCACCTTCACACCCCCATGTGCTTCTTCCTGCTCAACCTCGCCCTCCTGGACCTGGGCTCCATCTCCACCACTGTCCCCAAATCCATGGCCAGTTCCCTCTTGGATATCAGGGCCATTTCATATACAGGATGTGCTGCCCAGATCTTTCTCTTTGTCTTGTTTCTTGCAGCAGAGTATTTTCTTCTCACCGTCATGTCCTATGACTGATACGTTGCCATCTGCAAACCACTGCAATACTGGACCCTCCTGGGCAGCAGAGCTTGTGTCCACATGACAGCAGCTGCCTGGGCCAGTGGGTTTCTCACTGCTCTGCTGCACATGGGCAATACATTTTCACTGCCACTGTGCAAGGGCAATGCCCTGGACCAGTTGTTCTGTGAAATCCCCCAGATCCTCAAACTCTCCTGCTTAGACACCTACTTCTGGGAATTTGGGCTTATTATGGTTAGTGCCTGTTTAGTTTTTATGTGTTTCATGTTCGTTGTCGTGTCCTATATGTCTGTGACCAGACGTGGAGGGAAGAAATCCCAGCACAGCAATTCTGCCCAGGAAAACCAGAGCTTGGCCTTCCAGAGCTGTTCTCGTTCCACTCTCACACCCTCCTTCTCATCCCTTGTGTTGGTGCAAGGCCTGAGTGCTCTGGCAGCTTGGTCACCATCCTGCTGTGTGTCAGTCCTGTGAGCACAGGCAGCGACAGGCAATGGGCACTTGTGTGACAGAGCTGGCGTCAGAACAACCTTTCCATAATGAAGGTGATCTCCTATGGGCAGGGCCTAAAGATTTAGGTCTTCTAACAAAGTTTTTCTCAATAACATGCCCATAAAAGTGATCCACAGATGCAAACACCAGTGTACAGCTGAACAGTGTGTGTGTGCAGGGCTGGGCACACAGCAGTGTCCTCTCACAGCCAGGCCTCCTGTCAGAGACCTGCAGGACCAGCAGAGCAGGGTCTGGGCTGTGCCCGTGTGCAATGGACACCCTAAGGAAGCTGCCCCAGGGCATCGTCATGGACTGGCCCCTCACAACCTCCATTTCCAGCCCTGGCCTCTCTCCCCAGCTCACAGAGGTTGTTCTTCCCTCCATGGATGGACACTGAATGAGTTGTTCAGTAGTCCATGTTTGTGTTGTACAGATGAGATGTAAGCACGCACATCATCTACGTGAGGTGACATGAACGCGAGTGAGCACTAACACCATCAGCTATTCCTTGGGATTCCATGAAGGCCTGTGGGACAGACAAGGTCTGGAGGTCACTTCATGTTGGGAGGAACACCCCATGGGAAATCACCTGAATGCAGCACTGGGATGTGCTTCCTTGAACTGAGGTTCCTGTGTCCATTCCTCATGATGTGGGACATCTCAGATGAGTGCAGAGCAGGGTGACTCACCACAGGGCTGAGGTCTCTCCCATCCTTTGGGAGTGGCAACAGGAGGCCAGAGAATAACTGAGTCCATGGCCTCTATGTGTAAAAGGGACAGACCCTGTCTCTGAGCATCCCTGGGTGCTTAAGGAGTCCATGAGACCAGCTCAGATGTGGACACCTGATAGAACCCTGACATTTCTGTGTGTGAGTCGAGGAACAAACCCCAGTGGCCCAGGCAGATTCATCTCAGCTGCCTTGGACAGGCTCATTGCAAGTGCTCCTGTCTGCTACATCAACCTTGCCAGTGATTCTGGGTTGTGCTGTGAAAGCACCAGAGCAACCAGAGAGGTTGTGGGGTCCTTGGAAATGGCAGACATCAAAGCCTTCTTCAAGAAGGGCGGGAACAAGAATTGAGAGAACTGCAGTTTGGTCAGCCTGCCTCTGTCCCTGGGAAGGGAATTGGTCACGTCCTCCTGCAGCCATTTCCAAGCACTTGAAAGGCAAGAAAGGGATTGCTGAAACAAAATGTGCAGGAGAAAGGAGGGTATGTCGTGTACATGGAGTTATGCAAGGCCTCAGTGACCAGCACTGGGCAAACACGGTTGTATGTCTTTATTCTTCCCCTGTATGACGTGATGAGTGCACTAGCAGCTCTTTTGAGGATGATGCAAAGCTGGGCAGAGGCCTAGAACAACCTCATCTGCCTGACCTTGCCTTGAGCAGGAGAGTCAGACAAGATGATGTTCAGGGCCCTCTTCAAATCTGAGTATTCTATGGTTCAATGAATCTTTACCTTGGAGAGGTGTTCGAAGACAGAATAAGTAGTCCTTACCAGTTAAAAGAATGAATCCTGCCTGCAATTGCTAACCTAAACTATGTAAATCCTCTCAGTTTTGGTCAGTCTGCTCCTCTAACAAAGATAAAAGTAGCTTTTAAAACACCTAATCAGAACCTGCAAAGAACACTGTCCTTGCAGTGCAGACACTCTGGAGCCTGCACTATTAGTTGAGTCTTGTTTTAACATCTATCTCGAGACTGTTACATAAAGTGTCCTTTAGCTGAGCTTTTCTCATTATACGCTCATTATAACACTAAAATACACATCCCTAGGATGGGAGACCCAGGGTCAGCCCAGGACCCTTCCTCAATAAGTATGCGTAGTGTAAAACGATTATGTAACCAATATGCCAATGTGTAATCACTTGGCTCTTTAGGACTGCATGAGGGTCTGAATGTAGGGATAACATTTTGTATATAATGGCTGTTCCTTCTCTATCTGATGTGTTGGTTTCATTCCAGCATCCAGACTTGCACAACTCTGTAATAAACGATATCTCATCTCTGGGTGTGGGATTGGCTTTGCACTTCAGGTAGCGAATTTGAAATTAGCAACCAGGAAGAAGGAAAAGAATAAAAAAAATAAAAGAGGCAGGGGAGGACATAGAAAAGGTGTCAACATTTCACATTCCTGTAAAGAATACTTCTCCACTCAGATCTTTAGTAGGAAATAGATTTGATCAATTTGATAACACAAGCATACTTTTATCTAGTCAGGTCCTGGCCCATAAGGAGGGTGATGGGTGGGTATGGGATTATGAGATCACTTGTGTCTACGAAACTCATAATTGACTTCAGAGACTTTGGCTGTGAAGGGGAAAGTGAGGTCAGTTCTGTCTCTGGAGGTGACAGCCCAGCAGTAGGAATAGAGATGGGAAGGTATCTCTGCCTAAGTACCCACAGGCCCTACCCAGGAAGAGGCCTGAGTACGACAGGACAGCAGCAGGGACATGGTCGTGTCTGTCAGAGAAGCTGAAAGACCAGCAGCAGTCACGGGATTCAAAAGATCATGGTGAGGTGACTTCTCTCCGGTCAAGTAAAAGACCACAAAAAGCTTAACGGGTCGGGTTGACTGCATGAAGAACAGTTTCTGAGATAGTCGAGCTTTCTTTGGGAGAGCAAAAAAGCAGGAGAGAGAAAAAAAAGTCACAAAGTGCTACTTGAAAGGTGAGGACAGGATACCAGGAGGAAGAAATGTCACTGGAAGGGCAGTGCTGTGGTTCAAGAGGTCACCAAGGAGTCTGGATAATCCCGTGGCTTTGTGTTTTATGTGCTTTATGTGCTTTATGACACCAAGCTGGGAGGAGTGGCTGACACGCCAGAGGGCTGTGCTGCCATCCAGCGAGACCTGGACAGGCTAGAGAGTTGGGCGGGGAAAAATTTAATGAAATATAACAAGGGGAAATGTAGAGTCTTGCATCTGGGCAGGAACAACCCCAGGTTCCAGTACAGGTTGGGGAATGACCTATTAGAGAGCAGTGTAGGGGAAAGAGACCTGGGGGTCCTGGTGGACAGCAGGATGACCATGAGCCAGCACTGTGCCCTTGTGGCCAGGAAGGCCAATGGCATCCTGGGGTGTATTAGAAGGGGGGTGGTTAGTAGGTCCAGAGAGGTTCTCCTTCCCCTCTACTCTGCCCTGGTGAGACCTCATCTGGAATATTGTGTCCAGTTCTGGGCCCCTCAGTTCAAGAAGGACAGGGAACTGCTGGAGAGAGTCCAGCGCAGGGCCACAAAGATGATTAAGGGAGTGGAGCATCTCCCTTATGAGGAAAGGCTGAGGGAGCTGGGTCTCTTTAGCTTGGAGAAGAGGAGACTGAGGGGTGACCTCATTAATGTTTATAAATATATAAAGGGTGGGTGTCACGAGGATGGAGCTAGGCTCTTCTCGGTGACAACCAACAGTAAGACAAGGGGTAATGGGTCCAAGCTGGAACACAAGAGGTTCCACTTAAATGTGAGAAGAAACTTCTTCTCAGTGAGGGTGACGGAACACTGGAACAGGCTGCCCGGGGGGGTTGTGGATTCTCCTTCTCTGGAGACATTCAAAACCCGCCTGGACGCCTTCCTGTGTAACCTCACCTAAGTTTTCCTGCTCTGGCAGGGGGATTGGACTAGATGATCTTTTGAGGTCCCTTCCAATCCCTAACATTCTGTGATTCTGTGATTCTGTGTTCCAAAGAACAGGCAGTGAGGGTGCAGACACATCAGTGAAGGGACAGAAATGCTGGGGTGAGAGCAGGTGGGGAAGCGAGATGGGTGTCTGCAGCCTGCAGGGAAAGAGGGGCAGGTGTAGGACTGTGTGGAACAGCCTGTGATGGAGATGGCAAAGGGTGCTGGCAAGGCTGGAAGGGACCAACAGAACCCAGGTCTCTGTCCCCTTGGCCATGGCAGTTGTCTCTCTCACTGAGGCCTATGAGAAGACAGGTTGTCCTCATGGCACTGGGGCCTCGTTTCCTCCTTGCAGCCCCATGGGGAAGCTGGAAGTTGTTGTACCAGTGTTGTCCTTCCCTTGGCCTTGCACATCCACATCCC
Organism: Caloenas nicobarica; assembly: GCF_036013445.1. Lineage (NCBI taxonomy): Eukaryota > Metazoa > Chordata > Aves > Columbiformes > Columbidae > Caloenas > Caloenas nicobarica. Next base: position 1,733,095 of record NC_088252.1, on the reverse strand, counting down.
ATGGTCCCAGGAAGAGCCCTGAGGCGTGTGTGAGGGACAGGATCCCCCTTCCCATTGCCTGGAGGTCATGGCTTCTCCTTTCTGCTTCAGAAAGAAAAGAAAGGGGTTTCTAAGCATCAGAGCTGAAGATTAAAAGGAGACCTCATGGTGGCTACAGCTTCCTCACAAGAGGAAAAGGAAGGGACAGTACTGATCTCTTCTCTCTGGTGACCAATGACAGAGCCCAAGGGAATGGCAGGAAGATGTGCCAGGGGAGGGTCAGGTTGGACATGAGGAAAAGGTTCTTCATGTTGAGCGTGCTGGACACTGGAACACCCTCCCCAGGGAGGTGTCACAGCCCCAAGCCTGACAGTGATCAAGAGGAGACTAGACAAGGTCTTCAGACACATGGTGTGACCTGTGGGGTTGTCCTGTGCATGGACTGGAGTTGGACTTGAAGATCCTTGTGGGTCCCTTCCAACTCAGGACATTCTAGGATTCTATGAAATACTAGGTCAAAACCCCAAGTTTTCATTGTACAGATGAGATGTAAACATACACATCAAGTGCATGTCCACTGTGTGCATGTGGTGAGATGAACCCAAGTGACCACAAATGCTATCAGCCATACCTTGGGGTGCCATAAAGGTCAGTGGGACAGAGATGGTGTTCAGGGGTCTCTTCCAACCTGCCTTATTGTAGGATTCCATGAATCTTTTCCTTGTAAAGCTCTTTCAAGACAGAATAGACAGAGGAAGACAAAAAAAAAAGAAGAGGCAGAAGCAGAGATATAAAATGCCCCAGTGTAAATACAGCAGCTCCTCTGAGGAACGTTTCTCCAGTCAAACCCTTGTTAGGAAATCTATTAGATAAATTTGATGAAACCAGCTTAGTTTTACCTGCTCACGCATTGGACCACAAGGAGGGAGATGGCTGGGTACGATGTCATGTGCTCAGCTGTGTCTCAGGAACTCATAGTCCAGTAGGAAGCCAATGGCTGTGGAGGGAACTGTGAGGTTACTTGTGCCTCTGCAGGGGATAGGCCAACAGCAGGAACAGGGCTGGGAAAGGGACTGTGAGGTCACACATACGAGACGAGTAATCAGGCCCAATCAGCATGGCTTTATGAAAGGCAGGTCCTGCTTGACCAACCTGATCTCCTTCTATGACAAGGTGACCGGCTTAGCAGATGAGGGAAAGTCTGTTGTGGGGGAGTGAATCTGCCACACAGACTGTGGATGTTGTGTACTTAGACTTCAGTAGAGCCTTTGACACCGTATCCCACAGCATTCTCCTGGAGAAGCTGCAGCTCATGGCCTGGATGGGTGTATCTGTGATGGATAAAGAACTGGCTGGAGGGCCGGGCCCAAAGAGTTGTGGTGAACAGAGCCAAATCCACTTGGTGGCCGGTCACGAGTGGTGTCCCCAGGGCTCAGTATTGGGTCCAGTTCTGTTTAATCTCTTTGCCAATGATCTGGATGAGGGGATCAAGTGCACCATTAGTAAGTCTGCAGATGACACCAAGCTGGGTGGGCGTGTTGATCTGTTGGAGGGTGGGAAGGCCATACAGAGGGATCTTGGCTGACTGAGGCCAATTGTCTGAGATTCAACAAGGCCAAGTGCCATGTCCTGCACTTGGGTCATAACAATCCCCTGCAACAATACAGGCTTGGGGAAGAGTGGCTGGAGAGCTGCCTGGCAGTAAAAGACCTGGGAATGTTGATTGACAGCAGCTGAACATGAGCCAGCATGTGCTCAGGTGGCCAAAAAGGCCAATGGCCTCCTGGCCTGTATCAAGAATACTGTCGTGGGCAGAACCGGGGCAGCGATCATCTCCTTGTACTTGGTGCTGGTGAGGCCACAACTCGAATCCTCGGTTCAGTTTTGAGCTCCTCACTATAGGAAAGACTTTGAGGTGCTGGAGTGAGTGCAGAGAAGGGGGACAAGGCTGTTGAGGGTCTGGAGCACAAGTCTTCTGAGGAGCAGCTGAGGGACCTGGGGGTGTTTAGCCTGGAGAAAAAGGAGACTGACAGGAGACCATTTCGCTCTCTACAACTGTCTGAAAAGAGGTTGTAGCATGGAGGATGTTGGTCTTCTCCTGAGTAGCAAGTGATAGGATGAGAAGAAATGGCCTCTGCTTGTACTAGACAAGGTTCAGAATTGAAATTAGGAAACATTCTTCATGGAAAAGGTTGTGAAGCAGCGAGCAGGCTGCCCAGGGAAGTGGTTGAGTAGTCATTACTGGAGGTGTTTATATGTAGACGAGGTTCTTAGGGACATGGTTTGGTGCTGGAGTTGGACTCGATGGTCTTAATGGTCTGCTCCAACTCAAATGATTCCATGATTCTATGATTCTATGCTTGAAGGGTTATTTCCCTGACTGTGGAACTTTCCTTGGAGGCAGGAATCATTGAATCATAAAAAGTGTTGGAAGGGAGCTTCAAAGGTCATCTAGTCCAACCCCCTTCCCATGAGCAGGGACATCTTCAACCCGCTCAGTTTGTTTAGAGTCCCATCCAGCCTGGCCTGGGATGTCTCCAGGGATGGGGCATCCACCACCTCTCTGGGCAGCCAGTGCTTGTGTTTTATCACCTGCATTGTAAAAAATGTCTTCCACGTGTCTGGCCTGAATTTCCTCTCTTCTAGTTCAAAACCATCACCCCTTGTCCTATCACAAGAGGCCCTATTAAAAAGTCTGTCCCCATCATTCTTATCTGTCTCTTTTAAGTACAGAAAGGTCGCAATAAGGTCTCCCTGTAGCCTTCTCTTCTCCAGGCTTAACAACCCCAACTGTCCCAGCCTGTCCCCACAGCAGAGCTGTTCCATACCTCTGATCGTCTTGGTGACCCTGGTCTGGACCCTCTCCAACAGGTCCATGTCTTTCCTCTACTGAGGGATCCAAAGCTGGATGCAGGACTCCAGGTGGCGTCTCACCAGAGTGAGGCAGAAGGGCAGAATTCCCTCCCTTGACCTGCTGGTCATGCTCCTCTGGATGCAGCCCAAAATAAGATTGGCTTTCGGGGCCGCAAACGCACATTGCCGGCTTCTGTCCAGTCTTCAACCAGCAGTCCCCCAAAGTCCTTCTCGTCAGGGCTGCTCTCCATCCCCTCACCCCCGAGTCCATACTGATAGCGAGGGTTGCCCCAACTCAGGTGCAGGACCTTGTGTTTGGCTTTGTTGAACCTCAGGAGATTCACATGGGTCCACTTCTCGAACTTATCCAGGTCCATCTGGATGACCTTCTGTCCCTCAGGCATGTCAGCAACACCACTCAGTTTGGTGACATCCGTAAACTTGCTGAAGGTGCACTCGATCCCACTATGTCATTGATGAAGATATTAAACAGTAGTGATCCCAGTATGGACCCCTGAAGGACACCACTTGTCGCCAGTGTCCATCCAGACATTGTGCCATTGACCACCACTCTCTGGGTGCAAACATTGAGCCAGTTCCTCACCCACCAAAAAGTCCAGCCATCAAATTCATATCTCTCCAATTCAGAGAGAAGGATGTTGTGAGGGACCATGTCAAAGGCTTTACAGAAGTCCGGATAGATATGACATCCATAGCCCTTCCTTTGTCCACTGATGTAGTTACTCCATCGTAGAAGGCCACAAGGTTAGTCAGGCAGGACTTGCCCTTGGTGAAGCCGTGCTGGCTGTCTCAAATCACCTCCCCATCCTCCTTGTGCCTTAGCACAGCTTCTAGGAGGATCTGTTCCATGGGTGACCTGCTCCACCACAGCAGTGCCCTTCCAGTCACATTCCTTTCTCCTCATGTCCAGCCTGGACCTCCCCAGCTGCACTTCGTGCCATTATTTCTTTCTCAAGCTCTTTCCCACTATGAAGAAAACCTCCACCATCTCTGAAAACACCCTTGGAGCACTCTCAGGCTACTCCTACACTGCTGCAGCCTCCCCAGCGCTGCTGGGCCAAAGCAGCCCAGGTCCCTCAGCATCCCACACCATGTGCACAAGGTCCTGAACCCTGCCTTGGCACAGCCCCACACTCTCCAGTTCCTCCATTCTTCTCCAAACTGGGAAGCTGCACACTGGCACACACCCATGTGTGTGGAGTCACACCAGTGCTGAATCAAATGGGATAAGAACTCCAGGTGTCTGGGTCCCCACACTCCTCCTAATGCAGCCCCGTGTGCAGCTGCCTTGTTCGTGGTGAGCGTGCAGCACGGGCTTGTGTGGCAGCCCTTGTAGTGCCCAGGCCCTTCTCCTCAGGGTCACTGCTCAGCCTGTCAGCTGAGCTTTCTGATGGTAAAACCAAGATTTTCTCCAGGTCTGGACTCTCCCTGGACTGAAGCTCCATTTGCTCAGGTGTTAATGTTTGCATGCAGATGGCTTATCCTGATGAGGGTGTCTCTCCCAAGACGACAGCATGAGGAGTTACAGGACACTACAAATAGCCCCTCCTGGAGAAACTGTGGGGTCTTAGGGGTCTGGTACTCATAATGCCCGAGGTCTGGACTTAGAGGGGAGTTTTCCCTTCATGTGGGAGAATATCAGGAATGTGTGGAGCTCTGCCTGGGGACAGACAATGTCAGCTGAAGGTTGCGGAGTCAGCATGAGAGAGCAGAACAACATGGGCAGTGTTGTGGTGACTGGACATCAGCTACTGACTCAGTGATCAGGAAGAGGAATTAGACGAGGCTTCCTTCAGACAAATGAAAGAAGCCTCATGTTTCCAGGGCTGTGTCCTTGGGGCAGACCTAAGACATCCCAATAGCTGCAAGGTACCAGCCATCCAGGAGGGTTTTGGAGCTCATTGACAACATCTTCCTGACATGGGTGACTGAGGATTCGGTGAGGTGATGGTGCCCTGTGGGACTTTACACTTACAAACCAGCAAGAGTTGGTCAGGGGTGTAACAGTCAGGGATGGGAAAGTGGTGTTGAGCATCCTGGAAGATGATAACAAGGCAAAGATCAGGAGTTCAGGAGAACAGGCTTTGGCCTGCCGAGGGAGCTACTTGGGTCCTATGGGATATGACCTTGGTGCCTGCAGCATTTTTTCTCTCACATTTCCTCCCTCCTCTGTCCCACCTGCTGTTGTGCAGCGTTTTTTACGCTTTCTCAAATATAATATCACAGAGATGCTGCCCGTATCACTGAGTGACTCAGATTTGGCAAGGATTGTGTCCATCTTGGAGCCAGCTGAAATCAGGTCTGTCTGACATCAAACTCCTCTTGTCTTCTCAGAGAGGTGACAACTGTAGCACACCCACACTCACCCCCAGTTCCAAGACTTTGCCATGTAAACCCAGTACAAGGTGGCAACGTGTTGGATGTTACAAACTACTTGATCATGGAGAAGAAATTGGAAAGATCTTCTGTCAGCAACCCAAGAAAATCTCCCGTTAATTAACAGGTACCTTTGGGGAACAATAATTGCCCTGGCATTCACTGGCCAGGTAAAGCAGCAGATGCCAACAGTCCAGGATCTTGGGCTATCTTCTTAAAATGACTGCATGATGGGCCAACAAGGGTGATGCTCACCTGGATCTGGAACTGGGAAAGAAGGAAAATCTGACCAGGGATGTGACCATCAGAATTCACCTTGCCTTTTGTGCTCAGGAAATAATACCTGTGAGGTCCCCAAAACCCATTCTGATTCTTTCATAGACCTGACAATGGTCCTCAGTCACTTAAGCCCTCCCAGTCACAAACTTACTTGAATCCTCAGTTTGGGTCCATGTCCCAGCACTGAAATGCACATGTTCCTTCTTCTGCTGCCCAAAAATAAAAAAGAAAAATCAATCTATTCCACATTGGCATGACCAGCCCACGCTCTTCAGGTCTTCTTCTTGCCTTTAACACGCTTACTGCTATGCATAGACCCCTCTCTTCCTGCACTCCCATGTGTCTCTCAGACCTTTCACTCTTGTCCTCCAGTAATGGGCCAACACTCCAGGAGGCTGGTGCTTCTTCCAGGCTCATGAATGATTCCTGAGGACCATCCAAGTGTGGGGAGTGTAAAAAGGAGCAGAGCAAGGTCAGCTCATGGGCCATGCCTGAGCACAGCCACCCCCAGCAGCAGCCATTCCCCATCTCCCAGGCACAGCCATATCCACAGCATGCAAATGTCACTGCCATATATGATTAGTCCAAGAGAAGCCTGCCTTCTTTACATAACCCCCCAAAAAATCTTCTGTAACGATGGCTTTTCTGCCTGGCTGATATGCAGACTCTGTATACAGATGCTGACACCTGTTGAGCAACCTGCTCTCAAAGGATGAACAACGTGTCCTCTTCTTTCTGGAAGGGTGTTAGGACAGCAAAGAAGAAGATCTTGGTTTGAGGCAAATGAAAATGGCTGCAAAAGTTTTGGTCGGGGCTGTTTGGGGTTACTTGTAAAGCAGCCCGGCACCTCATACGAATTATTTCTCTTGTCATGGAGAACCGGAGAGTTTAGTCTATTTTGAAAACCTGCAGGGAAAGGTAGGGCAGCGTCATTCAGGCTGGATGGGATCTCGGGAGCTGTCTTGACCAACCTCCTGCTCAAAGCAGGGTCAGACCAGATTACTCAGGGCTTTATCCAAACACATCTTGGACACTTTCTGGGGTAGAGTGGATGTGCACTCCTGGGAAACAGCTTCCAGTGCTTGACTGTCCTCAGGATTGGAAAGTTTCTCCTTTTATCTACTGTCCTTCTAAGCCCAACCATCCATCTTGCTTTTTACCCATCTACTTGCACACCGATGCAGACCATAATATCCTACCTTGGACACAAGAATATTGTGGGGGATGATGCTGAATGCCTTGCTGAATTCCAGGTACCAGACCACCACTGCTTTCCCCACATCCAGCAACCCTTTCCTCATGCAAAGGGGATGGGCAGACACAACCCACCCTGAGTAAACCCTGTCACCTTCTCTTTCAGACACCCAGAAATGGGGTCCCAGTGGAATTTTTCTGGGGAACAGCCCTTAGTTCCCCTGCTCACCCATTGGCCATTTTTGAAAAGTGCACACAATGTGTGAGAGCTGCCAGTGGTCAGGCAGTCTCCCCAGTCTCCATGAGCTTTCAAAGGTGGTGGAGAGTGGCCTCACTGGGACATCGTCCTGCTGTCTCAGCTCCTGGGAAGCTGCTCCTCCTGTCCCATAGACTGGAAAGGATTGTGTCAGTTTCAGTGACCCCTGACTAGATCCCCATCCACTGCTGATTGTTCTGCCTCCAGTCATAGAGGCCTGGGAGACCTTGCTGGTGAAGATGGAGGACAAGAGGACAAAGAGATTCTCACCTCTTTCTCATATTAGATTCATCAGTGGCCACACTGTGTCTTTGTTTCTCCTTTAACTTTTCATGCAGTAGCAACAGCTCATTATGGGGCCCTTGAATTGCCTCAGAGGTCTAGACTGAGTTTTGATCTGGACTGTTGGTGTGCTTGGAGGCTGCTGTCCTTGAAGACCAGATGAACTAACTTCTGCCACCCTGCCTTGGCAGTTTATTCCATCCATGTCACAGCTCTGTCTGCAACACTGACAGCTCCAGCTCACCCAGTCAGGTCCCTGGCTGAGGCCATTGCCTCACATCTGGGCTGAACCACCCCAGCTGTGACACAAGGAAACCTCTGAGTTGCCCCATGGAAGCCTGGTACCAAGTGTCCAGGAGCCCATATGTGCAAAGGCTTTGCTTCAGAGCATAGACATGAGATACCCAAACGATTGCTGAATGTCTCTCTAGATGTAGGAGTATAAAACCAGAATAAAATGCCTAAATTCCTTACTCTGAAGATATTCCTCCCCTGCTTGGAGAAATTAGATCCTTTGCTGTAATCCTCCTGTTGTCCTGTGTAATGATGGGACAAGAAAAGATGATTCTCATAGCAATTTATTTTCTAATAGGAAGCATATAATGCTGGCAAGAAGTGTCTCTGCAACATCACTGATTACTTCAGGTTGTATCAAACGATGTGCCTCTGGAGCCCCAGGGACCTGTGAAGGGAGCCCAGAGGGGACAGACAAAGGGACATCATGGGCTGCTCCTGTGCTGCTGAGCTGGGCTGGGCTCCTGGGACAGAGGGAGCTCATGGCAAGCGGCAGCACTGCAGAGAGACAGCTCTGCCCAGGAGCAGCTCCTCTGCAAAGCGCAGCAGGGCTGAGGGCTCTGCCTGCAGCATGAAGGGGAGAGGAGCCAGGCAGAGAGAGGGGAAACGCAGTCTGCGGTGGGAGGACAGATGAAAGCTCACTTGGAGAATGATCTTCACAGCCCTTAGCATGGTATGTTTCTTGCTCCAGGGCAATGCAGCTGCAGTTCCTGGAAAGACCTGAAAATGGTACCTCTTAACGGTTTATGAGACTTTTCAGGAGGACTCTCTCAGTGTCTCTAATATTGAGGAGAACGTGCTTCAGAGCAAGACTTCCCTGCTGCACCATCAGAGGGACAGGACACGACAGCTGCCTTCTCCCAGGGATGGTTGTAGAGATGTGCATCTGGGTGAGCACCCAGGAGTGCCTAGGGCTGTCCTGCAGAGCAGGGTCCCTGCACCCCAAGGCTGTGCCGGGGCAGGGACTCTGCCACCTGCCAGGAGCAGCGCTCAGCCTGCCTGGGGAGATCCCCACAACACTGAGGGGAGAAGCTGTAGGGGGAACAAGCGATTCCAAGCAGGGCAGGGTCCTTCTGCTGTGGAGAGGTGGCTGTGTGGGTCAGGGTTGCTCACAGCTCCAACTCACTCCCGGGACATTTGCAGAGGTTCCTTCTGAAGGACACTGAGGAAGTATTTATCTGATAGGGATGATTTTAAGTTTTGAGTTTCTTCCACTGTTGGTTGGCTGGGTGGGCAGTGAGACATTGGAATTTACTTCTCTGCCCTGGAGAAGGTGCTAAGACCCCAGTTCTCATTAGGACTTGTCAGAGCTGCTCCTGAGCCCCTGCACACACAGAGCTGCCCCTGGGCAGTGCCCGGTGCCAGGATGTGTGAGCAGGACAGAGCTGAGCATGGGGGATGGGGTCTGTGAACACCGACAGGGAGCAGACCCAGGGACAGAGAAACAGCTCCCAGCAGGGACAGCTCCAGGCAGCAGAAACATGGGCAGGGAGAGGGAGCAGAGACCAGATATGCTGGGGAGGGGATTCAGGAACACCCCTGCCATTCCCTTGCAGTGCACACACATTTCCCAGTGCAACCCCCTGGTCTCCTCCCCTCCCCAGCAGAGCCTCTGCCCCAAAGCCATGGGGTCCAGGTCACAAGTTTCCACCTCAGCAGCTGGACCTCCAGGTGAAGGGTTTCTGGAATGTGGTACACAAAAAAGGTGCTAAAAGTACTTACTCTACAGTGTCATCATGTGAGTGGCAGCAGCACAGCCAGGTAAGGAGAAGGTTTCACATCATGCCCGTCTGCCTTTCTGTCCTTGCTTTATTTTTCAGGAGCACTGCAGTGTTCTTCCCCGTTTCTCCACCTGTCCCTTGTGCTCTTACTCTGTGTGGCTGGGGTGGGAATGTGGGTCCATTTCAGTTCTGACACCAACCCAGGGGGTCTTGCCCCAGAGGTGCATTCATGGAAACTAGCTGCCCAAGCTGCATTTTAAGCTGTGATGACCCGTGTTTGTCATTTGGTGGAAAAGGAGAATTAGCTGACACATACCTCCTTCATGGATGAGGTTTTTCATGAGAAATGGCATGTTTATTTTGCTCAGAGAAGTCTCCCCTAACTTGTGACTGTCTTTTCCTCCTATGACAGGCCCTCATGTTCATAGGAAGAGCAAATGTCCAACAGCAGCTCCATCACCCAGTTCCTCCTCCTGGCGTTCACAGACACACGGGACCTGCAGCTCTTGCACTTCTGGCTCTTCCTGGGCATCTACCTGGCTGCCCTCCTGGGCAACGGCCTCATCATCACCACCATAGCCTGTGACCAGCACCTCCACACCCCCATGTACTTCTTCCTGCTCAACCTCTCCATCCTAGACTTGTGCTGTATCTCCACCACTGTACCCAAATCCATGGCAAATTCTTTATGGGACACCAGGTCCATCTCCTACATTGGATGTGCTGCACAGCTTTTCTCATTCGCCTTCTTGGCAATAGCAGAGTATTGTCTCCTCACTGTCATGTCCTACGACCGCTATGTTGCCATCTGCAAACCCCTGCACTATGGGACCCTCCTGGGCAGCAGAGCTTGTGTCCACATGGCAGCAGCTGCCTGGGCCGGTGGGTTTCTCAATGCTCTGCTGCACACAGCCAATACATTTTCACTGCCACTCTGCAAGGGCAATGCCCTGGATCAGTTCTTCTGTGAAATCCCCCAGATCCTCAAGCTCTCTTGCTCAGACTTCTACCTCAGGGAACTTTGGCTTATGGTGGTCAGTGCCTTTTTAGCTTTTATGTGTTTTGTGTTCATTGTGGTGTCCTATGTGCAGATCTTGAGGGCCGTGCTGAGGATTCCCTCTGAGCAGGGACGGCACAAAGCCTTTTCCACGTGCCTCCCTCACCTGGCCGTGGTCTCCCTGTATGTCAGCACTGCCATGTTTGCCCACCTGAAGCCTCCCTCCATCTCTTCCCCATCCCTGGACCTGGTGGTGTCTGTTCTGTACTCAGTGGTGCCTCCAGCAGTGAACCCCCTCATATACAGCATGAGGAACCAGGAGCTCAAGGATGCCCTGAGGAAACTCATCTCTTAGTGTTTTCTGAAGCAATAAACTGCCCATCTGCTTCTGCATAGGAGTTGTAATGTAACTAATTACAGGTCCAGCCTCTCATCTCTATTATGTGCTCTTATTGTTTTTTTTTTAATTGTGATAATGTTGTCATCCCCTTTCTAAATCACTTTCTGCTTTTCTTTCATAACCACTGGTTGTGTAAATGAGGAACCATGCTCTTCTTGCGTTTAAACAAAATAAAGGCTTCTGTAGTGACTTGTTTTTTGCTATATCCTTCCTGCAGGGCTTTTTGGAGCTGCAGGGACAGTTCCTGTGGGCATGAGTGGAGGGGAAAAGAGTCCAGCATGGCAGTACTGCCAGGGAGTACCAGCACTTGGCATTCCAGAGCTGTTCTCGTTCCACTCCCACACTCTCCTTCTCATCCCTTGTGTTGGTGCAAGGCTTGAGTGCTCTGGCAGCTTGGTCACTGTCCTGCTGTGTGTCAGTCCTGTGAGCACAGGCAGGGACAGGCAATGGGCACTTGTGTGACAGAGCTGGCCTCAGAACAGCCTTTCCAGAAAGAAAGGTGATCTCCTCAGGCAGTGCCTGAAGGTTTAGGTCTTCTTCCAAAGATTCTCTCAAGAACATGCGCACGGAAGTGTACCAGAGATGAATTGCCAGTGTACAGCTGAACAGTGTGTGTGTGCAGGGCTGGGCACACGGCAGTGTCCTCTCACAGCCAGGCCTCCCGCCAGAGAGCTGCAGGACCAGCAGAGCAGGGTCTGGACTGTGCCCATGTGCACTGGACACCCTGAGGAAGGAGCCTCAGGTCAATCATCATGGACTGGCCCCTCACAACCACCATTTCCAGCAGTGGCCTCAAACCCCAGCTCAGAGACGTTTTTTGTCCCTCCATGGAATGACTCTGAATGAGTAGGTCAGAAATCCATGTTTGCATTGTACAGATGAAATGTAAGCACGCACATCATGCACGAGAGGTGACACGAACTCGAGTCAGCAGAAACGCCATCAGTGATTCCTGGGTGTTCCGTGATGGCCTGTGGGACAGACAGGGTCTTGAGGTCATTTCTCATTGGGAGTAACATCCCATGGAAACTGCCTAAATGCAGCACTGGGTTGTGCTTCCTTTAACCAATGTCCCCGTGTCCATTCCTCATGACGTGGGACATCTCAGATGAGTGCAGAGCAGGGTGACACACCACAGGGCTGAGGTCTCTCCCATCCTTTTGGAGTGGCAACAGGAGGCCAGAGAGACACTGTGACTCCTGCCTCTGTGTGTAAAAGCGACAGACTCTGCCTCTGAACATCCCTGTGTGCATAAGGAGTCTATGAGGCCAGCTCAGATGTGGACACCTGACAGAACCTGACATTTCTGTGTGTGACTCCAGGAAGAAACCCCACTGGCCCAGGCAGATCAATCTCACGTGCTCCTGTCTGCTACATCATCCTTACCCATGGTTCTGGATCGTGGTCTCAAACATGCCAGAGCAATCAGAGAGGATCTAAGGTCCTTGGAAAAGGCAGTTGTCAAACCTGTCCAACAAGGGCAGGAACGAGAACTGTGAGAATTACAGGCTGTCCAGGCTGTCTCCTTCCATGGGAAGGGAATGGGACAAGTCTTCCTGCAGCCATCTCCAGGCACCTGGAAAACAAGGAATGGACTAGTGAACCCAAATGGGCAGGGAAAGAAAGGCATGTTGCATACATGGAATTTTGCATGGTGTCAGATATGGTTTCCCGTGATGTCCTTGTAACCCAATTGGTGCTCTCTGGGCTAAAGAAGTGGATGCTGGGTGGGAAGTTGGCTGGATGATGAAGCCCAAATGTCACCAGTGGTAGAACCAGTTACCAGTGGAATCCCTCAGTGACCAGCACTTGGGCCAACATTGTTGAATGTCTTTATTCTCCCCCTGAATGAGGTGACGGAGTGAACCTTCAGCTCCTTTGTGGATGTTGCAAAGCTGGGCAGAGGCCTTGGACAACCTCACCTGGTTCACCCTGCCCTGAGCAGGACAGTGAGACAAGATGATGTTCAAACCTGAGTTACTCTGTGATTCAAGGAATCTTTCCCTTGGAAAGGTTTTGGAAGACAGAAGAGGTGGAGGAACAAAACAAAAAAAAAAAGAGGCAGAGGAGGAGACCTAAAAGGTGTCAACATAAACAGGGCAGTTCCTGTGAAGAATGTTTCTCTACTCAAATTGTTAGCAGGAAATCTATAATCAGCTCCCCAAACTCCCTGTTTTGCTCATTGGCCCCCTGGGATTCACATCACATTTCTTTACATCAGATTCTGCACTGAAGTTCGCATCTGATTGTTACAGCTTCTTTGCAGGAATTACTTCATGTTTCCTTAGAGAACTGGATTAAACAGGCACCGGGAGATTTTTAATTAGAGGAAACAAAGAAAGGAGAAAAAATATAAAACACAATAGAACTTAATGATGTTTCTCAGTTCTATGGTTAAATTAAGTAGTTTCCAGCGAGGTCCATTGCCATAATTGAAGAGTTGCCTACAGGGAGTACGAGAGCAACTGCTGAAAGACTTTACCTGCCTGAAGCTCAAAGCAGGGTGAGAGCTGAGAGGCTCTGAATGAGCAAAGAGTGAGAGGAGGAAGAACCTCTGGGGAGCAATGGAAAATGCAAATGTCCAGTCTGGCTTCTGAAGAGACGACTGCAGACATGCTGAGCTGAATAAGGACAGGTAGAAACTCCTGGATGTTCAGGGGGATTAAATACACATCGTGATAGACAGAATTCTGGCAATGCAAGCACAGGGAAAGGTCAATGTTTCATCTCCCACAGTACATACACTTTCTGAAAATTCATATTTTGACAGGACAGACCTTCCACAGATATTTTATTAGAAATATTGAATTATTTAATATCATGAAAAAAAGAGTGTTGTTGTTGGTGGTGGTGGTATTATTGAGTTGGGTTGGTTTGATTTGGTTTTTCAGTTTTGAGGGGAGTTCTCAGGTTTTCAGGCTGAGCTCCATGGTCTCACTATAAGCACCCAGTGCAAACTTTGAGAGGCCCAAGTATACCTGAGGTGTTTGCCTGGGACTGGCAGGTATCAGACAAGACTGATAAAGACATGTCGCTTCCATCATTTACACCTGGTATTCAAGACTTGTGTGCTTAATTAGAAAAGTTTCAGGACTGTAGGTAAAGAGAGAGGTACGTGAAGAGTACTGAGAAGAACTGATTGAAGAATTATCCAGTTGATATCACAGAATCATAGAATCATTTCTGTTGAAAGAGACCCTCAGGATCATCGAGTCCAACTATAAACTGACTCAAGCACTAAACCATCTCCCTTAAGAACCTCATCTAAACTCCTTTTAAACACCTACAGGAATGGTGACTCCACCACTTCCCTGGGAAGCCTGTTCCAATGCCCAACAGCCCTTTCCATGAAGAATTTTTTCCTAATATCCAATCTAAACCTCCCCTGGCACAGCTTGAGGCCATTTCCTCTTGTCCTGTCACTTGCTACTCAGGAGGAACACCCTCCATGCTCCACCTCCTATCAGGCAGTTATAGACAGTGATAAGGTCTCCCCTCAGCCTCCTTTTCTCCAGGCTGAACAGCCCCAGTTCCCTCAGCCGCTCCTCATAAGACTTGTTCTCCAGCCTCTTCACCAGCTCCATTGCCCTTCTCTGCACTCACTCCAGCACCTCAAAGTCTTTCCTATAGTGAGGGGCCCAAAACTGAACACAGGATTTGAGGTGGGATCTCACCAGTTTCGAGTGCAAGGGGATGATCACTGCCCTGGTGCTGCTGGCTGTGCTATTCTTGGTGTATGTCAGGATGCTGGTGGCATTTTTGGCCACATGGGCACACGCTGCCTCCTGTTCAGCTGCTGTGAGTCAACACCTGCAGATTCCTTTCTGCCAGGCAGCTTTCCAGCCACTCTTCCCCAAGCCTGTAGCGCTGCCTGGGGTTGTTGTGACCCAAGTGCAGGACCCATCACTTGGCCTTGTTAAACCTCAGACAATTGTTCTCAGCCCAATGATCCAGCTGGTCCAGATCCCTCTGTATGGAATTCCCACCCTCCAGCAGATCAATACTCCCACCCCATTTGGTGTCATCTGCAAACTTACTAAGGGTACACTCGAACCCCTAATCCAGATCACTGATAGAGATTAAACAGAACTGGCCCCAATACTGAGCCCTGGGGACACCACTCGTGACCAGCCGCCAACTGGATTTAGCTCCGTTCACCACAACTCTTTGGGCCCAGCCCTCCAGCCAGTTTTTTACCCATCACAGATACACCCATCCAGGCCATGAGCTGCAGCTTCTCCAGGAGAATGCTGTGGGATACGGCGTCAAAGGCTCTACTGAAGTCTAAGTACACAACATCCACAGCCTGTGTGGTGGATTCACTCCCCCACGACAGACTTTCCCTCATTGCTAAGCCGGCCACCTTGTCATAGAAGGAGATCAGGTTGGTCAAGCAGGACGTGCCTTTCATAAAGCCATGCTGATTGGGCGCAATTGCTCGTCTCGTACGTGTGACCTCACAGTCCCTTTCCCAGCCCTGTTCCTGCTGTTGGCCTATCCCCTGCAGAGGCAGCAGTGACCTCACAGTCCCCTCCACACCCATTGGCTTCCCACTGGACTATGAGTTCCTGAGACACAGCTGAGCACATCACATCGTACCCAGCCATCACCCTCCTTGTGGTCCAGTGTGTGAGCAGGTAAAACTAAGATGGTTTCATCAAATTTATCTAATAGATTTCCTACCAAGTGTTTGAGTGGAGAAACGTTCCTCAGAGGAGCTGCTGTATTTACACTGGGGCATTTTAAATCTCTGCTTCTGCCTCTTTTTTAAATTTTTCTTCTATATATTCTGTCTTGAAAGAGCTTTACAAGGAAAAGATTCATGGAATCCTACAATAACACAGGTTGGAAGAGACCCCTGAACACCATCTCTGTGCCACTGACCTTTATGGCACCTCAAGGAATAGCTGAAAGCATTTGTGCTCCCTTGGGTTCAATTCACCACATGCACACAGTGGACATGCACATGATGTGTATGTTTACAACTCATCTGTACAATGAAAACTTGGGGTTTTGACCTAGTATTTCATAGAATCCTAGAATGTCCTGAGTTGGAAGGGACCCACAAGGATCTTCAAGTCCAACTCCAGTCCATGCACAGGACAACCCCACAGTTCACACCGTGCGTCTGAGGATGTTGTCCATTCTTTTCTTGAACACTGTCAGACTTAAGGCCGTGACACGTCCCTGGGGAGCCTGTTACAGTGTTTGGCACCCTCTGGGTGAAGAACCTTTTCCTCATGTCCAACCTGACCCTCCCCTGGCACATCTTCCTTCCATTCCCTCAGGTTGCCTCCCTGGTCACCAGAGAGAAGAGCTCAGTACCTACCCTTCCTCCTCCTCTTGTGAGGAAGCTGTAGCCACCATGAGGTCTCCTTTTAGTGTTTTCTTCAGCTCTGATGGTGAGAAACCTCTTGGTTTGCTTTCTGAAGCAGAAAGGAGAAGCCATGACCTCCAGGCAATGGGAAGGGGGATCCCGTCCCTCACACATGGCTCAGGGCTCTTCCTGGGACCGTGGGATGTGGGTGTGCAAGGCCGAGGGAAGGACAACACTGGTACGACAACTTCCAGCTTCCCCATGGGCCTGCAAGGAGGCAACGAGGCCCCAGTGCCATGAGGACAACATGTCTTCTCATAGACTTCAGTGGCAGAGACAACTGCCATGGCCAAGGGGACAGAGACCTGGGTTCTGTTGGTCCCTTTTAGCCTTGCCAGCGCCCTTTGCCATCTCCATCAAAGGCTGTTCCACACAGTCCTACACCTGCCCCTCTTTCCCTGCAGGCTGCAGACACCCATCTCGCTTCCCCACCTGCTCTCACCCCAGCATTTCTGTCCCTTCACTGATGTGTCTGCACCCTCACTGCCTGTTCTTTGGAACACAAAGCCATGGGCTGATCTAGCTCCTTCTGGGTGACCTCTTGCACCACAGCACTGCCCTTCCAGTGACATTTCTTCCTCCTGATATCCTGTCCTCAACTTTCAAGTTGCACTTTGTGACTTTTTTTTTGTCTCTCCTGCTTTTTTGCTCTCCCAAGGAAAGCTCGACCAACTCAGAAACGGTTCCTCATGAAGAGAACCCAACCCGTTAGGCTTCTTGTGGTCTTTTACATGACCAGAGAGAAATACCCTCACCATGATCTTTTGAATGCCGGGACTGCTGCTGGCCTTTCAGCTTCTCTGACAGACACGACCATGTTCCTGCTGCTGTCCCTTCATGTACTCAGGCAGAATGGACACAGCAACCCGTCTCCAAAGCCTCTTCCTGGGTAGGGCCTGTGGGTACTTAGGCAGAGGTTCTTTCCCAGCCATGTCCCTGCTGCTGGCCTGTCACCTCCAGAGACAGAACTGACCTCGCAGTCCCCTTCACAGCCACACGCTTCTGACTGGATTATGAGTTTCTGAGACACAAATGACCACATAATACCTCACCCATCCATCCCCCTCCTTAGCATCCAGGACCTGACCAAGACTGAACCGTGTTCTACACAGTCCTACACCTGCCCCTCTTTTCCTGCAGGCCCTAGACACCCATCTCACTTCCTCTCCTTGTTCAAATTTGTGAAATATCTTTATTAGTAACAATGTGAAGTGAAAAGCACTCCTCACTGGAACTGCTGTATTTTTGTTAACACCTTCTATATCTCCTATTCTGCCTTTTTATTTTTTTACTATTCTTCTACCTATTCTCTCTCCAGAAACCTCTCCAAGGTAAAAATTCTTTCAAATCACAGAATAACTAAGGTTTGAAGAGAGCCCTTGTGTCACTTACCTTGTCTCACTCTCCTGCTCAGGGCAGGGTGAACCAGAGGAGGTTGCTCAAGGCGTCCACCCAGGTTTGCAGCATCCTCAGAGGCACTGAAAGTGCACTCTGTTACATCACAGAAGGGGAGAATAAAGGTGTTCAACAGTGTTGGCCCAAGGGCTGGTCACTGAGAGATGACACTGGTAACTGTCTGCACAGAGGACTTTGTACCACTGATGATATTTGGGCTTGATGGTTCAGTCAGCTTCCCACTCAGCACCAACTTCTCGAGCCCCATCAGCACCACCAGAAGGAGACCATGTCTGAGGCCTTGCAAACGCCCTGTAAACAACATGCCTTTTTTTTCCCAATTTGGGTTCAGTAATCCCTTCCTTGTCCTTCACATATCTGGCTGCAGGAGGACATGTCCCATCCCCTTCCCAGGGAGGGAGATAGGGTGGCCAGCCCATAATTCTCCCAGTTCCTGTTCGTACTCTTCTTCAAGATGGGTTGAGGTCTGCATTTTCTAAGGACCCCAGAACCATTCAGGTTACTATAGCACTTTTGAGAGCACAATCCAGAATCACGGGTAAGGGTGACGTAGCAGACTGCAGCACTTGCAATGAGCCTGTCCAAGGCAGCTGAGATGAATCTCACTGATCCAGTGGGGTTTGTTCCTGGAGTCACACACAGAAATATCAGGGTTCCATCAAACATCCACATCTGAATTGGCCTCATGGATTCCTTATGCAACAAGGGATGATCAAAGACAGAGTCTGTCCCTTTTACACACAGAGGCAGGAGTCACAGTGTCTCTCGGGCCTCCTGTTGCCACTCCCAAAGGACGGGAAGCACCTCAGCCCTGTGGTGTGTCACCCTGCTCTGCACTCATGTGAGATGTCCCACATCATGACGAATGGACACGGAGGATCTCATTTAAAGGAAGAAGATCCCAGTGGGTGGTTTCCCATGGACTGTTACTCTCAATGGGAATTGACCTCGAAACACTGTCTGTCCCACAGGCCTTCATGGAACCCCAAGGAATAGCTGATGGCATTTGTGCTCACTTGGGTTCATCTCACCTCTCGTACATGATGTGAGTCCTCACATCTCATCTGTACAATGCAAACATGGACTTCTGACCTACTCATTCAGGAACAAATTCTCCAAGCTGGTGTGACAGCCCAGGGCTGGAAATGAAGGTTGTGAGGGGCCAGTCCATAACGATGCCCTGAGACAACTTCCATTGGTTGTCCAGTTGACAGGGGCACAGCCCAGACTCTGCTCTGCTGGTTCTGCAGGTCTCTGGCAGGAGGCCTGGCTGTGAGAGGACACTGCTGTGTGCCCAGCCCTGCACACACACACTGCTCATCTGTACCCTGGTGTTTGCATCTGTGCGCTATTTTCTTGGGCATGTTTTTGAGAGAAGGTTTTGAAGAAGACCTAAACCTTCAGGCCCTGCCCATAGGAGATCACCTTTCTTTCTGAAAAGGCTGTTCTGAGGCCAGCTCTGTCACACAAGTGCCCATTGCCTGTCCCTGCCTGGGCTCACAGGACTGACACACAGCAGGATGTTGACCAGGCTGCCAAAGCACTCAGGCCTTGCACCAACACAAGGGATGAGAAGGAGAGTGTGGGAGTGGAACGAGAACAGCTCTGGAAGACCAAGTGCTGGTGCTCCCTGGCAGTGCTGCCATGCTGGACCCTTTTCCCCTCCTCCCATGCACACAGGAACTGTCCCTGCAGCTCCAAACAGGCCTTGGTGAAATGATCTCAGGAGAAAATAGACGCTGCAAGGCTTTTTAATTTGTTTAAACACACATCGAGCACAGCTCCTCATTTACACAGCTCTTCAGTAAGCAAAGAAGACAGTGAATTAGAAAAGGGATGACAATATTATCACATGTGAAAAACCACAAGCAGCAACAAAAAATACAGAAGACAGGCTAGGCATGCAACAATTTACACTATAACTGTTACGCAGAAGATGATGGGCAGTTTATAGCTTCAGAAAGGAATCCAGTCATCAGTTTCCAGAGGGAATTTTTGAGCTGCTGGTTCCTCATGCTGTAGATGAGGGGGTTCACTGCTGGAGGTACCACCGAGTACAGAACTGCCACCAGCACATCCAGGGATGGGGAGGAGATAAAAGGAGGTTTCAGGTCAGAAAACATGACAGTGCTGACAAACAGGGAGACCACAGCCAGGTGAGGGAGGCACGTGGAAAAGGCTTTGTGCCGTCCCTGCTCAGAGGGGATCCTCAACACGGCCCTCAAGATCTGCACATAGGACACCACGATGAAGACAAAACACCCAAATCCTAAACAGACACTAACCACAATAAGCCCAGCTTCCCTGAAGTAGGAGTTTGAGCAGGAGAGCTTGAGGATCTGGGGGATTTCACAGAAGAACTGGTCCACAGCATTGCCCTTGCAGAGTGGCAGTGAAAATGTATTCGCTGTGTGCAGCAGAGCAGTGAGAAACCCACTGGCCCAGGCAGCTGCTGCCATGTGGACACAAGCTCTGCTGCCCAGGAGGGTCCTGTAGTGCAGGGGTTTGCAGATGGCAACATAGCGGTCGTAGGACATGACAGTGAGCAGATACATCTCTGACGAAAAGATAAAGACAAAGAAAAAGACTTGGGCAGCACATTCCACATAGGAAATGGCCCTGGTGTCCCAAAGGGAATTTGCCATGGACTTGGGGACAGTGATGGAGATGGAACCCAGGTCCAGGAGGGAGAGGTTGAGCAGGAAGAAGTACATGGGGGTGTGGAGGTGCTGGTCACAGGCTATGGTGGTGATAACGAGGCTGTTGCCCAGGAGGGCAGCCAGGTAGATGCCCAGGAAGAGCCAGAAGTGCAAGAGCTGCAGCTCCTGTGTGTCTGTGAACGCCAGGAGGAGGAACTGGGTGATGGAGCTGCTGTTGCGCATTTGCTGCCTCTGGGCATGAGGACCTGTACAAGGAGGAAAAGATAGTGAACATTTAGATGAGACTTCTCTGGGAAAAACCAAAGCCATTTCCCACAGACCCTCCCACAAAGAGACACTTTTCTTTTTCCAGGAGAACGTCCTGGCTGGAGCCCTTGTAGGTGCTTGATGAGTGTGCAATGAAGAGCAGGGTCTCTGCCCAGGGGCTCTTGAGGAGTCAGCCTGAGCCTGTGTGATTGGGTGGGGCAGGGGCCAGTACTGGGGTTCAGCTTTGTCAGATGGAACCACTCCTGGTGCAGAAGAGACTGTCAGCATCTGCACCCCCAGGCCTGAGAAACAGAGTTTGAGAAGTTTGGTGTTTCTACACCTCCTTCTGCCCTCCCACCCTGGAGAGTGTTCTTGGGTGTCAGAAACCCTTAGCATTTCTGCTGCACTCAAGGAGAACAGAGAAAGTCCAGTGAGGCAAGAGGATTCCTGTGGGTCAGGGCAGAGTGAGGGCAGTTGGTCTGTCCCTCTGTCTTGCTCCCAGCTGCCCAGGGCTGGTACCTTTCTGAGACAGAGGGTGATCACACTCCCATGTTACGCTGAAAAGCCACCAGGCACTGCTGAGAGCAGAGGGATCCACCTCAGACCATGACATATCTCATCCTTTTCTAAGGTCTCAGACTGTTTAGCTCAGGACACACAAGGCTCATTTCACAAACCCAACAGCATTTTCTCTGTCACAGCTTCTCCTTGGGGCCTTCAGATAACACACAGATGCTGTAGGACAGGTTTGCATTCTGGAGGGTAGTTCAGAGCATCTAAGAAAACCCCTAGGAGAAATCCAAGTGTTCTAAAGATGGCATTTGATTCAGAGAGACTCATCTCATTCCCCAGCCCCACAGACTGCATTGCCCACAGCCCCACAGGTCAGCGGAAAGCTGGGACACGTGTTCCCATGGACACACCTGTAGGAAAGGACCCACAAGATCAGGGTGTGACTCTGCAACTGAAACTCCCATCCCCAGAGAGCCTGAAAGCAAGAACAAGATCACAACAGCAGTGACCCAGAGCAGTGGAGCAAGAAGGAAAATGTGGTGAGGGTGGGTGTGAGAGAGGCCAGGGCAGAGGCAGCCGGGCACTCAGACAGCATCACCCTTCCCCAGCTGTGCAGCCACCTCCCACACACCAACATTGCCGGGCAGCTGCTCTCAGTCCCTGTGCTCTGCAGAGGGAACTGGAGCTCTGGCTGCACAGGAGCTGGTTCATGCCTTGGAGCCCCTGACCCTGAGGGCAGAGGCTTTGCTGGGTGGGAGAGGAGGCGAAGGGGCTGCTCAGAGGAGGGGTCTGCACTGCAGGGGATCATAGGGAGTTTTCTCTGTTCTCCCTCCCATAACAATTCTGGATTTAGTTTCCTCTCATTTCTGATCATTTCCCTGCTGCTTGGAGACTCTCCCCCTGGGAGGTGTTTCCCTGTCCATGTCTCTTCCCTGTCATCACTCACAGACCCAGTCCCACCCTCTGTGCCCTCATCCTGGCCCTACAGACACTGCCTGTTCACAGGGCACTGCCTGGGGGCATCTTCCTGTTTGCAGACTGTGGAAAAGGACAGGTCAGACTAACGCTGACGGGTTCAGCAGATGTGATGCTGGTGCTGTGCACAGGCACAGCAGTGGCTTAAGGGGTGTTATGAGGATTCTGGAAGATGTAGCGATGACTCGGAGTTGCAGATCAGGAGTATCAGTGACTTGTTTATAGCATGAGAGCTCATTTTCTTTTCATCCTTTCCTGCACCCTCCAACCGTTGGGACAGGAAACTGAAAAGACAGGCTCAGGAAAGCTCCCTATCTGTCTGCTAATCCTTGCATTGGACTTCTGCTTGAGGCATCCACTTGTTAAAATCCTGGGGGTGATCTGGAGCTGTGAGCAGCCCTGACCCACACAACACCCCCTCAACAGCAGAAGCACCTTTCCTGCCCTGATAGGGGTCGCCCCTTCCCCCGACAGCTTCTCGCCACAGCACCGTGGTGATCTCCCTGGGCAGGGATCCTGCTCTGCAGGACAGCCCTGGGCACCCCTGGGTGCTCATTTACATTTACACCCCACAGCCATCCTTGGGAGAACGCAGCATCCACGTCTTGTTCACTCTGACAGTGCAGAAAGCAATCCCTGCTCTGCAGCACATCCTCTCCTCTGATCAGAGAATCTCTGAGAGTTGTACTTACGTCTCTTGCAGGCTCTGAAATGTGACAGCTTTCTGAGATCCTACCATGATTTGTTGACACAATGCCCTGCAGCCACAGGCTTCATATCTCTGAGGATTTCTCTCCCAGAGATCTCTCAGCATCCTCCCACTCCAGACTGCATTTCCCCTCTCTCTGCCTGGCTCCTCTCCCCTCAGTGCTGCAGGCAGAGCCCTCAGCCCTGCTGCGCTTTGCAGAGGAGCTGCTCCTGGGCAGAGCTGCCTCTCTGCAGCGCTGCTGCTTGCCATGAGCTCCCTCTGTCCCAGGAGCCCAGCCCAGCTCAGCAGCACAGGAGCAGCCCATGATGTCCCTTTCGCTGTCCCTTCTGGGCTCCCTCCGGATGTCCCTGGGGCTCCAGGAGGACATCCTTTGAAACAATCTGAAGTAATCAGTGATGTTGATTCTCTCTCCTCTGCACAGACACTTCTTTCCAGCATTGTGTTCTTTGTATTAAAGAACAAATTGGTTTGAGAATCATCTTTTCTTGTCCCATCATTAGACAGGACAACAGCAAGGTTACAGCAAAGGATCTAATTTCTCCAAGCTGGGCGAGGAAAATCTTCAGTTGAATGAATTTAGGCATTTTATTCTGGTTTTATACTCCTATGTCTAGAGAGACATCAGGCAATCTTTGACCATCTCATGTCTATGCTCTGAAGCAAAGCCTTTGAACACACATGGGCTCTTGGACACTTGGTACCAGGTTGCCATGGGGCGTCTCAGAGGTTTCCTGGTGCCACAGCTGGGGTGGTTCAGCCCAGATATGAGGCAATGGCCCCAGCCAGGGGACATGACTGGGTGAGCTGGAGCTGTCAGTGTTGCAGACAGAGCTGTGACACAGATGGAATAAACTGCCAAGGCAGCGTGGCAGAAGTTAGTTCATCTGGTCTTCAAGGACAGCAGCCTCCAAGCACAGCAGCAGTCCAGATCAAAACTCAGTCTGGACCTGCAAGGCAATTCAAGGGCCCCATAATGAGCTGTTACTACTTCAGGAACAGTTAAAGGAGAAGGAAAGACACCGTGTGGCTACTGATGAGTTTAATAAGGGAGAGAAGAGATATTCTCTGTGTCTCTGGTCCTCCATCTTCACCAGCAACGTCTCTCAGGCCTCTGTGACTGGAGGCAGAACAACCAGCAGTGGATGGGGATCAAGTCAGGGGTCACTGGAACTAACACAGTCCTTTCCAGTGTATGGGACAGGAGGGGCAGCATCCCAGGAGCTGCAACAGCAGGACGATGTCCAGTGAGGCCACTCTCCACCATCTTTGGAAGCTCATGGAGACTGGGGGGACTGCCTGACCACTGGCAGCTCTCACACATTGTGTGCACTTTTCAAAAATGGGCAATGGATGAGCAGGCAAACTAAAGGCTGTGCCCCAGAGCATGCCCACTGGGACCCCATTTCTGGGTGTCTGAAAGAGAAGGTGATGGCATTTACCCAGGGCAGGTTGTGTCTGTCCATCCTCTTTGCTTTCTGTGAGGACAGGACAGGGTTGCTGGATGTGGGGAGAGCAGTGGTGGTCTGGTACCTGGAAGTCAGCAAGGCATTCAGCATCATCCCCTGCAATATTCTTGTGTCCAAGGAAGGATAACAGGGTCTGCATCAGTGTGCAAGTAGATGGGTAAAAAACAATTTGGATGATTGGACTTAGAAAGGCTCTAGATAAAGAGAGAAACTTTCCAATCCTGAGGACAGTCAAGCACTGGAAGCTGTTGCCCAGAAGTGTGCATCCACTCTACCCCAGAAAGTGTCCAAGATGTGTTTGGGTAAAGCCCTGAATAATCTGATCTGACCCTGCTTTGAGCAGGAGGTTGGTCAAGACACCTCCCGAGGTCTCATCCAGCCAGAATGATGCTGTCCTTTCATCCCCTTCATGTTTTCAATTTAGGAAGAGCTCTCAGGTTCTTCCTGACGACAGGAATAATTCACATGAGGTGCAGGGCTGCTTTACAATCCCTCAAACAGACCTAACCGCATCTTGTGCATCCCTTTTCATTTGACCCCACCCAGGTTCTTCTTTTTTGCTGTCCTCATGCCCACCTTGTTCATCCTTTGAGAGCAGGTTGCTCAACAGGTGTCAGCATCTGTGTACAGAGTCTGCACATCAGCCAGGCAGCAAAGCCATCATTACAGAAATGGAGACGAGGCTCTTGACCAGCTCCTTGCACCCAGGAATTGGCACAACTTGTCTGCTGGGATTCCCGGGAACACCTGAACTTGAAGTGCAGAGCCTGTGAGTCCTCTTTGGGTATCCTGGCTTGTCTCCTGACCCATGTGGTGCTTCAGGCTGTGAAGAGAATCAAAACCAACTTTAGGCTGGAGTAGTTTTATTTTACATGTGTCACACAGGGCAGATGAAGGAAGCTCAGAATTCCAGACTCTGGTGCACTGTTGGGACTTTAGAGACTGGAAATGCAGGTGACGGTGCGTGTCAGTGCACACCACGTAAACATTCTGGATGCCTTTGTGCCTTTGCACCAACCTGGGATCTGTGTCTTGTCCTTTGGCTAAAAGAGAAATGAAACTGCCCTATGTCATCTCTCCTCACATCAGAAAAAATAGGGAAAAAGCATGAAAGAGGGGTGATTTCAGGGCAGTTCTGTCCTAGGAAGTACTTTTAAAATTATAAATCTAGTAGAAGTGAGAGAAAAAGCTCTTAAAATGAACTCCATGCAAGAGGTTCTCTACTGAGACATAGCAGCTCTTTTGAGAAGCAAGAATTACTGTTGGGAATGAAATTTAAAAAATTTAAATCATCATCATCATCATCAAGAATAAGGAATTCCTTGTTATTCTTATTAGTGATAGTACCACTTTTCAAAAACATCCTTGAGATTATCTCTATTTTTCGATGGCTCCAAAACTGAGCCTGCTCAGATTTTGAAAGGACTGCTTGAAATCTCTGCAACCTAAATCTCGACAACTGTCTCTCATCAAAGGTCTTTTACCCCAGGAAGGGGAAAACTCCCAGTGCAGGCACCAACACAGTGCCCAACCTGCCTGGAGAGCCAGGTGAGTGGTGCCACACAGCAGTTGCCCTTGAGGGAAGCTGGAGGTGATGGAATTGAAATGGTGTCAGGGTGGATCCTTAGGACATGCCTCGTTGGACGGAAAGAGTCGGCCAGAGTAATGACAGCATCCCAATGTGGGTTAAATCATTCTCCTTTATTCAACATAACAACAAAGTCTGTATAGAACTTTTTCCCTGAGCACGCGCTAAACAAACGGTAATGATTGGCTACAATGCGCTGATCACGCGTCCCATCCCCATTTGCTATTGGTGATCAGCCGCTGTCCACGCGCTGTGACGTTCCATGTCTCCGCTGGTAGAGGACGGCAAGCGACAGCCTAAACCTAAACCGCGGCCACATGGAGCCCTGGATTGTTTACCGCACATACATGTTATGTCTCCTAAAAAGTTATCCACAAAATGGTTTTAACTCAAATCATAATTTAGGATGGAAAAAACCCTTAAGGTCATAAAGTCCAATTGTAAATACGACACTACCAAGCCCGCCCATTGCACCATATCCCTAAGCGCCATGTCTACACATCTTTTAAATACCTTCAGGGATGGAAGCTCCAATCCTGAGCTGGCAGGACAACACTGTCTGCAGTTAGACATAAGATACCTGTCATGACTGTGACTTCAGAGCTCATTGGCAGAGTTTCTCACACCCTTCACTGGGCAGGGTGGGTGTTGGGAGATGGGCACACACTTCAGTTTCCAGATCCCAGGACAGAGCCCAAGCCATCCTGCCCTTGGCCTCTGGCATCCCATTTCTTGAGATGCAAAGCTGGTGGGCCTTCTGTGGATAATCATGTTAAAATGCATCAATAATCATTCAAGTGTTTGTGTAATTTCTCTAAGAGTGTCAGTATTAAAAATAATAAATATCTGGAACACAGCAGTCTGCATCTGTGGTAGCCTCACTGGCAGTGCAAATCAAATAGCTATTTGCAGTATAGGGCATGATACCCCATCCATAAGTACACATCTAAGTGGTTCAGATGAAGGGTGGTCTGGCAAAAATCACCCTTTTCCTCCCCAGGTGCATGGACACTGCTCATGTGCCTCTCCAAAGAATGGCAGAAGCTGGATCCCCTTCTCAGGACAGACTCCTTCCAGGAAAGACGCAGCAATGGGGGTAACTCATCAGGTCTTCATGGCATTTCACTCAGCATCAGTTTTTATGTATTTGGTGCTTTCCTGTGACTACTCTTTCTGCACAAATGCTCACAAAAAGACACCCATTTAGTAAGACGTGGTCGTAAAGGCGCTGTTACAGACAAGAAAGCTCAGCATGAGCTCTGGAGGGAGTGAGGAAGATTATAACAAGCACCAGGAAGAACCAAGAAGCTCGAGGCCTCTTCTGAAGAATGAGAGGCCCTGAGCAGCAGTGAGCGGCCATGTGTATGTGTGGGAGAGGGGGTCAGGGGATGTGAGGTAGAAAAGAGTGATGGCTGATGACTTCAGCAAATCCTTACAATCATGTTTAACCCCACAAGTGGAATGTGATTGATGTCTGTGGGTGGAGGGGGAATAAGAGGAAGATTTTTGGTGATTTTGGAAAGAAGGCAGGCTTCTCTTGGGCTAGTCATATATGGCAGTGACATTTGCATGCTGTGGGCATGGCTGTGTCTGGGAGATGGGGAATGGCTGCTGCTGGGGGTGGCTGTGCTCAGGCATGAGCTGACCTTGCTCTGCTCCTCTCTTACACTCCTCACACTTGGATGGTCCTCAGGAATCATCCATGAGCCTGGAGGAAGCACCAACCTCCTGGAGTGTTGGCCCATTATGGGAGGACAAGAGTGAAAGGTCTGAAAGACACATGGGAGTGCAGGAAGAGAGGGGTCTATGTGTAGCAGTAAGTGTGTTAATGAAGAAGAGTTAAAGACCATGGTCTGGTCATGCTAATGTGGAATAGATTGATTTTTCTTTTTTATTTTAGGGCAGCAGAAGAAGGAACGTGTGCATTTCAGTGCTGGGCCATGGATCCAAATTGAGGATTCAAGCAAGTTTGGGACTGGGACAGCTCAGGTGATTGGTGACCATTGCCAGGTCTATGAAAGAAGATGAATGGGTTTGGGGGACCTCACAGGCATTGCCAAATCCTCAGAAAACCAGAGCCTTGTGGTTAAAGTAACAGCACTTGGCACCAAACCCACACCCAAAACACAAATACCCTCCCAGTGACCACAGGCAGAGCATTGGGAAACATTTGACTGAAAGGGTCTCCTTTGCCAGGCCCTGGAGCTCAGGGCTTGGCCATTCTGATGATAAACAAACATGAAGGGCTGACATGGCACCAGAGCCACCTCCACATTGCCTTTACCACCTCTGACCATTGTCTCCAGGCTTTTCCTTCAGCAGCCTCCAGGGACAGCCCCGTACCCCTGAGGGCCCAGAAGAAGGCAGGACAATGGAGGAGTTTGCCTTAGTTGATGAGGACTGGGTTAGGGACCAGTTAAGCAATCTGGACATCCATAAATCCATGGGTCCAGATGGGATGCACCCGCAGGTGCTGAGGGAGCTGCCTGAAGTCATTGCTGGACCACTCTCCATCATCTTTGCCAAGTCTTGGGAAACGGGAGAGGTTCCTGAGAACTGGAGGAAAGCAAATGTCACTCCGGTCTTCAAAAAGGGCAAGAAGGAGGACCCGGGCAACTATAGACCGGTCAGCCTCACCTCCATCCCTGGGAAAGTGATGGAACACCTTATCCTTGGTGCCATCTTAAGACATCTCAAAAATAAGAGGGTCATCAGGGGCAGCCAACATGGCTTCACCAAGGGGAAGTCATGCTTGACCAACCTCATAGCCTTTTATGAAGACATAACAAGGTGGATTGATGAGGGCAGAGCAGTGGATGTGGTCTACCTTGACTTGAGTAAAGCATTTGACACCGTCTCCCACAGCATCCTCACGGCTAAACTGAAGAAGTGTGGACTGGATGATCGGGTAGTGAGGTGGACCGCAAACTGGCTGAAGGAGAGAAGCCAGAGAGTCGTGGTCAATGGGGCAGAGTCTGGTTGGAGGCCTGTATATAGTGGAGTCCACCAAGGGTCAGTACTGGGACCAGTATTATTCAACATATTCATCAACGACTTGGATGAGGGAATTGAGTGTACTGTCAGCAAGTTTGCTGGTGACACCAAGCTGGGAGGAGTGGCTGACACGCCAGAAGGCTGTGCTGCCATCCAGCGAGATCTGGACAGGCTAGAGAGTTGGGCGGGGAAAAATTTAATGAAATATAATAAGGGAAAATGTAGAGTCTTACATCTGGGCAGGAACAACCCCAGGTTCCAGTATAGGTTGGGGAATGACCTATTAGAGAGCAGTGTAGGGGAAAGGGACCTGGGGGTCCTGGTGGACAGCAGGATGAGCATGAGCCAGCACTGGGCCCTTGTGGCCAAGAAGGCCAATGGCATCCTGGGGTGTATTAGAATGGGGGGGTTAGTAGGTCGAGAGAGGTTCTCCTTCCCCTCTACTCTGCCCTGGTGAGACCTCATCTGGAATATTGTGTCCAGTTCTGGGCCCCTCAGTCCAAGAAGGACAGGGAACTGATGGAGAGAGTCCAGCGCAGGGCCACAAAGATGATTAAGGGAGTGGAGCATCTCCCTTATGAGGAAAGGCTGAGGGAGCTGGGTCTCTTTAGCTTGGAGAAGAGGAGACCAAGGGGTGACCTCATTACTGTTTATGAATACATAAAGGGTGGATGTCACGAGGATGGAGCCAGGCTCTTCTCGGTGACGACCAACAGTAAGACAAGGGGTAATGGGTTCAAGCTGGAACACAAGAGGTTCCACTTAAATTTGAGAAGAAACTTCTTCTCAGTGAGGGTGACGGAACACTGGAACAGGCTGCCCAGGGAGGTTGTGGAGTCTTCTTCTCTGGAGACATTCAAAACCCGCCTGGATGCCTTCCTGTGTAACCTCACCTAGGTGTTCCTGCTCTGGCAGGGGGATTGGACTAGATGATCTTTTGAGGTCCCTTCCAATCCCTAACTTTCTGTGATTCTGTGACAGGGACTGCTTGTGTCAGTGATGGCCCCTCGTGGGGTCCCAAACACCCTCAGAAACTTGTGGTTTGTTTCTGTCTTTCACTTCATTAGAGGTTTGTTCATTCTTTCAGTAGCTGCGGTTCAGAATCATGGCAGCAGAGGGCTCATTAACATCCAAAATGCGCTTACAAGCCAAGGCTCTCTGCAGCACTTGCCTAAAGGCTTCAAGTCTGGTGTGGATGATTAGAGAGATTTCAGAACTGTAGCCAAACAGTGAGCATTTCCATAATAAATAGTAATAAAGCCAAATTTCTTCTATTTCTGCCCACCTCCCAATGCCCTCATTGCCAGAACAGCTGGTATCAACAATCTCCAATAAATATTGATCTAGAGAATCTCCTCATAAAGACTGAATGTGTCAGAGAAGTGGGTGTCTGACGCACCACATGAGCGAGGAGACAGGACAGGACACCTCAAGAGGAGTCACACAACTCTGGACCAAGAGGTGGGTGTTCCTGGGAACCTCAGGTGCCACAGCACAGCAATATTTGTGTTCAGGGAGCTGGTCAAGAGACCCATCTCCTTTTCTGTAATGGTATCTGAGTTTGCTCAGGTAACCCCTGACTTGAGCCCTATCCAGTCCGGGGTGTTCTCCAGACTCCTGCCTTCAGGAACAAAGTCCCAGGAGACCTTGCTGGTGAAGATGGAGGCAAAGAAGCCATGAAGTACCTCAGTCCTGTCTGATTCTACTCTTACAAACTTCAGCAGCAGGCCCACGTTAGCCTTGTCTATTCTTTTACTGTAAGGAAGCAATGTCAGCTCATCTTGCTGCCCTCAGCCTCCATTGCAAGTATCAAGTCCAGGGGAGCTTTGGCATCATCCCCACATCCATGGACAAGTTTATGAAGTCTTCCTTTGCAGCTTCCCCTGCTTCCATCTCCTGTGTGCTGCCTTTTTGCCCTGGAGCTCCGTCAGTTCAGACAAACAGCCTCATGACATAAAGTCCTCTTTTCATGGGTACTTGCAGAGATCATTCTTGTGCTTGGAGCAGGCTGTCCTGTAAGGCTTCTCAGATTTCCTGAGCTCCTTCACCCTTCAGACCTACTTCAAAGTCACCTTTATTGGCCACCATCCTCCAGTATGTCAAAGTCGTCTCCTCTGGAGCCCACTAGCTTGTGCTCTGCTGCTGGCCTTCCTCCCTCCCCTCTGGTGCCTGGAATCCCACTGTTGCCTGGCCACCACAGCCAAGGTGGACACTGAAGTTCACATCCCTCACCAGATCTTCTTTGTTTCCCAGTTCCAGATCCACGTGAGCAGCGTCACCCTTGTTGTCCCACCAGGCAGCCACGTTAAGAAGTTGTCCCAAGATCCTCTGGACGATTGGCACCTGCCGCTTTGCCTGGCCAGTGAATGTCAGGGCAATTACAGTTCCCCATAGGAAGCTGCTCATTGACTGGAGACTTCCTCATGTTACTGACAGAAGATATTTTCCATTTGTTCTATATGATCAAGTAGTTTGTAACAACCAACACGTTGTCACCCTGTACTGGCTATGCACGGCAAATTCCTGGAACTGGGGCTGAGTGTGGGTGTGCTACAGTTGTCACCTCTCTGAGAAGACAACAGGAGTTGGACCGACATCAGACAGAGCCAATTTCAGCTGGCTCCAAGATGGACCCACTCCTTGCCAAATCTGAGCAACTCAGTGATGTTGGCAGTACCTCTGTGATATTGCATTTAAGAAAGGGTAAAAAACACTGCACAACAGTAGGTGGGGGAGAGGAGGGAGGAAATGTGAGAGAAAAAACACTGCAGACACCAAGGTCATTTCCCATAGGATGCAAGTAGGTCCTTCAGCAGGCCAAAGCCTGTTCTCCTGAAATCCTGCTCTTTGCCTTGTTATCATCTTCCAGGAGCCTCAACTCCACTTTCCCATCCCTGACTGTTACATCCCTGACCAGCTCTTCCTGGTTTGTAGGTATGAAGTCCCACAGGGCACGTCACTTGACTGACTCCTCAGTCACCCATGTCAGGAAGATGTTGTCAATCAGCTCCAAAACTGCCCTGGATGGCTGGTACCTTGCAGATATTGGGATATCTTAGGTCTGCCATGAGGGCACGGCCCTGGAAACATGAGGCTTCTTTCATTTGTCTGAAGGAGGCCTCATCTAATTCCTCTTCCTGATCAGCGAGCCTGTAGCTGATGTCCAGTCACCACAACATTGCCCATGTTGTTCTGCCCTCTCATGCTGACCCCTCAACCTTTGGCTGACATTGTCTGTCCCCAGGCAGAGCTCCACACATTCCTGCTGCTCTGTCACATGAAGGGAAAACTCCCCTCTATGTCCAGACCTCAGGCATTATGAGTACTGGATGCCCAAGACCCCACAGTTTCTCCAGGAGGGTCTATATGTAGTATCCTGTAACTCCTCATGCTATTGTCTCGGGAGAGACACCCGTATCAGGATAAGCCATCTGAATGCAAACATTAATAGCTGAGCAAATGGAGCTTCAGTCCAGGGAGAGTCGCAACTTTGAGGAAATCTGGGATTCACCCATCAGAAAACTCTGAAGTTTGATAAGAGGAAGTGGCCAGTTCTGTATCGGGGCAGAAGAATAGCCCCATCCATCAGGACAGATCAGGACCTGACACGCTGAGCAGTGACCCAGAGGAGAAGGGCCTGGGCACTACAAGGGCCGCCACACAAGCCCGTGCTGCACGCTCACCATGAACAAGGCAGCTGCACACGGGGCTGCATGAGGAGGAGCGTGGGGACCCAGACACCTGGAGTTCTCATCCCATTTGATTCAGCACTGGTGTGACCCCACACACACGGGTGTGTGCCAGTGTGCGGCTTCCCAGTTTGGAGAAGCAGGGAGGAACCGGAGAGAGAAGAGCAAGGTGGGGTATCAGGGTGAATGTCTCCAGCCTGCAGGGAAAGAGGTGCAGATGATGCCACACCATAGGACAGGTTGTCCTGGAGATGATCAAGGGATGTAAAGAGGCTGAAAGCCCCCAACAGACATGAGCTCCTTCTCCCCTTAGCTATGGCTGTTGTCTCCACCTCTGATGCCTGGGAGGAGACACCTTGTCCTTACAGCACAGGGGCCTCATGGCCTCCTTGTCCCCAGCCAGGAACCTGGGAGGTGCCGGACCATAGTCCTGCCCTTGGCCTTGCACAGCCCCACATCACACTGCCCAAGAAAGAGCCCTGGGCAATGTGTGAGGGACAGGATCTGACTTCCAAAGGGCTGGAGGTCAGGGCTTGGCCCTTTGGTTAATGAAACACACCCAGGTTTACTGATCATCAGAGAGACTTCACCTTGCTTTTTCTGACCTGTCATCTCTGCCTCCAGTTTTCTTCTCTAACCAGATCCTGGGGTCAGTTCTTCAGTAGCGTTCCTCAGTGGGACCCATTAACATTACAAGAAACTTTGCAGTTTGCATCTGACTTGGACTTCTTGAGAGGTTTCTTCAGCTTCCTGCAGGGTCTGAGGTCCATGGACTCAGGGCCAAACCCACCAAATCACACTGGGTTCATTTCCCATGAGAGTAAGCTGAATACAAATAATTATACAGAAAAATAATGACTACAAATAACAATACAGGTAATGCTGAAAAAAGAAAAAGGATAAAATAAAAAATGGGGTACAGGCCTGCAGTAGGATATATCAGATATTATTTGTGGAGAGTAATGGGAAGTTTCTCAGTATTGACAGACACCCATGAAATCACTTTCCTAATGGAGTCCTTGAGCTCCTGGTTCCTCATGCTGTAGTTGAGGGGGTTCACTGCTGGAGGCACCACTTAGTACAGAACAGACACCAGCAGGTCCAGGGAAGCAGAGGAGGTGGAATAGGGCTTCAGGTGGGAAAACATGGCAGTGCCGACAAACAGGGAGACCACAGCCAGGTGAGGGAGGCACGTGGAAAAGGCTTTGTCCCTTCCCTGCTCAGAGGGGATCCTCAGCACAGCCCTGAAGATCTGCACATAGGACAGCACAATGAGCACATTAGTAAAGATTTTAAACCTGATACTTCGTGGTCGCTGTGGCCAAGGGAGCCATCAGTTGTCACTTCTCCCAGGAGACCCTCTCTGTCAGTGAGAATCAAATCTAGGAAGGCACCTTTCCTGGTCGGCTCCCTTAGTACCTGCACAAAGACGTTATCATCCAGATGCTTTAGGAATCTTCTGGACCAGTTGGTGCCAGCTGTGTGATTTTCCTAGTTGAAATCTGGCAAGTTGAAGTCCCCCATAAGGACAAGTGCAGATGACTTGGAGGCTTCGCTTAGTTCCTTGAAGAATAAATCATCAGTGTAGTCCTGGTGGCTGGATGGCCTATAGTAGACTTGAATTACAACATCTGCTTTATTTGTTTGACCCTTAGTCCTTGCCCAGCCAGAGGCTCTCAACTTTGCCATCACCACCTGCCAGCTCCATGCATTCCAACTCCTCCACTGCATACAGTGCCAGCCCCTGGCCCCAAGCTATACACTGGTCTTTTTCCTCTCCCGGGCACTTTCCAGCTCAGCCCAGCCCCTCCCCAGCTCTCCCCACAGCCTCGGCTTTCTCTCCAGCCCAGCCCAGCAGAGCAGCCCAGTCTGGGCTGGCCCCACGGCTGTGCCCAGCGCAGGGGGCTGCAGAACTCTGGGCACTCACCCCACAGCCCCAGCGCCTCTGAATGGCACAGCAGCTGCTGGGGGCAGAGAAGAGGGTCATTCTCCCCATCAGCCCCAGGGCTGGGCTCAGCCATGGCATGAGGAGATGGAGGCCAGTGTCTCCCTGTGCCTGCTGCTCTTGTTTCAGAGAGATCCTTATTGCCCAACTGTGGCAGCCCCACTGTGCCAGTCACTCACCCGAGCATGAGACTCGTGACCTGGAGACTCCCCAGGACTCTCCTGCTGCACCAGTGACAGAACAGCCTGCTCGAACTCATGCATGCAGAAATAGGTCAGCTCTTCTCCAGGGATGCCATCCTGGGGATGGCCCTGAGGTGGTGGTGCTGCTCTGCCAGGCAGTTGTGCCCAAAAGCCACAGAGAGACAGACTCAGTTATACCTCTGCCAATCATGCAGCATTTCTATTGGCACTGGGTACCCACACGTGAAGGCTCATTCCACGCCCACTCCCGAACATATCCCCCCATGGCCTCTTGCCCTGAGCCCAGTTCAAAACCCAGCACAGCAGAAGACTCAGAGGGGCTATTTCTTAAGCCTGTTCCTGACCTTCACTTTTGAAGAAGAGCCAAATCTGCAGACACCAGCACCGAATAAGTCCATTTTATTGCAAATATGTGACACAGGAGGTCCTCTGTAACATCATCCCACAAAAAAACCCAAACCAAAACAAACAAACAAACAAACAAAACCAAAAAACAAAAAACAGAGGACGTGGCTCAAAAAAGGGTGGGTTCATGCTTCTGGGAAACTGGAGTGAATGTAGACAATCCTAGACAAAGAGATGTATCACAGAAAAAATTTCAACAACACAGGAAGTTCAAAAATGAATTTGAAATAATTTCTGAAAAGACACAAACAGCTTATATGTACTGAGAAAAAAATGATTGAATCAACTTCCTCAGGGCATCTTTGAGCTCCTGGTTCCTCATGCTGTAGATGAGTGGATTCACTGCTGGAGGTACCACCGAGTACAGAACAGACACCACCAGGTTGAGCAATGGGAATGAGATGGAGCGGGGCTTGAGGTTGGCAAACATGGCAGTGGTAATGAACAGGGAGACCACGGCCAGGTGAGGGAGGCACGTGGAAAAGGCTTTGTGCCATCCCTGCTCAGAGGGGATCCTCAGCACAGCCCTCAAGATCTGCACATAGGACACCACGATGAAAATGAAACACATAAAAGCTAAACAGGCACAAAACCCAAGAAGTCCAAGTTCCCTGAGGTAGGTGTCTGAGCAGGAGAGCTTGAGGATCTGGGGAATTTCACAGAAGAACTGGCCCACAACACTGCCCTTGCAGAGTGGCAATGAAAATGTATTGGCCGTGTGCAGCAGTGAATAGAGGAAAGCACTGGTCCAGGCAGCTGCTGCCATGTGGACACACGCTCTGCTGCCCAGGAGGGTCCCATAGTGCAGGGGTTTGCAGATGGCAACATAGCGGTCATAGGACATGACGGTGAGAAGAGAATACTCTGCTGTGATCAAGAAGGTAAAGAAAAAAACTCGTGCAGCACATTCTGTATAGGAGCTGCAGCTTGTGTCCCAAAGGGAATTTGCAATAGATTTGGGCAGAGTACTTGAGATGCAGCCCAGGTCAAGGAGGGAGAGGTTGAGGAGGAAGAAGTACATGGGAGTGTGGAGGTGCTGGTCACAGGCTATGGTGGTGATGATGAGGCCGTTGCCCAGGAGGGCAGCCAGGTAGATGCCCAGGAAGAGCCAGAAGTGCAAGACCTGCAGCTCTCGTGTGTCTGTTAACAGCAGGAGGAGAAACTGGGTGATGGAGCTGCTGTTGGACATTTGCTCTTCCTATGAACATGAGGACCTTTCATAGGAGGAAAAGATAGTGACCAGTTAGGAGAGACTTCTCTGAGCAAAATCAAAGCCATTTCTCATACACCTTCCCCCTGCTCCACACCCCCTTGTCCTTTTCCAGATCTTCCTTCGGGTCCATGGCTGAGCCCTGGGTAGTTCTGGCTAGAGGTGCCATGAGGAGCAGGGCCTGTGCCTGCTGGCTGCCCAGGAGTCAGCCCTGCTCTGCAGCAGGGGGGTCATGGGCATGGGGGGCAGGGGATGGACCTGGGGTTCAAAGTTGTCATCTGAAACTGCTGCTAGTGAAAAGGGCCTGTCAGCATCTGCATAGTGACAGAGAATGAAACAGGATTGTAAAATGAAACTTGAAAGGTTTGGTTTTTTTACAGCTTCACAGAATCCCAGAATCATGGTATGTTAGGTGTTGGAAGGGATCTCAAAAGATCATCTAGTCCAATCCTGCAACTCCCCTGAAGAGTGTTCTTGGTTGTCAGAAACCCTCAGCATTTCTGCTGCAATCAGGGAGAAAAGACCGAGTCCTGTGAGGCAAGAGGATGCCTGTGGGTCAGTGCAGAGTGAGGGCAGCTGGTCTGTCCCTCTGTCTTGCTCCGGCTGCCCTGGTATGTCACCTTTCTGAGATGGAGGCTGATCACACTCCCATGTTACCCTGAAAACCCACCAGGCAGACTGACGCAGACTCCCTCTGGCTGACCTGCTCCACCACAGCACTGCCCTTCCACTCACATTCCTTCCTCCTCATGTCCAGCCTGGACCTCCCCAGCTGCACTTTGTGCCATTATTTCTTTCTCATGCTCTTTCCCACTATGAAGAAAACCTCCACCATCTCTGAAAACACCCTTCGAGCACTCTCAGGCTACTCCTACACCGCTGCAGCCTCCTCAGCGCTGCTGGGCCAAAGCAGCCCAGGTCCCTCAGCATCCCACACTGTGTGCACAAGGTCCTGAACCCTGCCTTGGCACAGCCCCACACTCTCCAGTTCCTCCCTGCTTCTCCAAACTGGGAAGCCGCACACTGGCACACACCCGTGTGTATGGAGTCACACC
The DNA here is from genome assembly GCF_036013445.1 of Caloenas nicobarica. Lineage (NCBI taxonomy): Eukaryota > Metazoa > Chordata > Aves > Columbiformes > Columbidae > Caloenas > Caloenas nicobarica. The sequence continues at coordinate 1,695,992 of NC_088252.1, read as the reverse complement.
AGTGCTGAACTGGATGGGATGAGAACTCCAGGTGTCTGGGTCCCCACGCTCCTCCTAATGCAGCCCCGTGTGCAGCTGCCTTGGTCATGGTGAGCGTGCAGCACGGGCTTGTGTGGCGGCCCTTGTAGTGCCCAGGCCCTTCTCCTCTGGGTCACTGCTCAGCGTGTCAGGTCCTGGTCTGTCCTGATGGAGGGGGCTATTCTGCTGCCCCGATACAGAACTGGCCACTTCTCCTTTTAAAACTTATGAGATTTCTGATGGTGGAACCCCAAAGTTTCTCTAGGTCTGGACTCTCCCTGGACTGCTGCAGCCGCAGTTCCTCCAATTCCAGCCAGGGCACGGACCACTCGCCCAGGGAGCCCCTGGTGCTCCCAAAAGAAAAGGGGCCCCGGCTTCCAGGACTCTCCTGAGCCAAGAAAGAGGCCACTAAAATGGCAGCAGTAGCAGGGTTCCATCAAGAGTTTATTCAAGAAACAGGAAATAATTTCCAATTTCCCTAGCACAGTCTTTCAGTGCTGCTGCCGGCCAAGCTCTGATAGTCTTAGAGAAATCTGGCTGGTATCAAGAATCCAGGTCCCCATGTGTGCAAAGGTTTGACTTTAGAGCGGAGAAATGTCGCCGTGGTTGGCAGATGGAAAGATAGGGCTGAAATTAGGCAACAGGAGAGTGAGCAAGCCCTGCTGTCCCCAAGCCCAGAGAGAAACAGGGCTGGGAATGACAGACCTGGAAGGAAACGTGTGTTTTGTCAGTGGCGTTTCTGCTGCACCTGAGGTACTTGGGCAGACATGTCACTGATCTCTAGGAATGACAAGGTGCTGCTGACAGGCCCAATGTGACAATGGTTTGTCTTTTCCTTGATTGTGTTATCAAGGGGGTGAGAACAGGGTGATGAAAAGAAAAAGAGGATGAAGAGAAAAAAAGGAGATTTGGAAGTGTAGCTATACGTATGGACACCCCGGTGTGATGCGCTTCCTATTCATGGGCTGCCCTACATCTACTGGATAGAGAAGGGACAGATCTTGCGATGCTTCAGAGGTGGGAATGGGTTTCTTGCACAAAGGCACCGTATCTGTCTGCAGTGCTGTCTGGGTGTCTGTCCCACACTCACTGTGAATGGGGATGGCTGCCCTGGACAGGACCATCGCTGTCCCTGCCCAATGCATGTAGGGGTGTGTGAGAGCCTTGGCACCTCACGTAACACTGCAGGCCTGTAACTGGCGTTAAAGGGAATAACCACCCTGAATTTGATTTGTCAATAGAATTATAGAATAATTTCAGCTGGAAGAAACCCTCAGGATCATCAAGTCCAATCATAACCTAACCTAACTCTAGCACTAAACCATGTCCCTAAGAAACCCATCTAAATGTCTTTTAAACACCTCCAGGAATGGTGACTCCACCACTTCCCTGGGCAGCCTGTTCCACTGCTTCACAACTTTTTCCATGAAGAAATGTCTCCTAATAACCAACCTGAACCTTCCCTGGCACAACTTGAGACCATTTCCTCTCATCCTATCCCTTGCTACTTGGGAGAAGAGACCAACACCCACCACGCTATAACCTCCTTTCAGGTAGTTGTAGAGACTGATAAGGTCTCCCCTCAGTCTCTTTTTTTTCCAGGGTAAAGTGCCTCAAGTCCCTCAGCTGCTCCTCATAAGACTTGTGCTCCAGGCCCCTCGCCAGCTCTGTTGCCTTCTCTGAACTCGCTCCAGCACCTCAAGGTCTTTCTTTTTGTGAGGGGACCAGAACTGACCCCAGGGTTTGAGGTTTGGCCTCACAAGTGTCCAGTACAGGGGACAGTCACTGACCTGGGCCTGCTTGTCACACTATTCCTGATACAAGCCAGGATGCTGGTGGCCGTTTGGCCACCAGGGAACATGCTGGCTCATGTTCAGCTGCTGTTGATCAACACCCCCAGGCCTTTTCCACCAGGCAGCTTTCCAGCCACTCTTTCCCTGGCCTGTAGTGTTGCAGGGGGTTGTTATGACCCAAGTGCCGGACCCTGCACTTGGCCTTGTTAAACCTCAGACAATTGCCCTCACCTTAATGAACCAGCAGCTCCAGAACCCTCTGTAGAGCCTTCCTACCCTCTAGCAGATCAAAACTCCCACCCAATTTGGTGTCACCTGCAAACTCACTGAGCGAGCACTCAATCCCCTCGTCCAGATCATTGATAAAGATACTAAATAGAACTGGCCCCAGTACTGAGCCCTAGGGACACCACTAGTGACCGACCACCAGCTGGATTTGACTCTGTTCACCACAACTCTTTGGACCCAGCCCACCAGCCAGTTCCTTACCCATCGCAGATACACCCATCCAGGCCATGAGCTGCAGCTTCTCCAGGAGAATGCTGTGGGATACGGTGTCAAAGGCTTTCCTGAAGTCTAAGTACACAACATCCACAGCCTTTCCCTCATCTACTAGTTGGGTCACCTTGTCATAGAGGAGATCAGGTTGGTCAGTCAGGACCTGCTTTTCGTAAACCCATGTTGACTGGGCCTGATCTCTTGGTTGTCTTGTATGTGCTGCCTGATGTCACTCAGGATGATCTGCTCCATGACCTTCCCCAGCACTGAGGTCAGACTGACAGGTCTTTAGTTCCCTGCATCGTCCTTCTGGCCCTTCTTGTAGATGGGTGTCACATTTGCCAACTTCCAGTCAACTGGGACCTCCCCACTTAGCCAGGACTGCAGCTAAATAATTGAAAGTGTCTCAGTGATCACCTCCGCCAGCTCCCTCAGCACTCTTGGGTGTATCCCATCTGGCCCCATAGATTTGTGGCTGTCCCTGTGGTGTAGCAGGTCAGCAACCATTTCCCCTTGGATTATTGTGGCTTCATTCTGCTCCCCATCCCTGCCTTCTGGGCCGGGGGGCTGGGTACCTGAAGCACAACTGTTCTGACTATTAAAGACTGAGGCAAGAAGGTATTTAGCACCAAAGCCTTTTCCTCATCTTCTGTCACTATCTTTCCCTCTGAATCCATCACAGGATGGAGATTCTCCCTAGCCCTCCTCTTGTTGCTCATGTATTTATAGAAACATTTCTTGTTGTCTTTTACAGCAGTAGCCAAGCCCAGCTCTAGTTGGGCTTTGGCCCTTCTAATTTTCTCCCTGCATAACTTTACGGCATTCTTGTATTCCTCTTGAGTAGCCTGATCCTCCTTCCAAAGGTTATAAATTCTCCTTTTATTCCTAAGTCCCAGCCACAGCTCTCTATTCAGCCAGGCCACCTTTCTTACCCACTGGTTCACTTTCCGGCACATGGGGACAGCTGCTCCTGTGCCTCTAAGATCACCTTCTTGAAGAGAGACCAGCCTTCCTGGTCTGCTTTGTCCTTCAGGTCTGCCTCCCAAGGGACTCTGCCAACCAGCCTTCTGAACAGGTCAACGTCTGCCCTTCGGAAATCCAAAGCAGCAGTTCTGCTGACCACCCTTCTAACTTCTCCAAGGATAGTAAACTCAATCATTTCATGATCCCTACACCCAAGGCAATCTCCAATGAGTCCTTCTCTATTTACAAACAACAGGTCCAGTGGGGCTCCTTCCCTGGTAGGCTCACTGACCAGCTGTGTCAGGAATTGTCTTCCATACACTTCAGGAGCCTCCTAGACTGCTTCCTCTCTGCTGGGTTGTACTTCAGCAGACATCTGGTAGGTTGAAGTCCCCCACAAGAAAAAGGGCTGGTGATCAGGAGACGTCTCCCAGCTGCCGGAAAAATATTTCTTCTGCCTATTCATCCTGGTTGGGTGGTCTGTACCAGACCATCCCCTAGGATGTCTGCCTTGTTGCCCTTCCCCTTGATTCTTACCCAGAGACACTCAGTCCTATCATCACCCTCATAAAGTTCCAAACAATCAAAATCCTCCCTAACATACATGGCTTCCCCACCTCCTCTCCTTCCTCGCCTGTCCCTTCTGAAGTGTTTACAGCCATCCACTGCAGTGCTCCAGTTCTGAGAGTCATCCCACCTTTTTTCTGTGATGACAATTAAATCATAGTTTTTCTACCTCACAATGGCTTCCAGCTCCTCCTGTTTGTTGCCCTTGCTGCATGCATTCATAGAGATGCACTTCAGCTGGGCCATTGATTGCACTGGGTCAGCAGACCGAAGGGCATCATTAGCACTACCCTCAGATGCCAGCATATCACCCTTGGCTGTGCCTCTGCCACATCTAGTTTCGTCCCCCTCCCCCTTCAAATCTAGTTTAAAGCCCTCTCAATAAGCCCTGCTAACTTAATGTGGTCCATAAAAGAAGACTAAGAATCTTCCTTTTTTTGGTTGTTTTCTGACACGGTCTGAACTTTGGTAAGCAAGATGAAGAGTGTTTGACAGAGTCTGTTTTCTGAGAGTAACGTGTTCCTGTAGCTTTCCTGTCTTTGTAAGGTGAAGGATTTCTTCCCTTGTGGAGAGGACTGCAAAACCCACTCCTGTCAGGTTGGACTTTGCCTCCAAATGTAGCACAGCCTTTTCTGTTGTGACATCACTGTCACGGAGGCACCCCAAAATACTTTTAGGTGGACAACAAGGTCCAAAAGAAACTTTATTCTGGCTGGAAAAGTACCGCAAATAAACCGATTAGAAGCGGGGTTTATACAATTAGTTAGCATTCCAATAACATAAGATACAGGTTCGGATATTAGGTTAGGAGATTATTCGGGGTGCAGTGAAATAAGAATAATGAGCATCCACAGCATGCATATACGCACTCACAAGAAAACAAACCAGAGCCCTTTCTGCTCTTTTTTGCCCATAAGAGATAAACACTAGCCTATTGCGGCTAGGACTTACACTTGCCTCCCCCAGGCAACGAATTTACACTCGTCTGTCCCAGACGAGGAATTTACACTCGCCTACCAAGCGAGGACTTATTAAAGCATATATTCAGCAATTTATCACTCACCCACATGTGGAGGTGAGGCGCTTCCCATCCCAGGAGGTTACCTTAGACAGCTTCTCCGTCTAAGGGGAGGGAGTCCGGCAGCATGGCAGACCCGCAGCTCCTAGAAGACCACACAAACAGGGTCTCCGGCAGGAACCCCATTTATAATCTCTTCAGATCTGTCTGTGGGCATTCCAGAAGCTTCTCGACTTCTCTGTGCCTCCCCCACCTCCGACTGTGGGCATTCGAGAAGCTTCTTGGCTTCTCTGGACTATGGGCACTCTTGGCCCCTCCTCTGCTGATGACCCTGCCCACCGACTCTGGGTCTCCACAAAGAGAGCCATTAACTGCCCCATTGAAGGCCCCAGTTCTGAGAGGGGGATGTGCAACTGCCACACCAGTTCTCAGGGTGTTGGGGGGGAAGTGCAACTGCCAACACACAGACCTAAGACATGCCAATATATGCAAGGTACCAGCCATCCAGGAGGGCTTGGGAACCCATTGACAACATCTTCCTGACATGGGTGACTGAGGAGTCAGTGAGGTGAGGTGCCCTGTGGGACTTCATACCTACAAACCAGGAAGAGCTGGTCAGGGATGTAACAGTCAGGGATGAGAAAGTGGAGTTGAGGCTCCTGGAAGATGATAACAAGGCAAAGAGCAGGATTTCAGGAGAACAGGCTCTGGCCTGCTGAGGGACCTCCTTGGGTCCTATGGGATATGACCTTGGTGTCTGCAGCATTTTTTCTCTCACATTTCCTCCCTCCTCTGTCCCACCTGCTGTTGTGCAGCATTTTTTACCCTTTCTCAAATACAATATCACAGAGGTGCTGTCAGCATCACTGAGTGGCTCAGATTTGGCAAGGAGTGGGTCCATCTTGGAGCCAGCTGAAATCGGCTCTGTCTGATATTGGTCAAACTCCTGTTGTCTTCTCAGAGAGGTGACAGCTGTAGCACACCCGCACTCACCCCCAGTTTCAGGACTTTGCCATGTAAACCCAGTACAGGGTGACAACGTGTTGGGTGCTACAAGCTATTTGATCATGGAGAAGAAATTGAAAATATCTTCTGTCAGCAACCCAAGAAAGTCTCCAGTTAATTAATGGCTACCTTTGGGGAACTGTAATTGCCCTGACATTCGCTGGCCAGGCAAAGCGGCAGGTGCCAACAGTCCAGGATCTTGGGCTGTCTTCTGAATATGGCTGTCTGATGGGCCAACAAGGGTGGTGCTCAACTGGATCTGGAACTGGGAAAGAAGGAAAATCTGGTCTGGGGTGTGACCATCAGAATTCACCTTGGCTGTTGTGCTCAGTAAATAATACTTGTGAGGTCCCCAAAACCCATTCAGCTTCTTTCATAGACCTGGCAATGGTCCTCTGTCACCTAAGCCCTCGCAGTCACAAACTTACTTGAAGCCTCAATTTGGATCCATGTCCCAGCACTGAAATGCACATGTTCCTTCTTCTGCTGCCCTAAAATAAAAAAGAAAAATCAATCTATTCCACATTAGCATGACCAGACCATGGTCTTCAGGTCTTCCTCTTGCCTTTAACACACTCACTGCTATGCATAGACCCCTCTCTTCCTGCACTCCCATGTGTCTCTCAGACCTTTCACTCTTGTCCTCCAGTAATGGGCCAACACTCCAGGAGGCTGGTGCATCCTCCAGGCTCATGAATGATTCCTGAGGACCATCCAAGTGTGGGGAGTGTAAGAGAGGAGCAGAGCAAGGTCAGCTCATGGGCCATGCCTGAGCACAGCCACCCCCAGCCACAGCCATTCCCCATCTCCCAGGCACAGCCATACCCACAGCATGCAAATGTCACTGCCATATATGACTAGTCCAAAAGAAGACTGACTTCTTCCCATAAACCCCCCAAAAATCTTCTGTAACGATGGCTTTGCTGCCTGGCTGATGTGCAGATTCTGTACATGGATGCTGAAACCTGTTGAGCAACCTGCTCTGAAAAGATGAACAAGGTGGCCTGTTCTTTGTGGAAGGGTGATAGGACAGCAAAAAAGATCTTGGGTTGGGGCAAATGAAAAGCGATGCAAAAGTGGTGGTCAGGGCTGTTTGGGGTTTCTTGTAAAGCAGCCCTGCACCTCATGTGAATTATTCCTCTGGTCAAGGAGAACCTGAGAGTTCAGTCTATTTTGAAAACCTGCAGGGAAAGGTAGGGCAGCGTCATTCAGGCTGGATGGGATCTCGGGAGCTGTCTTGACCAACCTCCTGCTCAAAGCAGGGTCAGACCAGATTACTCAGGGCTTTATCCAAACACATCTTGGACACTTTCTGGGGTAGAGTGGATGCGCACTCCTGCGAAACAGCTTCCACTGCATGACTGTCCTCAGGATTGGAAAGTTTCTCCCTTTATCTACTGTCCCTCTAAAGCCCAACCATCCATCTTGCTTTTTACCCATCTACTTGCACACCGATGCAGACCCTGTTATCCTTCCTTGGACACAAGAATATTGTGAGGGATGATGCTGAATGCCTTGCTGACTTCCAGGTAACAGACCATCAATGTTCTCCCCACATCCAGCAACACTGCCCTGTCCTCACAGAAAGCAAAGAGGATGGACAGGCACAACCTGCCCTGGGTAAACCCCGTCACCTTCTCTTTCAGACACCCAGAAATGGGGTCCCAGTGGACGTGTTCTGGGGTACAGCCCTTAGTTCCCCTGCTCACCCATTGGCCATTTCGAAAAGTGCACACAATGTGTGAGAGCCGCCAGTGGTCAAGGAATCTCCCCAGTCTCCATGAGCTTTCCAAGATGGTGGATAGTGGCTTCACTGTGACATCATCCTGCTGTCTCGGCTCCTGGGATGCTGCCATCCCATAGACTGGAAAGGATTTTGTTGGTTCCAGTGACCCCTGACTTGATCCCCATCCACTGCTGGTTGTTCTGCCTTCAGTCATAGTGGCCTGAGATATCATTCTGGTGAAGACAAAGGACAAGAGACACAGAGAATATCACTTCTTTCCCTTATTAAATTCATCAGTGGCCACACAGTGTTTTTGTTTCTCCTTTATCTTTTCATGCAGTAGCAACAGCTCATTATGGGGCCCTTGAATTGCCTTACAGGTCTAGACTGAATTTTGATCTGGACTGTTGTTGTGCTTGGAGGCTGCTGTCCTTGAAGTCCAGATGAACTAACTTCTGCCACCCTGCCTTGGCAGTTTATTCCATCCGTGTCACAGCTCTGTCTGCAACACTGACAGCTCCAGCTCACTCAGCCAGGTCCCTGGCTGAGGACGTTGCCTCACATTTGGGCTGAACCGCCCCAGCTGTGGCACCAGGAAACCTCTGACCTGCCACAAGGAAACCTGGTACCAAGTGTCCAAGAGCCTATGTGTGCAAATGGTTTACTTCAGAACACAGACATGACATGGCCAAAAGATTGCTGAATGGCTCTCTGGACCTAGGAGTATAAAACCAGAATAAAATGCCTAAATGCCTTCAACTGAAATTTTTTCCTCCCCCGGTTTACAGAAATTAGATCCTTTGCTGTACCATTCGTTGTGTCCTGTGTAATGATGGGACAAGAAAAGATGATTCTCACACCAATTTATTTTTTAATACAAAGAACACAATGTTGGAAAGAAGTGTCTGTGCAGAGAAGAGATGAATCAACATCAATGATTACTTGAGGTTGTTTCAAAGGATGTGCCCCTGGAGCCCCAGGGACAGCTGGAGGGAGCACAGAGGGGACATAGAAAGGGACATCATGGGCTGCTCCTGTGCTGCTGAGCTGGGCTGGGCTCCTGGGACAGAGGGAGCTCATGGCAAGTGGCAGCACTGCAGAGAGACAGCTCTGCCCAGGAGCAGCTCCTCTGCAAAGCGCAGCAGGGCTGAGGGCTCTGCCTGCAGCACTGAGGGGAGAGGAGCCAGGCAGAGAGAGGGGAAATGCAGTCTGGGGTGAGAGGATGCTGAGACATCGCTCTAAGGGAAATTTTCACAGTCCTTAACACAGTAAGTCTCTGGGTGAAAGGCAGTGCTGATAAGGATCCTTCAGTTATCTCCCACAGCTGGCATATCCCATTGCTGGTGTGGAGGAGAAGTGCCTGTTCCTCAGCAGGGATTCCCTGCATGGACAGGGCACGAGAGCTGCCTTCTCGCAGCTGCAGGGTGTGAAGCCGGGTGAGCACACAGGGGTGCCCAGGGCTGTCCTGCAGAGCAGGGTCCCTGCACCCCAGGGCTGTGTCAGGGCAGGGACTCTGCCACCTGCCAGGGTCAGCACTCAGCCTTCCCGGGGAGATCCCAAGAACACTGAGGGGAGAAGCCATGGGGGGAAGGAGGGACCCCCAGCACATCATGGTCCTTCTGCTGTGGAGAGGGTGCTGTGTGGTTCAGGGCTGCTCACATTTCCATATCACCTCCACAGTCAATGTAGAGGGTCCTTTTAAGAACGACATCAAGACATAAATACCTGCAAGGGAAGCAGTGTGCATTTTCAGTTTTCTATTCCTGGTTGGCTGGGTAGGCAGTGGGAGACTGGGATTTATTTCTTGAAAGGCACTGAGACCTTGGTTCTCATGAGGACTTGTCTGAGCTGCTCCTGAGCCCCTGCACACACAGAGCTGCCCCTGGGCAGTGCCTGGTGCCAGGAGCTGTGAGCAGGGCAAAGCTGAGCACACAGAGGGTGGGACGGGGCCTTTGAGTGCACATGGACAAGATCCAGGGACCGAGAAACAGCTCTTGGCAGGGACAACTCCAGGCAGCAGAGACATGGGCAGGGATCAGGAATCTGCTTCCAGAAACAGCATGGGAAGGGGGATTTGGGAACCTCCCTGCCATCTGCTCCAGTGCAGACACCTACAATGGCCAGACCCCTGGTCTCCTCTCCTACATCTTCTCTTAAGGCCATGAGTGGTCAGTCACCTTCCCAGTGGTCTCTCCTGTTAGAAGGAGAAGTTACCAAATACCCGACTGCCTATCTGTGTCCTGGCTCCACCTGCAGCAGCTCTGTGGCATTTCTCTGTTTTTCGTCTCCTGTCTTTGCTCACCTTGTTCTTATCACTTGACCTTCTGGGATGGGATTTTTGTTAAGCTGCGGTTCAGAGACTATTCCTGTGGGTTCTGCCATGCAGATGTATCTATGGGAGTAAAGTGTCCAAGTCCTTCTCAGGGAGGATGAGGTGGGGTGAGAGGTTTGGTGATCTGCACTTAGAAACTGGATTCCTCTGCTCTGAGAGGTGTCCAGCTTCTGCTCAGAGGAAGATCTGGGGGTGACAGTTCTCCAGCTCAAAGAGGTGCCGGCACAGGGCAGCTGTGCAGCAGACCAGGACTGATGAACAGACCAGCTGTCCTCACTCGGCACTGAAGGATGGTAACTTTGCCTCTTGGGACCCTCAAGATTTCACTTAGAATGCAGCAGAAATGCCAAAAGTTTCTGCCTTAAAAACACTACTCAGATAATGCAGGGCAAGTAGAACAGAAGAAACAAAACAAAGTCCCCTCGGCTCTGCTGTGCCATTGGGTGAAATGAGAGCGAAAATGCTGAAAAGTTCTTTGATATCATGAGTGGGTTTAATCTGAGATCATGCCGTGTTCCTATTTACCTATTGCTGTAGGACAGGACTGACTCCTGCAGAGCCCACAGGGGAGCCCCTGCTCCCAATGACTCCATTAGCCAGCACCAGCCACAGCTCATGAAAGGGACCAGCCAAAAGTCTTCCTGAAAGGGGTGAGGCTGTTTGGTGATTTCTATGAGATATTGAACATACTTTCATCAGAGAAATGTTATGTAGCTTATTTATATCTTTTCCTCCTTCAACACTTCTCATGCCCACAGGGAGCAAAAGTGCAACAGCAGCTCCACCACCCAGTTCCTCCTCCTGGCATTCACAGACACACGGGAGCCACAACTCTTGCACTTCTGGCTCTTCCTGGCCATCCACCTGGCTGCCTTCCTGGGCAACGGCCTCATCATCACCACCATAGCCTGTGACCAGCACCTCCACACCCCCATGTACTTCTTCCTCCTCAACCTCGCCCTCCTTGACCTGGGCTCCATCTCCACGACTGTGCCCAAGTCCATGGCCAATTCCCTCTGGGACACCAGGGCCATCTCCTACACAGGATGTGTTATTCAGGAGTTTCTCTTTTTCTTTGCAGTGTCATCAGAGTATTTTCTTCTCACCATCATGTCCTATGACCGCTATGTTGCCATCTGCAAACCCCTCCATTACGGGACCCTTCTGGGCAGCAGAGCTTGTGTCCACATGGCAGCAGTTGCCTGGGCCAGTGGGTTTCTCTATGCTCTGCTGCACACGGCCAATACATTCTCACTGCCACTCTGCAAGGGCAGTGCTGTGGGCCAGTTCTTCTGTGAAATCCCCCAGATCCTCAAGCTCTCCTGCTCACACTCCCATCTCAGGGAAATTTGGCTTCTCATGTTTAGTGCCTTTTTTTTTGAGGGATGTTTTGTTTTTATTGTGCTGTCCTATGTGCAGATCTTGAGGGCCGTGCTGAGGATCCTCTATGAGCAGGGATGGCACAAAGCCCTTTCCAAATGTTTCCCTCACCTGGCTGTGGTCTCCTTGTTTATCAGTACTGGCATGTTTACCTACCTGAAGCCCTCTTCCCTTTCTTCCCTATCCTCAGGCCTGATGGTGCCATTTCTGTATTCACTGGTACCCCCGACATTGAATCCCCCCATCTACAGCATGAGGAACAAGGATCTCAAGGATGCTCTAAGGAAGCAGATGACTGGATGTTTTTCAACAGCCACAGGCTGCCTGCTTCCCCCTGCAAAGGCCTCCCAGTGTATGTCATGACTGGCCAAGCCTGTCTTTCCTTCACTACATTTTTTCCACTTGTGATATTGTTGTCTTCAAAAAAATGTCACTATTCATCCCCTCCTGCTAAGGTGTCTGCTCATTTTGGGTGACCCAGAGACTTGTGTAAATGGGGAGTTGCTCATTTAAATTAAGTGAAATAAAAGAAGCTACAGCAACTTTTTCTTTGTCAGAGATCCATCCTCTGCATAGCAGGAATGAATGGGAAATGAAAACAGCTTTCTGGCTGCACCAGCTTTGGGAAGACTGCTCTGTGCCTGGAGCAGTAAGAGCTCTTGAGGACCTCAAGGGCCAGGGCTTTCATGCTGGCCTTGGGAGAGGCAATGGCCTGGAGGGGCTGCAGACCTCTCAGGATCTGCTGGAGAGGAGAGCAAAGGACACACAGGGTGCCTTCTTTTCCTTTTGCCATGCGTGTTCATCCATCTCTGGGCTGACTCCTCTCTGAGCCACAGGAGCTGCTGTGCCCTTCAGAGGGGAAGAGGCTGTGGAGTGACTGCCCAGAGCACCCTGCAATGGGCACTGGTGTGGGACCAGCCCTGACTGGGCTTTGCTGGGGAGAGGGTATTGGTGGTGGAGAGAGGACAGGGAAGAGGGGAGAGAGTCGAGGAGCTGGGCTGGGCTGGAAAGGACCTGAGAGGGAAAATCACCAGTGTATATCTCGTGCTGCATGACCATGCAAGGTGAAGACTCACACCAGGGGTTTGTGGTGCAGAGCCAAGGCTTGTGGAAGGGAACAAAGACATGCAGGTGCAGGAGAGAGGAGGCTGCTCTGTGCCCTTGTTGGCATGAACAGAACAGGAAGGTGGCCCAGGGCCTTTGTCACCCCCCAGCCACTGGCCATCTCTCATGGGACATTTCCAGCACTGGCCGCTCAGCCCAGCTTTATGGGTGAGGTTCACTGTGAGGCTGTGTACACATACGCAGGCACGTTGTAAGAAGAGCCAGAGGCCACGAATGCATTGCAAAGAGCAAGTTTTATTTTAGTTGCCTCTCTACTGGGGGATCTCCGAAGTCGCACCTAAGCTCCAAGGCAGAGGTGACACAAGGGGGACGCAGGCACTGGTAAGTTCAGCCCTGCTGGAAGACCATTGGGCCTGCTGAGCTTGCCTGTATTTCAAGGCTTCAGGCAGGCACAATCTCCTGCTCTTTCTCACAACAAAGCAAGAATCTCAGACATAGTGATGAGGTGCCTAGAGTTTCTCACCAGGCCTATGTTATCTAACACAGAGGTTCTACTCATCAAGCACACAAGGTCAGTAAAACAATTAGTGTGATGAATGTGCTTTTTCTATAGACAGGTGCAAGTCACTTGAATGTATTTACATTTAACTAACCTTCTCACCAATCTTGTGCTACATTCCCATACAGAGGCCATCTCCATCCTCCTGCTGGGCTCAGGGCCTGTCTCAGGGAACGGCCAGCCCTGCCCAGCCTCTCTCCTGGCCCAGGCCCTGGCAGACCCTGGAGAAGGGCTGTCTGTGAACCCCACAGCTGACACGGCCGCTCCAGGAGCCTGGAGAGGCAGCCCAACAGGAAGGCCATGGGGTGAGAAAGCACCAAGGACTATGTGGGCATCACACTGGGAGACCGTTCCCCACCCCGAATGCACCCTGTCCTGTGCTGTGCCTGCATTGTGGGGCTGTGGGTCCATCTGTGGGACAGCAGGGCTGGACTGTCACAGTACAAGGTGCAGACAGGGGCCACAAAGCAGCTGCCAGGGCTGACAGCAAGGACAGGTACAGAAAAGGAGTTCATGTGCATCACCTTTGCTGTGCAGGGATGACTTTGGGAAAGGCAAAGCTCACCTGGAGTTGGTGGCTGTAAGAAAGGTCAAGAGCAACACCAAGAGCCTCTGCTTTTGCATCAGAGACCACGGCTGTACAAGGGAAATGGAGGGCTGCTGCTGGGTGGGGAGGGGAATTTAATAACAGCAAAGAGTGATGCTGGTGCTGAACAACTCAATGCCTTCTGTGCCTGGGTCTTTACTGAAACACCCTCCCAGGTCTCTGTGCTCAATGAAGGGGTTCAAGGAGGAGAGCACGTCTTGGCAGGAACCTCAGGAAGCCCCAGCAGGACAAACACCAGTGTCTGCCCCTGCAGGGAACTCGCCCTGGCAATGGCACAGGCTGGGGCTGCCTGGCTGGGAGCAGCTCTGTGGGAAAGGTCTGGGTGGGCAGGGAGCTGGGCAGGAGGCAGCGTGTGCCCTGGTGCAAGGCAGGCCGGGAGCACCCTGGGCTGTGCCACCAGGAGGACAGCCAGGAGATAGAGGGAAGGGATTCTCTGGAATACTCCATCCAGATCTCAGATCCCAATTCAGGAAAGATATTGGCAAGCTGGAGTGGGTTGAGCAAAGGGCCCTCAGGACAGCCAGGGACTGGAGCGCTTTGCCTGTGGTGAGAGGCTGAGTGAGCCAGGCTTGTCCGTGCCAGAGAAGGGAAGGCTGACAGGGACCTCATCACAGCCTGTCAGTACCAACGAGGAAGTGATGGAGAACACACAGCCAGGCTCTTCACCATGGTGTGTGGTAGAAGGACAAAAGAGAACGGGTGGAAGGTGAGAGAGGTTCAGCCAGGACATAAGGAAAAGCTTTTTCCCCAGGAGCTCAGCCAAGTGCTGTCTCAGGTCACCCAGAGAGGCTGCACAGTCTCTGTCTTTGCAGGTTTTCAAACTCTGATTGAATCAAGGCTTGAACACCTTGGTGTGACCCAATTTGTGACAGGTTGGACTGCAGACTCCTGAGGGCCCTTCAATATCAGTTCTCTTACGATCCCATTGTGATGTTGGGCTCTTTCTAACTGGAGCAGAGCAGACGATTACGTGCCATGAATCCACCTGTGCTGTAGGTGACCATCTAAACCAACATCTCAACCAGTGAACCAGTCAACACCTCAGTGTGACTCGCTTTGGGCAAAGTGTGAGGAGTCCTGGGCAGGAAAGGTTTAGAGGGCATGGGGTGCTATGCAAGACACAGAATGATCTTGGCTTAATGGCTGCAGGCCCATCAGATGTCAGTTAATGTCAATGACAATTAAAATAAGAAGAACTGAAGACAAAGATCCAAAGCAAAGGAAGGTGTCAACATACCTTTCTTTTTTTTTTTTTTTTTAAAGTCTTTGTGGGGGAGTTTCTTTTCTTTGAAAAGGAAAGAGTTTTCTAGAACTGGGAATGGATTTAGGACACAAATGTCTTCAGCTCCAGGGACACAAACACCCAGTGCCAGTGTAGATGCCCTGGGAAACCCTCCCCAGGCTCCACCTGCATTGCAAGGTGCTCTGGTCTCCCTCAGGTCCTCTGTGATAGATGCCAGTCCCAGGCCAGCACCTCAGGTACATTGGGGCCCCTAAAATGGTACTGGTTGTTTATGGTGAGACAACTGATGACTGATGTCTGCCTGGAAAGGTGCACTTTGTTGTTGTCGTTTTTTGGTTGGATTTTTGTTGTTGTTGTTGTTGTTGTTGTTGGTTGGGTTGCTTTTTTTTTTTCCTTTGGTTTTGTGGGGTTTTTTGCTTCTTTTGTTTGTTTGATTGGAGTTGGTTTTGTTTGGTTTTTTTTAACATATTAAAATTGAAAAAAAAAAAAGCCAAAAAGTTAATTACGAGGAAGTGTACTAAGGGTAGGAGAACAAATATTGGTCTTCCCCTGTACTTCTATAACCAACACTCTATGATTTCATCTCTCTCGTCATTCAGGAGTTTCCACCTCTCCTGATTAAATGTCCCTCTCAAAGGACAACTTTCCAGCAGACTGTCTGGATGTTTGTCCTTCCCAGTGCTCTCAGGTTTCCTCCTCCACTTGCTCTTTGGTCATTCAGTTGCCTCTCAACTCTTTGGTTTCTGCTTTGAGCTTCAGGGAGTTACAAGCTTGCCTCATTCTTCAGAGGTCTAATTAACATGGTAGTCAACACGTTAATTGTGTTTATTTCTATCTTTTCCTATCTCTCTGTCTAAAACAGTTCTTGTGTGGATGTCCCTTGTGGATGGTGGACCTCATTAGACCCAGCTTACACACACAGTTGAGGAACGTGTTTTAGTTTATGAAATTGTGTAGTGTTTACACAGGAGAGCAGGTGGGAGCTGGTGTACAGGAGCTGCAGCATCCACCTGCAGAGCTCAGTGGAGAAGTCTGATGTGAGGAAAAGTGATGCAAGTATCTAGTGGCCAATGAGGGAACTGGCAGACTGGGGGTGGCGGGGGAGGAACGAGGTTGTCCATACAGTGTCCAGCCTCAAGGGACTGTTCTCCTGCCTGTACAGATGTCTTCAGGAGGCTCTCTTGATCAATGTCCATTGCAGAATGCTGCTGTCACTTCTATACACTGAAAAATGACAGAAAATAGCCTTGAAAGAAAAAACCCTCTTTTATTGAATCTTCTTTGAAATCATCACCAATAAGTGTCCCATTGAAACCTCTCCAATTATTTCTACAAGTCTTGAAGATTTGAAGAAAATTAGGAAAGAAACATCGCTCATTAGGGCTTTCTGTGTTTTAAGGAGCCCCATGGTGTATTTGGTGCTGAGTCCATGAACCTCAGATACCAAGGGCAGACTGAAGAATCTCTTCAAGAAGTCCAGGTCAGAAGCAAACTCCAAAGTACCTTGAAGCATTAATGGGCCCCGCTGAGGACTGTTACTCACAAAGAATCCCCAGGAACTCCTTAGAGCACATAATTGGAGGGAGTGATTGCATCAGGCAAAGGCAAAGTGCAGCAGCTCAGATGCTGAGAAAAACCTTGGTTTCTTTGATGAAGGAGAATGGCCAAGCCTTGAGGCCCTGCCCCCAAGAAGGGAGATCCTGTCCCTCACATGTGTCTCAGGGATCTTCTTGGGGATGTGGGGATGATGCCCAGTGCAGGACAATGGTGTGACACTCCCTGGGGGGTGCAAGGAGGCAGTGGGGTGCCATGGCCGTGACAACGATGTGTCTCCTCTTAGGCCTCGCTGTCAGTAACGTCGGCCATAGCCAAGGGGACAAAGACCTTGGGTCTTTCAGGGGCATCCAGCCTTGCCAGTGCCCTTGGCCATCTCCACCACAGTCCATCCTACACTGTCCCATGCCTGTGGCTGTTTCCCCACAGGCTGCACACACCCCATGCACTTCCCCACCTTGTTTTCACCCCAGTGTGTCCCCACCTGTGCTGCTGTCTCTCCATCCCCACCAGCTGTTCCTTGAAACACAAAGTCATGGCTGATCCAGAGTCCTTCTGAATGACCACGGGACTGTACTCAGAATGACATTTCTTTATCCTGAGGTCCACTCTGGACCTCCAGAGCTGCATTTTCTGATGGTTTTCCTTTCTCATGCTGTTTCCCTCTACCAAAAAAAAAAAAAATCCACCAACAAACCTGCCATCATCTTGGAAAGTGATTTTCAAGATTTCTGAAGCTACTAATACTCTTTCTTGTCATGGTTTTACCACAGTCACCAACTAAGACCATGTAGCTGCTCACATCCTGTTCCCAGTCCCCAAGTGGGATAAGGGAGAGAACTGAAAGGGAAGGGAGAAACTTGTGGGTTTAGAAAAAAAAAACCAAAAAGACAATAAAAATAATAAAAACAATACACCATTACTAATAATATACTTACACTAAAATATACATAAAGTAAAATATATGATACTCAGTGCAATCCCTCAGGTAACTCCAGTTGTGCCGAACAGACAGCCCAAAAGAAGGGAGCACCCTGGTCCTGAATAGCTGATCCCAGCAAGACAAAGTAAAAGTGCGAAAGGCAGAAAGGCCCAAGGGCCAACTGAAAATCAGCAAAACATCATAAAACTGAACTAACACTGAACTCCCAATAGAATGGAACTTCCCAACAGAGCTAACCCATGTAGCCGGAAAAACGAAACTAACTAGCTGGAAAAGGCATCTCCAGCTTTATACCAAGCATGATGCTAATGGTAGAGAATAGCTTGTTGATTGACCTGGATGTCAATCCAGGTGCTGTCCTGTCTGTGTCCCCTCCTGCCAATTTGCATCTGCAGCTGGATGGCCGAAGAAGTCCTTGGTTTCCCTGATGACAGCCAAGATATCAGTGAGTTCTGACATTCCTTTCATACCAAATGGCAAACACTGTAAAGCTGCTAAAAGAAAAAAATTAACTCTATCCCAGGGAAGAAACAGCATTATCTCATAATTCTCATAGTAAATCTAAACAAAAGACTGTATGAGCTATGAAGGAGAGAGATTCAAAATGCATGAAGAAAATTAACTCAATCTCAGTAAAAACAGCACATTTCCTCAGCCTCCACTTTACCAGGCTAAAGAAGTTTGGGTCGCTGCAGAACCATGGGGTAACTCCACACTGGTTGTGCTGCTCAGTGAGGGACACAGATGCAGCTGGATGGGCTGCACAGTCACTGAGCTCTTTTGTGGGGGTCTAAAGCTCTGGAATGGGTTCGGAGCATTTCTTGGGACTCATTGGGTTTTCTGCTCATTTCGGTTCAGCAATCCCTTCCTTGTCTTTCAGGTGCCTGGAGATTGGTGCAGGAAGATGTGGCCTATCTCCTTCCCAGTGACGGAGGTAAGCTGACCAGCCCGTAATTCTTCAAATTCTCCTTCCTGCCCTTCTTGAAGAATGGTTTG
Source organism: Caloenas nicobarica (assembly GCF_036013445.1). Taxonomy (NCBI): domain Eukaryota; kingdom Metazoa; phylum Chordata; class Aves; order Columbiformes; family Columbidae; genus Caloenas; species Caloenas nicobarica. Next base: position 1,677,725 of record NC_088252.1, on the reverse strand, counting down.
GCATCTTCCTTTCTCAAGGACCTCAGAACTTCTCTGATTCTGCTGTCACTTTTGAAAGCACAACCCAGGATCATGGGCAAGGGTGATGTAGTAGACAGGAGCACTCGCAATGAGCCTGTTCCAGCACCTGAGATGAATCTCACTGGGCCACTGAGGTTTGTTCCTGGAGTCACACACAGAAACGGGAGGCACATCAGCCCTGTGGTGTGTCACCCTGCTCTGCACTCATCTGAGATGTCCCACATCGTGAGGAATGGACACAGGGATCTCAGTTCAAGGAAGAAGATCCCAGTGGGTGGTTTCTCATGGGCTGTTACTCCCAATGTGAAGTGACCTTGAGACACTGTCTGTCCCACAGGCCTTCATGGAACCCCCAGGAATAGCTGATGTCGTTTGTGCTCACTTGGGTTCATCTCACCTCTCGCACATGATGTGCATGCTCACATCTCATCTGTACAATGCAAACATGAACCTCTGACCTACTCATTCAGGAACACATTCTCCAACCTGGTAGTGATAACCCTGTGCTGGAAATGGTGATTGTGAGGGGCCAGTCCATGGCAATGCCCTGGGGCAGCTACCACGGGGTGTCCAGTGCACACGGGAACAGCCCAGACCCTGCTCTGCTGGTCCTGCAGGTCTCTGACAGGAGGCCTGGCTGTGAGAGGACACTGCTGTGTGCCCAGCCCTGCACACACACACTGTTTAGCTGTACCCTGGTGTTTGCATCTGTGGCCACTTTCATGGGCATGTTCTTGAGAGAATCTTTGGAAGAAGATCTGAACCTTCAGGCTCTGCCCATAGGAGATCACCTTTCTTTCTGGAAAGGCTGTTCTGAGGCCAGCTCTGTCACACAAGTGCCCATTGCCTGTCCCTGCCTGCGCTCACAGGACTGACACACAGCAGGATGGTGACCAAGCTGCCAGAGCACTCAGGCCTTGCACCAACACAAGGGACGAGAAGAAGAGTGTGGGAGTGGAACAAGAACAGCTCTGGAATACCAAGGGCTGGTGCTCCCTGGCAGTGCTGCCATGCTGGACTCTTTTCCCCTCCTCCCATGCACACAGGAACTGTCCCTGCAGCTCCAAACAGTCCTTGCAGAAAGGATATCGTGAAAATCAAGTCACTACAGGATGCTTTATTTTGTTTAAATACACACAGATCATGGCTCCTCAAACTCCTGTTGTCTTCTCAGAGAGGCGACAACTTTAGCACACCCACCATCACCCTCAGTTCCAAGACTTTGCCATGTAAACCCAATACAGGGTGATAACGTGTTGGGTGTTACAAACTACTTGATCATGGAGAAGAAACGGAAAAGATCTTCTGTCAGTAACCTGACGATGTCTCCAGTCAACGAGCAGGTTCCTATGGGGAACGTTAATTGCCCTGGCATTCACTGGCCAGGCAAAGCTGCAGGTGCCAGCAGTCCAGAGGATCTTGGGACAACTCCTTAACATGGCTGCCTGGTGGGACAACAAGGGTGATGCTGCTCATGTGGATCTGGAACTGGGAAACAAAGAAGATCTGGTGAGGGATGTGAACTTCAGTGTCCACCTTGGCTGTGGTGACCAGGCAAGAGTGGGATTCCAGGCACCAGAGGGGAGGGAGGAAGGCCAGCAGCAGAGCACAGGCTGGTGAGCTCCAGAGGAGAAGACTTTGACATACTGGAGGATGGTGGCCAATAAAGGTGGTGACATGGAAGCAGGTCTAAAGGGTGAAGGAGCTCAGGAAATCTGAGAAGCCTTACAGGACAGCCTGTTCCAAGCACAAGAATGATCTCTCTGAGTACCCATGAAAAGAAGAATTTATGTCATGAGTCTGCTTGTCTGAACCGACGGAGCTCCAGGGCAAAAAGGCAGCACTCAGGAGGTGGAAGCAGGGGAAGCTGCAAAGGAAGACTTCATAAACTTGTCCATGGATGATGCCAAAGCTCCCCTGGACTTGATACCTGCAGTGGAGGCTGAGGGCAGCAAGATGAGCTCACATTGCTTCCTTACAGTAAAAGAATAGACAAGGCTAACGTGGGCCTGCTGCTGAAGTTTGTAAGAGTAGAATCAGACAGGACTGAGGTACTTCATGGCTTCTTTGCCTCCATCTTCACCAGCAAGGTCTCCTGGGACTTTGTTCCTGTAGGCAGGAGTCTGGAGAACACCCTGGAGTGGATGGAGTTAGCCTGAGCAAATTCAGACACCATTACAGAAAAGGAAATGGGTCTCTTGACCAGCTCCCTGAACACAAGTATTGCTGTGCTGTGGCACCTGAGGTTCCCAGGAACACCCACCTTTTGGTCCAGAGTTGTGTGACTCCTCTTGAGGTGTCCTGTCCTGTCTCCTCGCTCATGTGGTGCATCAGACACCCACTTCTCTGACACATTCAGTCTTTATGAGGAGATTCTCTAGATCAATATTTATTGGAGATTGTTGATACCAGCTGTTCTGGCAATGAGGGCATTGGGAGGTGGGCAGAAATAGAAGAAATTTGGCTTTATTACTATTTATTATGGAAATGCTCTCTGTTTGGCTACAGTTCTGAAATCTCTCTAATCATCCACACCAGACTTGAAGCCTTTAGGCAAGTGCTGCAGAGAGCCTTGGCTTGTAAGTGCATTTTGGATGTTAATGAGCCCTCTGCTGCCATGATTCTGAACCGCAGCTACTGAAAGAATGAACAAACCTCTAATGAAGTGAAAGGCAGAAACAAACTACAAGTTTCTGAGGGCATTTGGGACCCCACGAAGGGCCATGGCTGACACTAGCAGTCCCTGTCCCTGGAGGCTGGTGAAGGAAAAGCCTGGAGACAATGGTCAGAAGTGGTAAAGGCGATGTGGAGGTGGCTCTGGTGCCATGTCAGCCCTTCATGTTTGTTTATCATCAGAACGGCCAAGCCCTGACCCCGACTTGGTGTCATCTGCAAACTTACTAAGGGTGCACTGCCCAGGAACATCTCTATGTCTGTGCGCATTCTGCTGAGAACGTTTCAGCACATCCTCCATAAGAGAAAAACATATTTCCATCTTACCTTTCCTACCTGGCCAGCCAAGAGAAGAGGGCAAAAAGCAATAATTGCTTTCCTTTCAGGTAATCCCTGCCTTGATGTCCATCTTGAGAAGTCCTCTTGGAATGTCCCTGGGGTGAGTTGTCAGTAGCCCTGACCCACACAGCACCCTCTCAACAGCAGAAGGGTCCTGCCCTGGCTGCGTTCACTCCTTCCACCTATAGCTTCTTCCCACAGCGCTGTGGGGATCTGCCCGGGCAGACTGAGCGCTGACCCTGGCAGGCGGCAGAGTCCCTGCCCTGGCACAGCCCTGGCGTGCAGGGACCCCGCTCTGCAGGACAGCCCTGGGCACCCCTGGGTGCTCACCCAGCTTGCCACAGCTGCAACTGATCCAGGAGAAAGGAGCTGTCTTGTCCAGGCTCTCAGATGGTGTAGAAGGAAACTCTCCCTAGGAGGAGCCCATGATCCTCCACAAGGAAGAAACTGAGAGTGCTATCCTGCCAGACCCTGTCTGCTGCAGGATCTACCAGCTTCAGGAGATCCCTCCAGGAACTGCAGCTGCATTGTCCTACAGCCAGAGACTTGCTGGGTCAAGGGCTGTGAAGTTTTCGCCTTCCCTGAGCTCTCAATATCCTCCCACCCCAGACTGTTTCCCCTCTCTCTGCCTGGCTCCTCTCTCCTTGGTGCTGCAGGCAGAGCCCTCAGCCCTGCTGCGCTTTGCAGAGGAGCTGCTCCTGGGCAGGGTGCACTCAATCCCCTCATCCAGATCATTGATGAAGAGTCTAAACAGAACTGGCCCAAATACTGAGCCCTGAGGAACACCACTCATGACTGGCCACCAACTGGATCTGACTCCTTTCACTACAACTGTTCAGGCCCAGTCATCCAGCCAGTTCTTTACCCAGCAAGGATTATACCTGTTCAAGCCATGAGCAGCCAATATTTTTATTTTATTTTTTAATTATTTTGTTTTATTTTATTTATGAATAAATATGGTATTTAAAATGTATTTATATTTCTATACATGCATATATTTGTATACATTTTATATAGATATATACATACGTATAAAACCAGAGAGATTAAATATACATAACCATTATAACGTATACATATAAAATGGATAACATCTTCTTTAATAAGACCTAATGAAATGAAGAAGTAGATTTTAAATGAGAGTAGAAAGAAAAGTACAAGGATGGGTCCACATCCCCCACTTTATCAGGTGTAGAAGCAGCCCACCGATGCCTGGGGTGGGAGGAACTTCAAGGAGGTGGGGAGGACACAGGCAAGCTGGATCATGCCCAAGGGCTAAGATCCCCCTAGCTGGCCACCAAGGGGCCCTCAGCACAAATCCTTTAACATACAAAGAAAAGCCCAGTCCTATGAGCTGGACTGGAAGGTCCCCACATCCAAGCCCAGCCCAGCAGGACAGGCCATTACTGCAGGATTACTGGGTCAGACTCTGAGCTCTTCTCGGTGCTGCGAGACACAGGCGAATTGTCTGTGAACATGGAAAACCAGGAGAAAATGCCAGCTTCAGAAAAACATGTTCATGGGGACAATATGGAAAAGACCTGAAGGGGATCTCAGAAAAGACCACGTGAAGCAGAGGAACTCGCCAATGAACCCCTGAACCACAAACTGGATTTTGAGGTGCCAGAGGAAGGGTGGTGGGGAACTGCTTTTCCCCATGGTTGTGGGGGTTCTTACAGCTGCCTGTAAGGCCACTGTGGGGTGCAGGCTGGTGATAAATAGGTTTCCTTGTCCTTAGGCTCATAACCTGATTGAATGTTGCAAACTGCTCTGGCTGAGTGAGGGAAGAAGTCAGGAGTGTGCTGGGACCTGCCCTGGTCCACCTGAGCCACACCAGCCAAACCCAGTATGTTGCGTGTGTCATGTCAAGGGGTGGGGAAGGGAGTGGTGGTGGATGTAAATGTCTTGAACACTGTAGGACCTGGTCAGAGTGCACATGGTGTGGAATAAGGGGTGGAGATGGTACTGGCTGGGATGAAGCTAATTTTCTTGTTCAGAGCCCCTGCTGATGATGCCCAGAACAGCTCTGACAACACTCTGACATTGTAGCTGTTGCCGAGCAGCACTGGCGCAGCCTTAAGGCCTTCGCTGTTTCTCACTCTGGCCTAACAGTGTGGAGGCTGGAGGTGGCAAGAGGCTGGAGGGGACAAAGCTGGGACAGCTGACCCCAACTGACCAAAGGGATATTCCACACCATATGACCTCATGGTCAGCAATAAAACGGAGGAGGCAGGTGTGTTCTTCAAAACATCCTTTGCTCAGAGACAGGCTGGGCATATATATCTGCTTCTCTGAGTGATTACTTCTCCGCTTATTAAACTGTCTTTATCTTGACCCATGAGATTTTCTTTCTTGTTTTTGCCCTTCCAGTTCCCTCCTCCATCCCACTGCTGAGGATTGAGCAAGTCATTGGGTGGGCGCTGCCAGATGGGGTCACCCCCAACATGTGCACAGAGCAAATAGGTTGTGCTGGTGAGGTCCCTGGTGTCTCAGTAGATCACGGGCCAGGAGCTGACTCAAGGGTTGTGTAAGTGGCTTCAGGTCACTGACACCGAACAGCTGACAGGCCCAGCACAGGCACAAAGCTTGTGTCACAGCCTGTGAGGTCACTTGTGCCTTTGTGTCTCGCAGGCGAGCAGACAGCAAGTGGGTGGATGTGACGTGGTCAGGTCACTGGTGCCTGAGGAGCTGAGGGCAAGAGGGAGAAACATGGCTTGGGCCTGTACTTGTGATGTCATTCCTGGCTGAATGGCTGATAGGCAAGGACCAGGTGCACGTCCTTACAGGTGCTGGTGAGGTCACCAGGTGTCTGAGTCAGTCACCCCTGAGTAGCTCACAGGCCTGGAGTAGGCCCATGGCATGTGTAGGTGCTTGTAATGTCACTGCTGCCTGAGCAGCTGATAGGCCATGAGCAGGCCCGTAGTTTGTGTAGGTGGTTTTGCGGTCATTGGTGTCTGAATAGCCAATAGGCCAGGAGCAGCCCATATCAGACATAGATGCTACGACATCACCAGTGGCTGAGTAGTAGATGGGCCAGGAACGTGCACATGGCTCGTGTGGGTGCTCCTGATGTCACCAAAACAATAGTTAGACCACACACAAATATGGCTTTTTGGAAGAACAGTTGTCACCAGAACTGATAGACTGCACACACACGTGTGACAGTATAACCAATGAGAACACCGTGTTGGCAGTAGAGGGTGTGAGGTCACTGTCAGTATAACCAATGAGCACACAGCGGTGGCAGTAGGAGCTGTGAGGTCACTGTCAGTATAACCAATGAGCACACAGAGGCGGCAGTAGGAGCTGTGAGGTCACTGTCAGTATAAACAGTGAGCACACAGAGGTGGCAGTAGAGAGTGTGAGGTCACTGTCAGTATAACCCATGCACACACAGCAGTGGCAGTAGGAGCTGTGAGGTCACTGTCAGTACAACCAGTGAGCACACAGCAGTGGCAGTAGAGAGTGTGAGGTCATTGTCAGTATAACCCATGCACACACAGCAGTGGCAGTAGGAGGGTGCAGTGCTCATGTCACCAGTGACACCCCATGGCCATGGAGCTCAGTGCAGACTGTCCATGTGCTGTCACAGGGTCCCCACGAGGTACAGGAGCTGCCCGGCCGTGTGTTCGCGAGGCCGAAGGAGCAGCCTCTGCAGCTCTGGCTGCAGCCGTCAGGGTGGAGGTGGCTCAGGGGCACGGCAGGGATGTGCCCGGGCATGGCGCCCAGAGGAAACCACAGACTTCCTGTCCGGGTGCCGCGGGGAGAGCGCGGGGACTGTGGTTTGTGCAGCTGCAGGCTGCAGCTGTGATCCACCCGTGGGGAATAACGGCTCCTTGGTGACACACTGACAGGCAGGGACACGTCTGAGCCTCTGGGCTGCACGTCTGCTGCCAGGACAGGGACATGTCCCAGCTCCAGCTCCTGTGAGGGACCTTCCGTGGGCTCTCCAGGGAGCGGTGGGTGAGCCAGCACTCCTGGGATGGGGCTCTGCCCTGGGCTAAGGCCCTTTCCCAGCTGCTGCTCCCAGCACAGTGGGGTCTGTCACAAGGCCTGTTTCCTTCCCTTCCTGACACAGCCCCTGTGCAGTCCAGGTCCCCTGGGTCTTATGGCACTGGAGTGACTGGACACTCTCACCTTGGGCTCTTGGATGTGTCTGTCAAAGGACACACTCGGTGCTCCTGGTCCACACTCAGAGCTCAAGAGATGAAAAAACTGTTTGCCCCAGTACAACCAGCCCTGTCCTGTGACACCCCACCATTGCAGTGATGTGACACCTGCAGTGGAGCTGTCCCTCATATATGGTCATGAACGGCACTGGAGAAGTTCATTGGAGGACTGGGCTGTGTCAGAGGGGAGATGGCTCCCGATGATGTCTAAAAAGGTGCTGCTGCTTTGATTGGCTCCTCCTGTAACTGGGGGGCATCTGCAGAGATATATTGCCCTCCCGTTATCATTGTTCCCATGAGTCCCCTGGAGATGTGGCAGGGAGTGCGGCACAGAGGGATGTGCCATCAGGGCAGGAGGCTCAGGATGGGCACAGAGTGACTCCTGTCTCCTCAGACGCTGCGGCTGCTCCTCTGGGTACAGCTGTGCAGGGGTAAGTGCTGACTCCCTTGTACCACTGCCCAGGGCCAGTGGATACCAGTGTGGTCATGGGGATCTATCTGGGAATGGGGTTTCTTTGCAGGTGCTGCTTAGACCAGGGGCAGAAGGTGCTCAGATCCATGGAGCCTCTGCCTTTCCCTGTGCCTGTCTGGGTGGGAGAGAGTATTGCCTTTTCCAGGGCTCCAGTGTTCAGGGCAGCCTGTGCCTGGCTGGATTCACAGACCTCCTGTCCTGGGTACCTTTTGGGGGCCCTTGTTCCCAGCACTCTGCCTCTGGAGCCAGTGGTGGCCTCACTGATGATGGCAGCACCCAGAGATCCCCAGGGCACTGCCAACCTCTGGGGTGCCCCAGAGGGCTTGTGTGCTGCTCAGTGCCCCTTGTTCAGAGGGAAACCTGACCCCATGAGAGCAGTTTGTGCCCCACAGAGAGAAGAGGATGGGGACATCTGCAGTACAGACATGTCCTTCCTGGGGGGCCTGGCCCAGGGCAGGGGCTGGGCTGATGCCAGGGCAGAGGAGGGGATGTGGGATCCTCTGGATGGTCTCAGTTGGAACAGGAAAACCCCTGGGGATGGGCTGGGTTTGGATGGTGCCGGGGCAGGTGGTTTACATGGCAAGCTGCAACCCTGGGTACACGGGGCTGTTCAGGGCGTGCTGGGCTGGAGGGAGCGGGTGCCCAGTGCAGGGCTGGGCAGTGTGTGGGTGGGCATGGGTGGGGGGCAGGTGGCTATTGGGATGGGAAGAGGTGCCTTGTGTGGTGGGAGGGAGAATAATCCAGCAGTGCTTGACCTGGGCACCCCCAGTCTTGCACAGCCTGTGGGGACAGAAGGGAATTTCATACTACACTGGGGACAGCGTGGAGGGGCGGGGTATCCTACCCTGGTACATCTGATTCAGTGCAGGCAGGAGGTTCCCCCAGACCTGCAGCACTGGGGCTCTGTGCTCTCCTGACTCATCCCGTGTTGGTGTTTGAAGGTGCTGAGGAGTTGAGGTTGGTGGATGGCAGCAGGCGCTGTGCTGGGAGAGTGGAGGTGAAACACCAGGGACAGTGGGGGACTGTGTGTGGTGACAGCTAGGACATGAACCATGCTGCAGTGGTTTGTAAGCAGCTGGACTGTGGATCTGCTGTTGGAGTTCACCGGTACGGACACTTTGGGGCAGGATCTGGCCCCATTTGGATGGATGATGTCATCTGTGATGGCACCGAATCTGCCCTGTCTGACTGCACACATGCAGGATGGGGTGAACATGACTGTGATCACGATGAGGATGCTGGAGTGACGTGTTCAGGTAAGTGGCCAACCTGTTGCCACCCTTGCAGCTGGGATGGGGGAAGGGACCTGGCTGTGCTCTCAGGAAGAAACAAACATGCTGGAGCAGGTTCCAGTGTGGTCAAGCAGTCTGCTGAGCTGGGACTGTCATTGCTGGTGTAACCGGTCCCTGGGGAAAGCTGTGACAGCCCTGTGGTGACAGGACCCCATGCAGGCAGTGCTGAACAGCTGCCCAACCCCTCCTGACTCACCACAGGTTTGCATAGTTTGTTTTTTGTTTTTTTTTCCGGGATTTGTCCGGCTGGTGGAGGGGAAGAGCCGCTGCTCTGGACATGTGGAGATCCGTGAGGGGGACCAGTAGAAAACTGTTTGTGATTCCCACTTTGGCCCCAAAGCTGCTGACATTGTCTGCAGGGAGCTGCAGTGCGGTGTGGCCCTGCCTGTGTCTGGAGGAGGTCACTTTGGAGAAGGGGCTGGTCCCATGTGGGATGGAGAGCTGCAGTGTGTGGGGAATGAGTCCCTCCTGTCCTCCTGCCCCATGGGGTCCTCCCGGGACCAGGCCTGCACCCAGATGAACAGTGCTGCTGTCAGCTGCACATGTAAGCCTCAGGGTGGGGTGTTGAACACTGGGGTGAGCCCCAGCCTGACGGGGGCAGAGTTGGTGCTATGGAGACAAAGGAACTGGGCATCTGTTCCCATAGCTGGCAGAGACGTGACCTTCCTGGGGATCACAGACAAGGTCAGGACTGGACTGATGCCCAGATACAAAGTGGGTCATGGGCTGGGAGGACTCCCTGGGATCATTGTGTTGCTCCAGAGGGGGTACACAAAGGCCTGAGAGGATGAGCTGAGAGGGGTGGGGTGTTGAACACCGGGGCTGTGCCAGGGGTTGGGAACAGAGCAAGGAGCAGGCTGGGTGCATGTAGATCAGGAGGGATCATAGGACTGTCTGCAGCACGAAAATCGTGCAGAAGGAGAAGAAAGGCCTCTGTCCTTCTAGCCTTTCTGCAAGCTACCGACAGTACAGAAGCACCAACCCGCCCTCTCTCCTCCTCTGTCCGCAGAGTACACAGGGTTCAGGCTGGTGAATGGCAGCACAGCATGTGGAGGTCCAGGTACTGGGGACCTGGGGAACCCTCTGTGCCTCCCGCTGGGATCTCTCGGATGCTCATGTTCTCTGTCTCTGCACAGGGAGAGTGAAGATCTACTACCAGGGCAGCTGCGGTACCGTCTGTGATGATGGCTGGGACCTGTCTGATGTCGCTGTTGTTTGCCACCAGCTGGGCTGTGGAGGGGCAGTGGAGGCGGCCAGCTCCGCTCGGTTCGGGGAAGGCTCCAGGCAGATCTGGCTGGATGGTGTGAACTGCTCTGGGGCCGAAGCTGCTCTCTAGGACTGTGCTGCCGGGCCCTGGGGGCAGCACGATTGCGGGCACAAAGAGGACGTGGGTGTCATCTGCTCAGGTCTGTGCCGGAAGCTGTGCTGGGATCCTGGCTCTTGGGGAGGCTGGGGTGCAGGGGAAGCTGGGCATGGACAAGGCTGTCCCTGGCTGAGCCCCTGCCTGAGCCCGTCCTATGGACACCTATGCACAGGTGCCCTCAGTCCCACTGGGGTCCCTGGGGAGCTCAGCTGTCCTGGAGGGTGAGCGGGGAGAGCAGGGGGGGTGTGTCCATCAGGGACTTCTCTCTGCCCTGGGTGCAAGGGGGACTTGCTGGCCCTGCCCTGCCTGGCTGGGGGCCTGGGGAGCACAGAGGTGTCCTGGCTTCCACAGCCCCAGACCAGCCTGTTCCTCTTGTTGCCTTTCCTCCCAGAGTTCGTGGCCCTGAGGCTGAAGAACAGTGACGGCTGCTCCAGGTGCCTCCAGGTTTTCTACAACAGGACGTGGGGGAGTGTTTGCTCCAGCTCGATGGCTCCTGACATGGTCTTGCTGGCCTGCAAGGAACTGGGCTGTGGGGGCGGAGGATCCCTGGAAACAGGCCTGCCCTATGGCAGGGTGTCTGGCCCTGCCTGGCTGGATTATGTGCAGTGTGGGGAGGGAACCAGCTCCTTCTGGCAGTGTCCATCCACTCCCTGGGACCCACAGTCATGTGATGACCTGTGAGATGAGACCCACATCACCTGCAATGGTAACTCTGAGCTACTCAGGCACTGGTGCTACCCCAACTTCTGCTCCCCTCTGGGCATGGCCAAATGCAGAGAAAGAGCTTGGAGGGATTTTCATTTCCATGTCAGACTCTTCTGCTGCTTGTGGCACAGATGTGACCGCAAGTCTCAGAGCCCCACACGTCCAGGAGCAGTTGCCACCCAGCAGTGCCAGGGTGAGGCAGAAACATCTGCAGGTGAGGTCTCAGAAGAGACCAGACAGGGTTCAGAGGAGCCTCCCCTCCATGGACACCCTCCTGCTGCTCTGTGACCAAGATGGCACACAGAGGCACAAGCAGAGCTCAGCCCCACTCTCTTCTACACAATCCCCCGAGCCAGCCCCTTCACCACAGTGTTTCCTTCTTCAGGGGGATGCCCAGAAATGACCCTGAAGCCTTTGGCCCCGTGCCCCAACTCCACCCGCTGCACTGGTAGGGAGCTGCTCCTCTGTGTGCTCCTCTTGCCTGGCAGGGCTCTGCTGTCTGAGTGCCATGGGAGCTCTTTGCCCTCTCCAGACAGGGAGAAGATCCGTGCCGTGGGAGGCGAGGACACGTGCTCGGGCAGAGTGGAACTCTGGCAGCATGGCTTGTGGGGGACAGTGTGCGGTGACTCCTGGGACATGCGGGATGCTCAAGTGGTGTGCAGGCAGCTGGGCTGTGGGCCCGCAGTGTCTGCCCTGCATGAGGCTGCTTTTGGGGTGGGGCAAGGCCCCATCTGGCTGGAGCAGGTGGAGTGCCGGGGGACGGAGTCCTCTTTGCAGGACTGCTGGGCCCGGCCTGGGGACGGACGTGCTTGCCGGCATAAGGAAGATGCTGCTGTGCGCTGCTCGGGTGAGCGGGGGGCTGGGACCCCTTGCTCAGGTATTGGCAGGGAGCTGGGGAAGGCCTTTCACCCCCTTGGTCCTGGCACAGCCTCTGAGCTCCCAAGAGCAGGAATGTTCCTGTGGGGTGCAGCAGCCTGGTGCCAAGCAGGGACCAGCCTCGGTGGAACTGGATGTCCTTGGGCCACTGCCTGTGGGGCCCTGCAGCTCCAGGGCCATCCCCTGGGTTGCCTGTGCCACCCTGTCTGCCACCCAGAGCAGAGGCCCCGGGCCCTGTCCTGGACCCCTTTCTAGCACTACAGGAGGGGCAATTTGGGTGGGATGTGTCAGGGACACCTACAGACCCACACAGATGTGTTGGAGGGGAGGCTCCCTGGTACGAACACTCCCACCCTCTCAGCCCAGCTCTCCTTTTCTTACTCTGCAGCTGCACCCAGGACAGCAGCATCCCCATCCCGAGCAGGTAACTTGTCCTCCCCCCAGGGCTGGGTATCCCAGGGCCAGGTATCCCAGGACCAGGTCTGACCCACAGTTGGGTGGAAGGGTTTCTTTGCTGGAGTGTGAAACTCCCAGGAGGAGGCACTGGGGTGGTTGTGTGGGGGTTGAGGAGGGGTGAAATTCAGTCAGCAGGATGGAAGCTTCTCCATCACTCACCTCCTTGCTGCCTTGTGCAATGCGGGTCAGGCCATTTTGAGAGGAAATGGCCCCAAGTTGCCCCAGGGAAGGTTCAGATTGGATATTAAGAAAAAATTCTTCACAGAGAGGGTTGTGAAGCAGTGGAACAGGCTGCCCAGGGAAGTCATGGAGTCACCATCCCTGGAGGTGTTTAAAAGGTGTTTAGACAATGTTCTTAGGGACACGGTTTAGTGCTAGAGTTAGGTTATGTTTGGACTCAATGATCTCGAGGGTCTCTTCCAACTGAAATGATTCTATTATTCTATGATTCTATGACTGGTGCTGCCTTCGCTTCTTCCAGGGCTGGTGCTGCCCCTTTCATGTTCTTGCCCATGCAGATCCCACTCAGGGCCGTCCAGCTGGCAGTGGGAGAGTCTCAGTGCCCGTCATCATCTGCATCATTCTGAGGGCCCTTCTCTGCCTGCTTCTGGCCCTGCTGGCCGGGCAAGTGCTCAGTGCCAGGGCTGGACGCAGAGGTGGGTCCTTCCACAGAGGTCCCAGTGATGCCTCCTGGAAGGGCTGTGGGTGCTGCAGGGGGTCAGTAAGGGGCACAAGCAGATTTGAGGGGATGAGACTGTGTGCTGCCACCTGTCCCACGCACCTCATTGACTGTCTGGCCATAGGGCACCAGCAGCAAGGGGCGGAGAGAGCCCAGTGGTGGTGGGAGCAAGAGATGGGGCAAGGAGAGACATGGCAGAGAAGGACCGGGGGAGATGTTATCCTGGGGGAAATGGCCAAGGCTGGCAGTGCTCTGGGTAGTGCAAGAGGGTGCTCTGGGGCAAAGGAGAAGACGGGAGGAACACAAAGAAGCAGGGTCCATCTCCATGGTGTCAGGCCCCAGGCTGACCCTCTGCCCAGCCCTGCCTGCCCTTGGTAAGCCTGTGGCCCTACCAGGATGCATCGGGCAGACAGGGGCATGCTCCAGGTGAAGAGGAAACACGGGAGATGCTCTGGGGTCAGACAAGGGAGGATGACCCGGGGGCCAGATGGGCTTGAGCACTGTCTCCAAGGGGATGATGTGAGGGTGATGCTGCCCCAGATCATCTCCACAGTGATGTGGTCCTCACTGGGGATGTGGCAGCTGTTCGTGGACAGCACAGTGGGGCTGTGCTGTTGGAGGCAGTCCTGGGTTGGGCTAAGGAAAAGGTTTGGAGATCACAGTGGAGTCCCATCGCCCCTCTGCCTGACCCTGTGCCAGCTCTGCCTCTGTCCTCAGGCTCCAGGACAGCCCAGGAGCTCTTCCCCGAGGCTGTGTACGAGGAGACCGGTTACAGCCCAGCGTGGGAGAAGCAGGAGAGGTTTGGTCGCTCAGGTGGGTATGGACACATCTGCAGGACCCTTTCCCCTGGCCCCACCCCAGGGCTGATCCCCTGAAGCCCCCAGCTCGTGGTCTCTGCAGTGCTGGGGCTGTGTGATCCGTGGGGAGAGCACCCCAGTCCTGGGCCCAGGAGAGGAGCTTCCTCCCAACCAGCTTTGCCCATCCCAGCTGGACATCCCCTCTCTTCCTGCCCCTGCACTCCACTTGATGAAGGAGGGAAGAGCTGTCCTGGGGCAGCTTTGGGAGCACCTTTGAGACAGGGCTTGTCCCAGGGGAGCAGGGTGAATTCCCAGCCCTCCTCCCCATGCAGCCCCAGCTCTGTGAGTCTCCCTTCCCCAGCAGCACTGGCCACGAACCAGGTCAGTGGGCTTGTTCCATAACACCCGCTGCGCATCTCTCCAGGCTCCTCTTCAGAGCAGTCCCTGACCTGGCTGCAGCCCTACCCTGGGTACCGTGAGGAGGAGGATGGTCTGGAATCAGCACCAGGTAATGAAACAGGAAGGTGCTGATCTGCCTGCAGACAAGTGAAGGACAGAGGTGTCACTGAGTGTCACCGTCAGAGATGGAGAGGACCTGAGGGTCTCCTGTGCTGCTGCCAACACCAGTGTCTCCCATTGTCTGCTCTGCAGGATGTATCTTCTCACTGTCACCAGCTCCCCTCTCTTTTCAGATGTTTTTGTTCTGCATGGCCATGACCCAGCAGAGGGCTATGATGATGCCAGGGAGGTTTCTCACCCTGGAAAGGACATTGCCCCTGGACAGGGAGCTTGGGAAATGCCCACAGTGCCAGAGGAAGGAGCAGGACCCAGGGATACACCCAGAGGTGAGAGTGAAATTCAGCACTGCTGGTTCCTGGGGTGCCATCCCTGCTGTCACCCTAGTTGCTGCTGTACTGAGACCTAAACCTCCTGGGAAGGGGGAACCTGCCCCAGGAGTTTCCTGTGGAGGGACTGGAGGGTGGGGGAAGGAGCTGAATGTGGTGAGCAACAGGATGGAAGGTGATGCACAGACCCCATGGGGTGAACTGCAATGTCCCATCTTGCTGCTTGCAGGGGGCAGCCTGTGCTCCCAGAGAAGTGCTGGAGTCCCTGGAGCTGAAGGAGACACCTTGTCCCTGTCCCCAGGGAGCATGGGCTACGATGATGCTGAAGAGGTCTCTCTGGCACACCTGCAACACACAAAGGCTGTGACACCGGAGCTGGGTGCATCGCAGTCCCTGAGCCCCCAGCCAGGAGAGCCCATCCCTGCTGTGCAGCTGGGACAGCTGTGAACACCAGGGAACTGTCTCCCTTTACCCATAAGCAGCAGAAACAGCCCAGAGTTTCCTCTATTTTTTTCCCATTTTTACACTCTGCATCATATTTGTTCTCATTAAAAGTCTTGGGGGGCTTTGATCCGGAGCTGGTTGTGTCTGCTCAGGTGTCAGGAAATCTTCGTGAGTTTGATTAGGAGGAGCAGAGAACAAAGACATGATGGTGGGGAAGGGGATTGTCTCAGGGATGGCAGACTTGGGGTCAGGCTGTGGGGCTGCCAGAGCCCATGGTCCCTGTGGAATAATCCTGCTGACAGAGACGTTTCCATCCTGCTTGCCACAGGCATTTTCTAGTCAAAATGGCTCTCTAATAGGTCCCATGATGCTCCCCAGTGCCCATTTCTTCACCGCAAGATTTCCCAGCTGCTCTTTCCCCCAGGCCCTACCTGGGCCACACTGGTCCCACAGTGCAGAGGCCACGACAGAGCTGCTGTGCCAGGGTAAGTCCTGCGCTGACCCTGCAGATGTGACCCCTAAGGTCATCACTGTGCCCTTTAAACTCCAGATGGTCCCAGAGGGGATCACGCCCACAGATCACCTCCCACAGTGGTCAGGAGGCAGCTCTGCTCCCCAGTGCCCAGCACAGGGTGCAGAACCACTTTCTGGGACACAAAGGGCTGGGATTCCCTCTTCTCTGGCTCTGCCAGGGCCCCAGTCTCCATGGGCTGCTCCTGCTGCCTTGGGCCATCACAGACCCCGAGCACTGTTGTCACAGCCACAGAGCCGTGTTCTTCCTGAGCAGGGGCTGTAAGGCTCCACGGCAGCCCTGGGATCCCCTCCTCCTGCTGCTTGCAGCCCCTGCCCCTGCCCTCCTGCTGCCTCGCCGGGGTGTCAGCGCGGGTTTGTGTCAGGGCAGTACTTGTGTGCAGGTACGGCAGGGATGGCAGCAGGTGGGATGGGGACAGCTTTACCTTAGTGCTGTTGGAGGGCCAGGAGGTTGGAGAAAGGATCCCCAGGAGATGTGGGCTGCAGCCCAAAGCCATGGTCCAGCCCCTGGCCTGGAGAAGGGCTCATGTGGGAGGATGCTCATGTGGTCACATTTCCATGGCAGAGAACATTTTGTGTCCCATCCTGCTGGGAGCTGAGCCAAAAATTTCCATCATGTAATTCCTAGTAGAAAGACAATATAGGCACAGAAGCCTGAGGATCTCACCCTCTCTTATATTTCATGTATGCCAGAAAATGGAAAAGCCTTGTAACCAGGTGAATTTCTCTAACTGAAGAACTATTCATGTTACTATACACTTAAATTAATGGCAGAAATATTACAGATCGTAAAAATGGCCTGATTAGAAATGTCTACGATTGTCACTTTTCTTTTCGCAGATTGTCCTATCACCTTTTCCTCTCCAAATTCCTCTCCGTTTGCCTGGGGCTTTCACCTGCCCCAGTGCCCATGGGTAGAGAAATCTCTCACACAGGAGCCAGGCGGGGAGAAGAGTTTGACACTTGTCAGTACCAGGAGCCCAAACTGCCCTCTGCTCTTGCTGGTGGGTCTCCACAGCCCTCTGGTTCTTCCCCAAAGGCTCCTCTGCTGCGGGCTCGCAGGTGCGGTGGCTCCTTGTGGGGAGTTGCTGCAGCTCAGCACTGCTGCAAGCAGCAGAATCTGACCCTAGAGCAGAAGAGGGGAGGAGGTGGCTGTGACCAACATCCTCTCGCACTTCAGCATTGCCCAGTTCCCTCCTGGGAGCTCCTCCATCCATGGGGTGACCCTGAGGGAACTGGGGCAGCCCAGACTCACACATATCAATGCCCAGCAGCCCAGAGCCTTCCTGCTGCCAGCCCCATGGGAGAACTGTGTTCCCAGGGCAAGAGAACATGGTGATGGATGACATACATGGGCACTGCAAACAGCCTCAGTCCCCTGGAAAACTCCCACTGGGACAAGCTCCAGTCCTGCATCTCAGAGAAATGACATATAAAAATGAAGTGAAGAAGAAGGGGAGAGTTTTATCCTGTGAACACAGGCTGGTGGGGGCCTATGGGCAGTCGGAACACTGACCTACAAACTTATGTTGGGACATTAAACATGAGGATTTGGGCCCCGAGAAGGAGGCTCTGGGCACTCAAAAGGACGGGCAGATGCTACAGATGGCGCTTTGGGCCCTGAACATGAGGGGACCCTCTTGATTCCAACCCGAGCTGGGTTTGGTGCCCATGACCCCACAGAACAGATGGAGCCCAAAGCCACAGACTCCATGAGCTTAACGGGTAGTTGTGACATTTAATGGGCTTTTCACAGGGGCGGCCCATGGACTGAGGCCAGTTGTCTGTGTGTGACATCAAAGGGTGGGAAGGGGAGCGGTGGTTGGTGAGGACGTATTGGATCGTATGGGACCTGAGCCTGATGTCCATAGGGCGGAATAAGGGGTGAAGAAAGGAGCATCGTGGTGGTGACACTGCTCCTGCGTGGAGCTCCAGATGCTGCAGGGGTTTTTCTGCTCCACCGGGGACCAGCACAAGCCAGTGGCTTGTTCATGTCTGTCACCTGCTCTGGGGCTGTGACCTCAGCAGCACTGCACAGCAGGAGTGTCCTCACTGCCAACACTGGCTCTTTGCTCTGTCTCCACCTCTGTCCCCATCTCCCTGTGCTCTTCTCCCTCCCAGGCACCTTTCCCACCTTCTCCAGGACCCACGAAGGCCTCTCTCCATCTCTAGAGAGACTAAAAGGAAAGAAAAACTTTCCATACTGACGTCATCACATAACTGCATGAAATAAAAACATTTTTAAGGAGAAGGGTAACCCTAACTTTTCCCTGTCTGAATGTTTATAATAAATGTACTGCATTAAAAAAAAATAGTGTAGCTTTAGTTTCTACTGGGAGGGTGTGTTCTATGTGTCATTGACATTTCACACATATTATACCAATTTATTTATTCTCCCTGTTCACTTGCCTTCTATGCACGTCATGTTATGTCCACAGGCAACCATCCAGAATTTGTATTTAGTTTTGATATTGTTAGGTCAGCTGCTGCTCCAAGCTATCTAATCTTTCATTTTCGAGTGCTCTCCTGTTGCATCCTTTGGCAGATGACGTTCTTGTCACCAGTTATATCATCCTTCCCACATATCATGTGCATGGTTCCTAGCTGATCCGTGGTGCTTCATGTGTTCTAACTTCTGCTTTCAGCATTATGTGCTGATGTATCTGTTTCTGTGTTTGTGTGGCAGGTGTCATGTCAGAAGCATAGTCCCAGCTAGGTCACTGCATCTCTTTCTCTTCTCCCTCTGCTGTCATCATGACTGTACCAGCTGTCTGATGTGCTTTCTGACCTCATGGACTCTCTCATCCTGCCTCCCTTCTGCTGTTCAATCCTGTTCCTGCACGAGAAGTGACAACCAGTCCGTGTCTCCTCTGTGGCATCTGGACCTTCCAGAGCTGGATGGCTGGTGGGAACTGTCACCATCAGCCAAGGCTCTGTGTGAAGTCTCCTCCTGGCACAGGAACAGCTCTGGCTGTGGTTGGTGAGCACCACGCTGCCTGAAGGAGAACAGCAACACTTGCAGTGACTCCAGCTGGGAAGAGATGATTTGAGGGCAGGTTGGCAGCAGACCCTGAGGCTGTGCCAGCGGTGGCCACATCTGGCTCCTCCCAGCAGGATTTTGGAAAGTCCCTTCCCAGCTGTGAGTGCCAGGCCGAGGGCACGGGGTAGAAACAGCCCTGACCTCCGAGGGCCCCAGCCCCCGCCTGGCCTCTGTCCCCAAACAACTAAAACTTCTAAACAGACTCTGCCTCTACCTGAATTATTTAAGTTTTAAGAAAACAAACAAACAAACAAAACCCCAAACAAACGTGTACTTCTGGATGAGGATGGACCAGGTTTGGGACCAGGACCAGGGGTGCTGCAGGAGCTGGTGTCTCCCAGCATAGACAGGCTGGGGAGACCTGTCGACCTCAGCACCCCTTGGCCCCATCATGGCCCAGTTCAGCAGCCCTGGATTATGAGTTTCTGAAGACACAACTGACCTCATAATGCCACACACATTTATCTCCCTCCATGGCACACAGGACCTGAACAAGACTGAAGTGTGTTCTACACAATCCTACACCTGCCCCTCTTTCCCTGCAGGCTGTAGACACCCATCTCGCTTCCTTGCCTTGCTCAAATTTGTCAACTGTATTTCGTACTAACATTTTGAGTGAAAAGCCCTCTTCACAGGAACTGTTCTATTTATATTGCTCTGCTCTTCTGCTTCTTTTTTCTCTATTTTTTTTTAATTTCTTCCACTTATTCTCTCTTCAGAAACCTCTCCAAGGCAAAAATTCTTTCAAATCACAGAATAACTCAGGTGTGAAGAGAGCCCTTGTCTCACTCACCCTGTCTCACTCTCCTGCTCAGGTTCTTATGAGAGCACAATCCAGAATCACAGGTGAGGGTGAGGTACCAGACAGGAGCACTTGAAATGAGCCTGTCCAAGGCAGCCGAGATCAATCTCACTGGGCCAGTGGGGTTTGTTCCTGGAGTCCCACACAGAAATGTCACGGTTCTGTCAGATGTCCACACCTGAGCTGGCCTCATGGACTCCTTATGCACCCAGGGATGCTCAGAGACAGAGTCTATACCTTTTACACACAGAGGCAGGAGTCACAGTGTCTCTCTGGCCTCCTGTTGCCACTCCCAAAGGACGAGAGTCACCTCAGCCCTGTGGTGTGTCACCCTGCTCTGTACTCATCTGAGATGTCACACGTCATGAGGAATGGACACGGGGACCATGGAGGGAAGAACAACCTCTGCGGGTGAGAGGCCAGGGCTGGAAATGGTGGTTGTGAGGGATCAGTCCATGATGACTGACCTGAGACTTCTTCTAAAGGGGTGTCCAGTGCGGATGGGCACAGCCCAGACCCCGCTCTGCTGGTTCTGCAGGTCTCTGGCAGGAGGCCTGGCTGTGAGAGGACACTGCTGTGCGCCCAGCCCTGCACGCACACACTGTTTAGCTGTACACTGGTGTTTCATCTGTGAGCCTCTTTCTTTTGCATGTTCTTGAGAGAAACTTGAAGAAGACCTAAACCTTCAGGCACTGCCTTAGGAAGATCACTTTTCTTTATAGTAGTACTGTTACAGAGGCCAGCTCTGTCACAGAAGTGCCCATTGCCTGTCCCTGCCTGCGCTCACAGGACTGACATACAGCAGGATGGTGACCAAGCTGGCAGAGCACTCAGGCCTTGCACCAACACAAGGGACGAGAAGGAGAGTGTGGGAGTGGAACAAGAACAGCTCTGGAAGGCCAAGCACTGGTGCTCACTGACAGTGCTGCCGTGCTGGACTCTTTTCCCCTCCACTAATGCAAACAGAAAATATCCCTGCAGCTCCAAAAAGGCCTTAAAATAAGATCTCAGGGGAAAAACAAATCAAAAGACTGCAGGGCCCTTTATTTCTTTTAAAAAGAGAGAGAAAATGGCTCCTTATTTACATAGACACTTGGTCACAAAAAAAGGCAGAGAGTGAATTAGCAAAGGGATTACAACATTATCACAAAACACCACCACAACAAAAACAACAAAATAAGGAAGGTTGAGTCTGCAATGAGTTACACTATAACTGCCATGAAGTGGATGACAGTTTGTTGCTGCTTGTTACAGAAAATGTCCAGTTATCATTTTCCACACTGAAACCTGGAGCTCCTGGTTCCTCATGCTGTACATGGTGGGGTTCACTGCTGGAGGCATCACTGAGTATAGAACTGCCATGACCAGGTCCAGTCATGGGGAAGATATTGAGGGGCGTTTCAGGTAGTTGAATACACCAGTGCTGACAAACAGGGAGACCACAGCCAGGTGAGGGAGGCACGTGGAAAAGGCTTTGTGCCATCCCTGCTCAGAGGGGATCCTTAGCATGGCCCTCAATATCTGCACATAGGACACCACAATGAAAAAAAGCAGCCACACACTATACATACACCAACCACAAGAATCCCAGCTTCACTGAGGAAGCTGGGCGAGCAGGAGAGCTTGAGGATCTGGGGGATTTCACAGAAGAACTCGTCCACAACATTGCCCTTGCAGAGCGGCAGTGAAAATGTATTGGCCGTGTGCAGCAGAGCATTGAGAAACACACTGGCCCAGGCAGCTGCTGCCATGTGGACACAAGCTCTGCTGCCCAGGAGGGTCCCGTAATGGAGGGGTTTGCAGATGGCAACATAGTGGTCATAGGCCATGATGGCGAGAAGAAAATACTCTGCACCAAATAAGAAAGATACAAAGAAGACCTGGGCAGCACATCCAGCAAAGGAAATGACCCTGGTATTCCACAGAGAGTTGGCCATGGATTTGGGGACAGTGATAGAGATGGAGCCCAGGTCAAGGAGAGAGAGGCATGGGGCACTGTTACTGGAGCAAAGACAGTGACAAGTTAGGGGAGACTTCTCTGAGCAAAATCAAAGTCATTTCCCACAGACCCTCCCCTGCTCCACACCCCCTTGTCCTTTTCCAGACCTTCCTTTAGCCTCATGGCTGAGCCCTGGGTGGTGCTGGCTGGAGCTGCCATGAGGAGCAGGGCCTGTGCCCGCTGGCTGCCCAGGAGTCAGCCCTGCTCTGCAGCAGGGGGGTCATGGGAATGGGGGACAGGGGATGGACCTGGGGTTCAAAGTTGTCATCTGAAACTGCTGCTAGTGAAAAGGGCCTGTCAGCATCTGCAAAGTGACAGAGGATGAAACAAGATGGTAAAATGAAATTTGAAATGTTTTTCTACAGATTCAGAGAATCACAGAATCACAGAATGTTGGGGATTGGAAGGGACCTTGAAAGATCATCTAGTCCAATCCTGCAACTCCCCTGGGGAATGTTTTTGGGTGTCAGAAACCCTCAGCATTTCTGCTGCACTCAGGGAGAAAAGACCGAGTCCTGTGAGGCAAGAGGATGCCTGTGGGTCAGTGCAGAGTGAGGGCAGCTGGTCTGTCCCTCTGTCTTGCTCCAGCTGCCCTGGGCTGGTACCTTTCTGAGATGGAGGCTGATCATACTCCCATGTTACACTGAAAAGCCACCAGGCACAGCTGAGAGCAGAGGTTTGCAGGCTGGAAAAAAGGACAGGTCAGTTTAAGTCAGATGTGTTCAGCCAAGGTGATGCTACTGCTGTCCACAGACAGAGGAGCGGCTGAAGGGATGTTACGAGGCTTCTGGCAGATGTACTGATCACTGAGAGTTGCAGTCCAGGAGTCTCAGTGACATGTTAAAACTGGAGAGCTCCTTTTGCATTTATCCTTTCCTCCATCCCCCCACCCTCCAAGTCTTGGAATAGGAAACTGAAAGAACAGACTCGGGAAAGCTCCTTATCTTTATAGTAACACCTGTATAGATCTTCTCCTTGAAACCTACTATTAGAAGCAGCCTGCAGTGAGCTGGAGCTCTGAGCAGCCCTGACCCATGGAGAACCCAGCAGCAGAAGGACTCTGCCCTGCTGGGGGTTGCTCCTTCCCCCCACAGCTTCTCCCCTCAGTGTTCTTGGGATCTGCCCGGGCAGACTGAGTGCTGACCGTGGCAGGCGGCAGAGTCCCTGCCCTGGCACAGCCCTGGAGTGCAGGGACCCTGCTCTGCAGGACAGCCCTGGGCACTCCTGGGTGCTCACCTGGCTTCATACCCTGCAGCTGCGAGAAGGCAGCTGTCATGCCCTGTCCACACAGGGAATCCCAGCTGAGGAGCAGATCCTTCTCCTCCACACCAGCCATGGGATGTGCCAGCTCTGGGAGATAATTGCAGGATGCTTATCAGCACCACCCTTCACTCAGAGACTTATTGTGTTAAGGACTGTGAAGATTTCACCTCCAGTGAGCTCTCAGCTGCCTCACTACCCCAGACTGCATTTCTCCTCTCTCTGCCTGGCTCCTCTCCCCTCGGTGCTGCAGGCAGAGCCCTCAGCCCTGCTGCGCTTTGCAGAGGAGCTGCTCCTGGGCAGAGCTGTCTCTCTGCAGCACTGCCGCTTGCCATGAGCTCCCTCTGTCCCAGGAGCCCAGCCCAACTCAGCAGCACAGGAGCAGCCCATGATGTCCCTTTCTCTGTCCCCTCTGGGCTCCCTCCTGCTGTCCCTGGAGCTCCAAGGGCACATCCTTTCAGACAGCCTCAAGTAACCAGTGATGTTGATTGTCTCTCCTCTGCAGAGACCCTTCTTGCCAGCATTGTGTTCTTTGTATTAAAAAATAAATTGGTGTGAGAATCATCTTTTCTTGTCCCATCATTAGGCAGGACACAAGGAATGTTACAGCAAAGGATCTAATTTCTGTAAACTGGGGGAGGAATATGTTCACTGGAATGAATTTAGGCATTATATTCTGGGTTTGTACTCCCAGATCTAGAGAGATATTCAGCATTCTTGGCCACGTCATTTCTGTGCTCTAAAGCAAAGCCTTTGCACACATGGGCTCTTGGACACTTGGTACCAGGTTTCCATGGGGCGACTCACAGGTTTCCTGGTGCCACAGCTGGGGTGGTTCAGCCCAGATGTGAGGCAACGTCCTCAGCCAGGGACCTGACTGGGTGAGCTGGAGCTGTCAGTGTTGCAGACAGAGCTGTGACACAGATGGAATAAACTGCCAAGGCAGGGTGGCAGAAGTTAGTTCATCTGGTCTTCAAGGACAGCAGCTTCCAAGCACAGCAACAGTCCAGATCCAAACTCAGTGTAGACCTATAAGGCAATTCAAGGGCCCCATAATGAGCTGTTACTATTCCAGGAAATGTTAAAGGAGAAACCAAGACACCTTGTGTCCACTGATGAATTTAATAATGGAAAGAACTGATATTTTCTGTGTCTGGTTCTCCATCTTCACCAACAAGGTCTCTCAGGCCTCTGTGGCTGGAGGCAGAACAACCAGCAGTGGATGGGGATCAAGTCAGGGGTCACTGGAGCTAACACAATCCTTTCCAGTCTATGGGACAGGAGGGGCAGCGTCCCAGGAGCTGAGACAGCAGGACGATATCACAGTGAGGCCACTCTCCACCATCTTGGAAAGCTCATGGAGACTGGGGAGACTCCCTGACCACTGGCAGCTCTCACACATTGTGTGCACTTTTCAAAAATGGCGGATGGCTGAGCAGGGGAACTAAGGGCTGTGCTCCAGAACATGTCCACTGGGACTCCATTTCTAGGTGTTTGAAAGAGAAGGTGATGGGTTTTACCCAGGGCAGGTTGTGCCTGTTCATCCTCTTTGCTTTCTGTGAGGACAGGACAGGGCTGCTGGACATGGGGAGAGCAGGCGTGTTCTAGTACCTGGAAGTCAGCAAGGCATTCAGAATCATCCCCCACAATATTCTTGTGTCCAAGGAAGGATAACAGTGTGCAAGTAGATGGGTAAAAAAGAATCTGGATGGTTGGACTTAGAAAGGCTCTAGATAAAGGGAGAAACTTTCCAATCCTGAGGACAGTCAAGCACTGGAAGCTGTTTCCCAGGAGTGCGCATCCACTCTACCCCAGAAAGTGTCCAAGATGTGACACCTCCCGAGGTCCCATCCAGCCTGAATGATGCTGTCCTTTCATTCCCTTCATGTTTTCAATTTCAGGACAGCTCTCAGGTTCTTCCTGACGACAGGAATAATTCACATGAGGTGCAGGCCTGCTTTACAAGTGCCCCCAAACAACCTTGACCACATCTTTTGCATCCCTTTTCATTTGACCCCACCCAGGTTCTTCTTTTTTGCTGTCCTCATGCCCACCTTGTTCATCCTGTCAGAGCAGGTTGCTCAACAGGTGTCAGCGTCTGTGTACTGAGTCTGCACATCAGCCAGGCAGAAAAGCCATCGTTACAGAAATGGAGACGAGGCTTTTGACCAGCTCATTGCACCCAGGAATTGGCGCAACTTGTCTGCTGAGATTCCTGTGAACACCTGAGCTTGAAGTGCAGAGCCTGTGAGTCCTCTTTGGGTATCCTGGCTTGTCTCCTGACCCATGTGGTACTTCAGGCTGTGAAGAGAATCAAAACCAACTCTTTGGCTGGGGTAGTTTCATTTGACATGTGTCACACAGGGCAGATGAAGGGAACTCAGAATTCCAGACTCTGGTGCACTGTTGGGACTTCAGAGACTGGAAATGCAGGTGATGGTGTGTGTCAGTGCACACCACATAAACCTTCTGGATGCCTTTGTGCCTTTGCACCAAACTAGCATCTGTTCCTTGGTTTTCTTTGGCTAGAAAAGAAAACACTCCCCCATGCCACCTCCCCCTCACACCAGAAAAAAAGGAGAACAGGTGTGGAAGAGGGAGGATTTGGGGCAATTCTGTCCAAGAGGTGTACTCCTTCAATGATAAAAAAGGTAGAAGAGAGACAAAAACCACAGGACTAAGAACTTCATGCAGAAGGTCAGCTGTACTTCTGGTCAGGAACAGCTCTGGCTGTGCTTGGTGAGCAGTGACTCCTGGGAAATGCGAAGAGATGATTTGAAGGCAGGTTGGCAGCAGACACTGAGGCTGTGCCAGCGGTGGCCACATTTGGGTCATTTCAGCAGGATTTTGGAAAGTCTCTTCCCAACTGTGAGTGACAGGCCAAGGGCATGGGTTAGAAACAGCCCCAATGTCCGAGGGCCCCAGCCCACAACTGGCCTCTGTTGCCAAACTACTAAAACTTCTAAACAGACTCTCCTTATATGAGAATTATCTTCGTTTTTGGAAAGAAATGAACAAACAAACAAACAAACAAATGTGTACTTCTGGATGAGGATGGACCAGGTTCAGGACCAGGACCAGGGGTGCTGCAGGAGCAGGTGTCTCCCAGCACGTACAGGCTGGGGGGAGCTGTTGAACTCACCACGCCTGGGCCCCACCATGGCACAGTTCACCAGCTCTGGGCCCTAGGGCTCAGCCCATGGACAGCCCCACAACCAGGGTTAGAGCGATTGCTGCTGCTGCCCCAAGGGTCACCAGCCCCAGTCAGCCCTGAGCCAGTGTGCAGGTGTCTGAGCTGGGCTGAGGTGGAAGGGGCTGCAAAACAGCTCATTGGGAGGAGGCAATGGAAGAAGGTGCCATGTGTGTGGCACTGGGGACAAACTGACACCCTCAATTTGGTATCTGGATCTGTACTGGGCTTGCACAAGGACTAAGACCCAGCTCAGAGCACAAATTGCAGTTACCAGCCCTGGGTGCCAAGTGCTGTTCCTGCTCTCTCCTTCCTGGTTCGGCTGGAGTGCACGACTGCCCTGCCTGCTCCTGCCTTGGGGTTGGGGAACGTGGGGTCAAAAGGAAAGACAGACTGTGTAGTTATGGGATCTCTTAAGTGTCCTGGGATTGCTTTGGTTATCACTCTGTAACATTTCCTGGGCTATGAACTCTATATGTGCCCAGAGAGGCAAATAAGTCCATGAACCAACTTTCCAATTAAGGTTTCCTTCTTACAAAAAAACCCCACTTCCATTTTCTCACCAGCAACAGACTGAAAGATGGAAGCTGAAGCAGCATCTGCCTCTTGTGAAAACAGGTAACAACAGATGGTTCCACTCAGTCGATCCTTAGTTGCTTCCTGCACAGGAAAGCTGTCCCTTAATTTAATCTTTTGTGTATACGAAGGGCCTTTGCTGATGTTCCTGTGTAGGTAGCAAGTATG
This sequence comes from Caloenas nicobarica, assembly GCF_036013445.1. Classification (NCBI taxonomy): domain Eukaryota; kingdom Metazoa; phylum Chordata; class Aves; order Columbiformes; family Columbidae; genus Caloenas; species Caloenas nicobarica. The sequence continues at coordinate 1,651,028 of NC_088252.1, read as the reverse complement.
CAGATGTCATGCTTTCTGCAGATTTGTGACTGAGTTTTCCTGTTTTCCCTAAAAAGGAAAATCTTGCTGTGTACTCCTGAAGCCTCCCATAAGCTGGTGGGCCGAGAGAAGGACAGGGAGCTGCAGTTAGCTCAGGGAGGACCAGTCAGCACCCCAGGCAAAGCAGACTGGAACTCCACTTGGTGAAACTTAATGGAATTTATTGACAGAAGAAACTGGAACTTCTCCCCTGTCTTTGGGTGGATCACCATGCACCCTGAACCGATACAGGCAGGTGTAGTCCAGGTGGCCCCAGTTGCTCAGCGCTTGCAGCCTGATGTAATTCACAAACCCAGGGAGCTCGTTCTGAAATGACAAGAAGAAATGAGTTGCCTTTTCCTCTCTGGCACGTGAGCACTGACAGAAGTGCCGTGGTGATGGCCTCGTTCAACAGCTTCCTTCCAGATGCCCTGCGAGGGCTTTTGCGCTGTCGTGGTCAAGACGTTCTTATCCTGCTCTACCTCATTCGGCCATGAGAATAGCAAAGGAAGAAGCAGAGGCCAGATGCCTCAGCAAATACACTGGAAAGTTCTTGCCTGCTTTGGGACATAGGCTTCCACAGTCAGAAGACCCAGTGGTGGTGTCAGTATAATGTCTCGTTGCCTTCTCTAGAAAGCCAGGGAAACAGAATGGCCTCCCTGTCACTACTCACTGCCAGCACCAACAGAATTCTCAGGAAGTCCAGGATTTCTGGTCTTTAACTGGCAGACCAGCAGCCGTGCATCCTACTGGATGTGGTTGCTGGTGTCCACTTGGGGTCCAGACAGTCAAGCTGATTCCAGCTTCAACTGTGGCACTTCTAAGCACTGAAGTTTAAACCCAAAAGGAAAGAGAAGACCGGCAGTCCAGCCATACGCCACGAGGAAGTTAAAACAGAAGAAAGGCCATGGTGGCACACGCTCAAGGACATGCTGCCTGTAGCCCTTTGGCAGGGAAGCCTCTTCCAATCCAACCACATTTCTCCTCGTCTCCTAAAGTTCTCCTCCCTCTTTGTCCCCATACCTTCAGCTGGAAGGTCTGACTGGGATTCAGCGCCGCCGGGAAAGTGAACTGTCCCAGGAATGTTCCGTGTTCCTCGTGTTCTTCCTTGAAGCCCTACAGAAAGATGGGGTGGAGAAAACAAGAATGTCTGGTGCACCATGGGAAGATGGATCTTCAGTCGGTGAAGTATGGGGTTATTTCAGCTACGTAGTCCAAGGACCATGAGCACAATGAAAAGGCGAGAAGCTACAGGTGGGGAGCATGCCACACTTGCCTGCTCAACAAGTCCAAGCTACCAGTCAGAAAAGGAGCAGACGCTCCCAGTGAGGGGGAGGTAACCTGAGGATCACAAATGCCACTGGGATTGGAAGCTGAGAAGATCCAGGACCATGCACTGTCCATCTCCTTTTCCCTGTGGCTCCTGGAGTAGCATCTTGCACCAGAAGCTTCCTTTTGAGTGGTACATTGAATAGAAGAGGAATATAATGGGAAGGGAGCAACTGCAAGGAGCCTGTTTCTTCTGAGAGCCAGGAGGAAGCTTCAGGCCACAGGACCCTTTGACCAATCTTCACCCCCTGCTTAGAAATGCTGTGCAACCCCCTGCCCCCCACTCCAGAGAAATCACTTACGTAGACAGCAAAGTCCTTTGGAGCTCCGGAGATACTTTCTCCATGGAACGCTGCCCCTGAGACACGGTCCATGGTGACTTCTCTGGGAATGACTGGCACAGACAGCTTGATGAAGACGTGTCCCTGACTTCCTGGGAAGGGCCAGCAGTTTCCAAGATGATTTTCTGGCTGAAAGGAGAAGAAGAAACTACATTGACACACAGAAAGTTGCCCTGGCTCTTGTTCCTCTGAGCAGCGTGTGTGATTCATTCTCGCGGCCTTTGTTTTACTGCTTCTTGGTGCTCCTACCTCCAGAATAAGCTCAGGTGAACTCATGTAATCTATCGCCAGCAGGGAATACAGGAAGACTTTGATTTTGGCATTCCGGAGGGATGGAGAAGTCCTGAATGACGGCAGCCCCTGGAAATTAAAACATGAGCATGATCATCAGGCAGTGTCAGGAGGAATATTATACTGTTGACTTGGAAAAGGCTTCTCAGTTGTCTTCCATGTCCTACAGTGGGTTCCTCTCTTTCTTACTGGCACGGCCCCTCTGGAACACATAGCAAGGTGTCATTAAACTGTCGTATGGGGCCGTGGAAAAAGACAAGAATGTGAGCCAGGGTTTCTGTGCTTCCCATGGGGTCTGGCCCGTTACAGGCATTGTCAGTGGGGGCACTTTTAGGGCACAAATTGACCCCTGACCTCTCGCTCCTTCTCTCCTACCCCTGGGTACGTTCCAATGCCCATCTCGTCAATCCGGACAGGAAGCGCTTTGGAACTGGTTTCTTTGTACAATATCACTGCACCTGCTGATTTGAGGGCACAATCAGGCATCGGGACCTGGATTTCTTCCAGCTTCTCCAGGGCTTGATTGATGATGTCCTGAACAGCCTGGGAAAGAACACAAAGGAGAGCACCTGTTGGAAGGAAAAGGAATGGGGCAACCAGCTCCCCATGCAAGGCCAGCCAAGGTGAACAGGGACAGGGCCCATCTCAGATGGAAGGGACACCCACATTGCCCAGAAGGCTCCCAAGTTTGCTCTGCTGTGATTGACAGGGATCAGAAAGGGGTGGCTGCTCACTCCAGTGCTCTGAATGCTGAAGCCGCGGGAAGGGGCATTTCCAGTGAAGAGGCCCCAGGCCAGGCAGCACGGACAGACAAGCCTTCTGGGCATGAGGTAGGACTGGCTTAACTCTGGACCTCTGAGACCATTCTTTCTTTCCAGTCCTCCCTTGAGGAAGACCTGAGATCTGAACGCAGATGAAGGTATGACTCAGACAGCTGTCATTCCCGTCACGCTCTCTCTTCCCCATAAGGAAGTGTGGAGCAACAGGAAAAGGAAGCGTGGCCATGACAGCACTTGTTCCAGCAGCATCAGCCTGTTGGCTGTGACAGGGAATGGAGTAGGATACGTGCCGGAGGGAGGATAAAGCCCCTGAGTAGATCCTTCTGCCTTGTGCCCTTACCTGTCCGGTAAAGCCTGGGAGCTTTCCCTGCTTCACACCTTCCTGTAGAGCCCGCTCAGCGACATCCTTTGCATTCCAGCGTAGATGATAAAGCTGTTCCTGGAGTTTATGGAGCTGGTCTGGCAGTGTCCTGGGTCATTGAGGGGGGGCAACGAGAGGAGGTGGTCTGAGTCAGGTGACCACAAATTGACCAACTGGGGTATTCCATCCCATTCACGACTTCCTGGATTTAAAAGGTGGACCCAAAGGACTCTCTCTCTTTTCTGCTGGGTCTCCTGCTGCTTTGCTTCGTCTCTGTGTTTTTCTGCTGTCCCTGCAAGCTGAGGCCTCATGACAAACTGAATCTAGTTCTGGCTGGCTAAAGGATCCTGCCGACGCAGCTGCTGGGAATTGCAAGACTGGTTCTATAATGTTTGTTCTGCTTTATTTTTCTCTATGTTTATTTAGTAGTGTTAGTAAAACGTTTTCAAAGTTTCCAGCTTTCTTCTCTCTGTTCTTCTTTTCCTTGCCTCTCAAAATCACCTGTCCTTAGTGAAAAAGGGGGAGGAGAGGGGGGGTGGAAAACAGGAGTGGGGAAGAGGGTTAAGGAAAATACATCTGCCGCGGTTTTTGATTGTCTCCCCATGATCAAACCACGACAGGCAGGGACAGGGTTTTGCTCAGGTCTTCTAACTCTGCTGAGGTGCCCCAGAGGCTTTCTGGGCCAAGTTGTCCCATGTGGTAAAGACCTGTGGGACACACACCAGAGCTCAAACTTGGTCTAATGCTGGGTTATGCCTCAGGCTGCCTCTCCCCTTTCTGTGTCTCTCCAAAGTGCCTTAGTTGTCTCTCCTCTTGTTGTCTGTGACAGTGGCCATCATGGCGTATGGGCTCTGCAACAGATGGACGTTCCCTGCCCTGGACTGTGCTCCTTGTCCTACAGAAGCTTCTCAGTCCCCTGGGGCAGGAGAGCTCAGCCACGGCCTCTCCCTTGGCTGAAGACAACTAGCTTAGCCCTCCTGGGGAAGGCAAGTCACCCCTTCCTCACCCCCACACCCGATCCGCTGGAGCAGGGACTGGCACAGCTCTGTCGGGGACTTTCTGCCCTTAGCTGAGCTCCTCTGGTCACAGCGGGGGAAGCGGACCAGGGCAGGATGGAGCCCAGAGTAACCTCCTGAAGCACCAGGTTGGAGCTCAGGTTGGAGGTCTTCGGAGTCTCACTGAAAGAGAACAGACTGAGAAGCAGCACCAGGGTTGTTGCCTTCAGCACCTTCATTTTCCTGCAGAGCAGCAAGGAGGAAAAGGATGGTGAAGCTGGTGGTACCCGTGCAGATCAGCAGCAGACTGGAGAGCAGCAGCAGGGACTGCAGCCCTTGCACCTGGCGTTCCTGGTGTTTGCGTTGGCTTGGTCCTGCACCAGCTCGAGTCACTGCTGGGGTTGTCACCAGCTGCACCAGTGGGGGATTTGTCATGGCAGCAATTGTTTTGTTAGGGACAAAGGGCTCAAGATTGACTCCAGACTAAGAGCAGGAGGTGCAACGGGAGCTCTTGCCACACTGCACGTCTGTGGGGCTGGAGAGGGATTCTTTGGAAATGGAAGGGACACAACGAACGCCTGTTTCTCCTGCTCACCATCCAGTCAGCACTTGTGCTGATCCTGTTCTCCACCCTCTCAAGAGAAGGTTCAACCTGTGCCCCTACAGTTCAACAGCTGCCAGGCGGGGAGTGTGTGTCTCCCCTCTTGCAGCATTTCTTTAGCAGCAGGGTTATCTCTGGCCCTTCTCTTGGCATAACTGCAGACAAATGCAGACTTGGTAAAGAGGGAGGGAGGGCTGAATGTCAATGCATGCTGGCAAGCAACAGACAACCAAGGAAGTGCCGAAGAAACACTCTGGTGGCTGGGCCCTGCTGCCCTGAGCCTGATTTGCCAAGACACAACACACACCGCTCTGCAAGGGGGAAATTCCTCCTGCCTGTTCCAGGAGGCTCTCAAAAGGCTCACAGCGTACACTTCATCAGGAATAAACAATGCCCTTTTGTTCTCCTAGAAAACTCCTTGCACCCCTCAGAGGATCTTGAGCCCCTTTCCTAAGGCAGAGTCCTGGTGAGGAGCTGACCAGGTTTCCGAAGGAAACCTCCTCTGTCAGGATCACAAGTCAAATCCATGACCAACAGAGGACACACTGGTGTCCTTCTGGTCCGAGTGGAGAGGAAAACCAAGCAGGCTCAGTGACATAACCCACCCCGCAGAGCACAATACAGGACTGAGTTGAGCTCGCAGAATTACTACGGGAGGCTCTATCCGGGCCACCACCTGGGACTCTCTCAGTGTGATCTAAAAAGGACCTGTCCCTCATTCTGCAGAGATCAAAGGCTTTCTGGGCCTTGCCCTTGCACGCATGAAGAGACTGAAAGGTGGCTGGCTGCCTTCCACCAGCTCCAGACCAAGCTCTCAGGCTGCCCTCGTGTTCCTCTCCTGTCCACCCTCCACTCACCCCAGCTGATGAGGTGGAAAACACACCTGGGGAAATGAGAGGAGGATTTTTCAAACGTACCCATTCAGACGTTCAATCTTCTCTGGCTGTCTCTTGGTACCTGCTGAGGTGCAGGTAACAAGCATCTTGCTTGCTCAGGAGTGGGCCAAAAACTCTGCGATCTCTGTTCCCTCAAGATTGAGAGTGACAAAGGCGCAGGGAGGCCCCTGGTCTTATACCCTGCTGTGCCTACCTCAGTGCTGATGGAGCTTTGTGACATCAACGGCAGTGGGTGATGTCACAATGGAAAAGGCTGCACCACATTTGGAGGCAAAGTCCAGCCTGACAGGTGCAGATCTTGCAGTCCTCTCCACAAGGGAAGGAATCCTTCACCTTACAAAGACAGGAAAGCTACAGGAACACGTTACTCTCAGAAAACAGACTCTGTCAACCACTCTTCGTCTTGCTTACCAAAGTTCAGACCGTGTTAGAAAACAACCAAAAAAAGTAAGATTGTTATTCTTCTTTTATGGACCACATTAAGTTAGCAGGACTTATTGAGGGGGCTTTAAACTAGATTTGAAGGGGGAGGGTGTGAAACCAGATGTGGCAGAGGCACAGCCAAGGGCGACATGCTGGCATCTGAGGGTAGTGCTAATGATGCCCTTCGGTCTGCCGACCCAGTGCAATCAATGGCCCAGCTGAAGTGCATCTGTACGAATGCACGCAGCACGGGCAACAAACAGGAGGAGCTGGAAGCCATTGTGAGGCAGAAAAACTATGATTTAATTGTCATCACAGAAAAAATGGTGGGATGACTCTCAGAACTGGAGTACTGCAATGGATGGCTATAAACTCTTTAGAAGGGATGCGTGAGGAAGGAGAGGAGGTGGGGAAGCCATGTATGTTAGGGGAGGTTTTGATTGTTTGGAACTTGATGAGGGTGATGATAGGATTGAGTGTCTATGGTTAGGAATCAAGGGGAAGGGCAACAAGGTGGACATCCTAGCGGATGGTCTATTATAGACCACTCAACCAGGATGAATAGGCAGAAGAAATATTTTTCAAGCAGCTGGGAGAAGTCTCCTGATCACCAGCCCTTGTTCTTATGGGGAACTTCAACCTGCCAGATGTCTGCTGGAAGTACAACCCAGCAGAGAGGAAGCAGTCTAGGAGGCTCCTGGAGTGTATGGAAGACAATTCCTGACACAGCTGGTCAGTGAGCCTACCAGGAAATGAGCCCCACTGGACCTGTTGTTTGTAAATGGAGAAGGACTCATTGGAGGTCGCCTTGGGTGTAGTGATCACGAAATGATTTAGTTTACTATCCTTGGAGAAGTTAGAAGAGTGGTCAGCAGAACCGCTACTTTGGCCTTCAAAGGCAGACTTGGATCTGTTTAAGAGGCTGGTTGGCAGAGTCCCTTGGGAGGCAGGTCTGAAAGAACAAAGCAGTCCAGGAAGGCTGGTCTCTCTTCAAGAAGGTGATCTTAGAGGCGCAGGAGCAGCTGTCCCCATGTGCTGGAAGGCGAACCGGCAGGGAGGAAGGCCAGTCTGGCTGAATAGAGAGCTGGAGCTGGAACTTAGGAATAAAAAGAGAATTTATAACCTTTGGAAGGAGGGACGGGCTACTCAAGAGGAATACAAGAATGCCGTAAAGTTATGCAGGAAGAAAATTAGAAGGGCCAAAGCCCAGCTAGAGCTGGGCCTGGGTACTGCTGTACAAGACAACAAGAAATGTTTCTATAAATATATTAGGAAGAAGAGTTTTGATCTGCAAGAGGGTAGGAAGGCTCTACAGAGGGTTCTGGAGCTGCTTGTTCATTAGGCTGAGGGCAATTGTCTGAGGTTTAACAAGGCCAGGTGCCAGGTCTCTCACTTCCGTCATAAAAACCCCCTGTAACACTACAGGCCTGGGAAAGAGTGACTGGAAAGCTGCCTGGTGGAAAAATCCCTGGGACGCTGATCGACAGCAGTTGAACATGAGCCAGTGTGTCCCAGGTGGCCCAAAAGGCCACCAGCATCCTGGCTTGTATCAGGAATAGTGTGGCCAGCAGGCCCAGGGCAGTGACAAACCTCGAATCCTGGGGTCAGTTCTGGTCCCCTCACAAAAAAAAAGACCTTGAGATGCTGGAGCGAGTTCAGAGAAGGGAACGGAGCTGGTGAGGGGCCTGGAGCACAAGTCTTATGAGGAGCGGCTGAGGGACCTTATCAGTCTCTACAACTACCTGAAAGGAGGTTGTAGCATGGAGGGTGTTGGTCTCTTCTCCCAAGTAGCAAGTGATAGGACGAGAGGAAATGGCCTCAAGTTGTGCCAGGGAAGGTTCAGATTGGATATTAGGAAACATTTCTTCATGGAAAAAGTTGTGAAGCAGTGGAACAGGCTGCCCAGGGAAGTGGTGGAGTCACCATTCCTGGAAGTGTTTAAAAGATGTTTAGATGGGTTTCTTAGGGACATGATTTAGTGCTAGAGTTAGGTTAGGTTATGGCTGGACTCGATGATCCTGAGGGTTCCTTCCAGCTGAAATTATTCTGTAATTCTATTGACAAATCAAATTCAGGGTGGTTATTCCCTTTAACGCCAGTTACAGGCCTGCAGTGTTACGTGAGGTGCCAAGGCTCTCACACACCCCTACATGCATTGGGCAGGGACAGCGATGGTCCTGTACAGGGCAGCCATCCCCATTCACAGTGAGTGTGGGAAGACACCCAGACAGCACTGCAGACAGATACGGTGCCTTTGTGCGAGAAACTCGTTCCCACCTCTGAAGCATCGCAAGATCTGTCCCTTCTCTATCCATTAGATGTAGAGCAGCCCATGAATAGGAAGCGCATCACACCGGGGTGTCCATACGTATAGCTACACTTCCAAATCTCCTTTTTTCCTTTTCCTCACCCTGTACTCACCCCCTTGATAACACAATCAAGGAAAAGACAAACCATTGTCACATTGGGCCTGTCAGCAGCACCTTGTCATTCCTGGAGGTCAGTGACACGTCTGCCCGAGTATCTCAGGGCAGCAGAGATGCCACTGACAAAACACACGTTTCCTTCCAGGTCTGTCATTCCCAGCCCTGCTTCTCTCTGGGCTTGGGGACAGCAGGGCTTGCTCACTCTCCTGTTGCCCAATTTCAGCCCTATCTTTCCATCTGCCAACCACTGCGACATTTCTCTGCTCTGAAGTCAAACCTTTGCACACATGGGGACCTGGATTCTTGATACCAACCAGATTTCCCTAAGAGCTTGGCCGGGTGCTACACCTGAGGTGCCACAGCCCAACTGTGCACTGATGCCCTCAGCCAAGGGCACAGCCAGGACAGCATGTGCTGTTTGACATCCATGGAGCAACCGCCAAGGCGTGGTGGGACAAGTCACACAGCTTGGGGTGCTGCAATGGGTGGGTATAGGCTTTTCAGGAGAGACGGGCTGGAAGGGTCAGCAGTGGGATCCCCTCGAAGTGAAGAAGTTGCTTGGATGTATGGAGCTCCTTTATGTGGAGAGTGCAAAATGGGTTTTCCCTTGTGAGTTAGGGCACCAATGACAAAGCCCTGGGGCTGAGGGGGCACATTGCTGTGCCCCCCAACGATGTCGTGCCATCAAGGGTGGGGCACAGCAGTCAGGGAGAGGCACCAGGATAAGGAGGAGAAAGCAGCACTGAAAGTCTGTGCTAGGGAAATTGGAAATTCTTGCGTTTTTCTTGAATAAACTCTTGATGGAACCCTGCTACTGCTGCCATTTTAGTGGCCTCTTTCTGGGCTCACGAGAGTTCTGGAGGCTGGGGCCCCTTTTCTTTCAGGGGCACTGGGGTCTCCCCGTGCGAGTGGTCCCTGCCCTGGCCAGAATTGGAGGAACTGCGGCTGCAGCAGTCCAGGGAGAGTCCGGATCCTGAGAAACTTTGAGGTTCCACCATCAGAAAGCTCATAAGTTTTAAAAGGAGAAGTGGCCAGTTCTGTATCGGGGCAGCAGAATAACCCCCTCCATCAGGACAGAGTAGGACCTGACATGCTGAGCAGTGACCCTGAGGAGAAGGGCCTGGGCACTACAAGGGCCGCCACACAAGCCCGTGCTGCACGCTCACCATGAACAAGGCAGCTGCACACGGGGCTGCATTAGGAGGAGCGTGGGGACCCAGACACCTGGAGTTCTCATCCCATCCAGTTCAGCACTGGTGTGACTCCATACACACGGGTGTGTGCCAGTGTGCGGCTTCCCAGTTTGGAGAAGCGGGGATGAACTGGAGAGTGTGGGGCTGTGCCAAGGCAGGGTTCAGGACCTTGTGCACATGGTGTGGGATGCTGAGGGATCTGGGCTGCTTTGGCCCAGCAGCGCTGGGGAGGCTGCAGCAGTATAGGAGTAGCCTGAGAGTGCTCCAAGGGTGTTTTCAGAGATGGTGGAGGTTTTCTTCATAGTAGGAAAGAGCATGAGAAAGAAATAATGGCACAAAGTGCAGCTGGGGAGGTCCAGGCTGGACATGAGCAGAAAGGATTGTGACTGGAAGGCAGCGCTGTGGTGGAGCAGGTCACCCAGAGGGAGTCTGCATCAGCCCAAGGCTTCGTGCTTCAAGGAACAGCTGGGGAGGATGGAGAGATATCAGCAAAGGGAGGAAGATGCTCAGACCAGAGCAAGGTGGGGTAGCAGGGGGGATGTCTCCAGCCTGCAGGGAAAGAAGTGCAGGTGATGCCACAGCATAGGACAGGCTGTCGTGGAGATGATCAAGGGATGTAAAGAGGCTGAAAGCCCCCATACAGACATGAGCTCCTTCTCCCCTTGGCTATGGCTGTTGTCTCCACCTCTGATGCCTAGGAGGAGACACCTTGTCCTTACAGCACAGGGGCCTCATGGCCTCCTTGTCCCCACCCAGGAACCTGGGAGGTGGCGGACCATAGTCCTGCCCTTGTCCTTGCACAGCCCCACATCACGCTGTCCCAGGAAGAGCCCTGGGCAACATGGGAGGGAGAGTATCTGCCTTCCCAGGGTTGGGGGTCAGGGCTTGGACCTTGAATTAATGAAACACATCCAGGTTTACTCAGCATCAGAGAGACATTCATCTTGCTTGTCCTGACCTGTCATCACTGCCTCCAGTTTTCTTCTCTAACCAGACCCTGGGGTCATTTCCTCAGTAGTGTTCCTCAGTGGGACCCATTAACATCACAAGAAACTTTGGAGTTTGGATCGGACTTTGACTTCTTGAGAGGTTTCTTCAACTTCCTGCAGGGTCTGAGGGTCATGGACTCAGGGCCAAATGCACCGGGGGGTCATTAAAGTGCCTTGGGCTGCTCCTGTGCTGCTGAGTTGGGCTGGGCTCCTGGGACAGAGGGAGCTCAAGGCAAGCGGCAGCGCTGCAGAGAGACAGCCCTGCCCAGGAGCAGCTCCTCTGCAAAGCGCAGCAGGGCTGAGGGCTCTGCCTGGGGATCTCAGGGAAATGAGCATGGCAGAGAGAGATTAAAGGTGGTCAGGACTGGAAGGATGACTGAGAGCTCACTGGAGGAGAAATCTTTGCAGCCCTTGACATGGTAAGTCTGTGGGTGCACGGCAATGCAGCTGTAGCTCCTGGAGGCATGTCCTGAAGTGAGCAGAGGAACAGTTTGAGGGATCTGTAAGGAGGGGGCTCTTATCAGGCAATTTTGAACAGCTGTGAAGCCAGGTGAGCACCCAGGGGTGCCCGGGGCTGTCCTGCAGAGCAGGGTCCCTGCACCCCAGGGCTGTGCCAGGGCAGGGACTCTGCCACCTGCCAGGGTCAGCGCTCAGCCTGCCCCAGGAGATCCCCACGGTGCTGTGGGGAGAATCTGTGAGGGGAAGGAGCGACCCCTATCAGGACAGGAAAGGCGCTTCTGCTGTGGAGAGGGTGCTGTGTGGGTCAGGGCTGCTCACAGCTCCAGATCACCCCCACGATTTTTCCAAGTGGATGCCTCAAGCAGAAGATCAATGCAATGTTTAGCAGACAGATAAGGAGCTTTCCTGAGCCTGTCTTTTCAGTTTTCTATCCCAAGGGTTGGAGAGTGCCAGAAAGGATAAAATGAAAATGAGCACTCATGCTTAAACAAGTCACTGAGACTCCTGAACTGCAACTCATCAGTACATCTGCCAGAAGCCTCGTAACATCCCTTCAGCTGCTGCTCTACCTGTGCAGAGCACCAGCATCACACCTGCTGAACACATCAGCCTTTGTTTGACCTGTCCTGTTTTCCATCCTGCAAACAGGAAGATGCCCCCAGGCAAACAGGCAGGATCTGTAGGGCCACCATGAGGGCACAGAGGGTGGGATGGTCTGTGATCACTGACAGGGAAAAGACATGTACAGGGGAACACCTCCCAGGAGGAAGATCTCCAGGCAGAAGGGACAGGATCAATGAATGAGAGGAAACCCAAACCAGAAATGCTTTTGGAGAGAGAACACAGAAAACTCAGTATGGTCCCCTGCAGTGCAGATCCCTCCTCTGAGCAGCCCCCGTGCCACCTCTCCCACCCAGCAAAGCTTCTGCCCTCTGGGCCGGGGGCTCCAAGGCATGAACCAGCTCCTGTGCAGCCAGAGCTCCAGTTCCCTCTGCAGAGCACAGGGGCTGAGAGCAGCTGCCCGGCAGTGTTGGTGTGTGGGAAGTGGCTGCACAGCTGGGGAAGGGTGACACTGTCTGAGTGCCCGGCTGCCTCTGCCCTGGCCTCTCTCACACCCACCCTCACCGCATTTTCCTTCTTGCTCCACTGCTCTGGGTCACTGTTGTTGTGATCTTGTTCTTGCTGTCAGGCTCTCTGGGGATGGGACTTCCAGCTGTAGAGTCACACCCTGATCTTGTGGGTCCTTTCCTGCAGGTGTGTCCATGGGAACACATGTCCCAGCTTTCCTCTGACCTGTGGGGCTGTGGGCAATGCAGTCTGTGGGGCTGGGGAATGAGCTGAATCTCCCTGAATAAAATGGCATCATTAGGACTCTTAGCTGTCTCCATGAAGTGTCCTTCCAAGCTGTGAGTTTCCCTCCAGGATGCAAACCTGTCCTGCAGAATCTTTGTGTTATCTGCAAGTCCCATGGAGAAGCATGGAGATGCTGTGACAGAGAAAATGCTGTTGGGTTTGTGAAATGAGCCATGTGTGTCCTGGGCTGAATGTGGGGTGCTAAGACCTTAGGATAGGGTGAGATATGTCGTGGTCTGAAGTGGATTGCTTTGCTCTCAGCAGGGCCTGGTGGCTTTTCAGGGTAACATGGGAGTGTGATCACTATCTCCGAAAAGTGCCAGCCCAGGGCAGCTGGGAGCAAGACAGAGGGACAGACCAGCTGCCCTCACTCTGCACTGACCCACAGGCATCCTCTGGTCTCACAGGACTCGCTCTGTTCTCCCCCAGTGCAGCAGAAATGCTGAGGTTTTCTGACACCCAAGAACACTCCCTAGGGTGGGAGAGGAGAAGGAGCTGTAGAAACACTGAACCTCTCAAACTCAGTTTCTCAGGTCCGGAGATACAGATGCTGACAGTCCCTTCTGCACCAGGAGTGGTTCCATCTGACAAAGCTGAACCCCAGGACTGGCCCCTGCCCCACCCAATCACACAGGGTCAGGCTGACGCCTCAAGAGCCCTTGGGCAGAAACCCTGCTCTTCATTGCATGCTCATCAAGCACCAATGAGGGCTCCAGCCAGGACGTTCTCTTGGAAAAAGAAATGAGTGTCTTTGTGCAAGGGTCTGTGGGAAATGTCTTTGGTTTTTCCCAGAGAAGTCTCATCTAAACCATCACTGTATTTTCTTCCTTGCACAGGTCCTCATGCCCACAGGCAGCAAATGTCCAACAGCAGCTCCATCACCCAGTTCCTCCTCCTGGCATTCACAGACACACGGGAGCTGTGGGTCTTGCACTTCTGGCTCTTCCTGGGCATCTACCTGGCTGCCCTCCTGGGCAACGGCCTCATCATCACCACCATAGCCTGTGACCAGCACCTCCAGACCCCTAGGTACTTCTTCCTGCTAAACTTCTCCCTCCTTGACCAGGGCTCCATCACTGTCCCCAAATCCATGGCCAACTCTCTGTGGGATACCAGGGCCATTTCCTCTCAAGGGTGTGTGGCACAGCACTTTTTGTTTCTCTTCTTGATCACAGCAGAGTTGTATCTGCTCACTGTCATGTCCTACGACTGCTATGTTGCCATCTGCAAACCTCTGCACTACGGGACCCTCCTGGGCAGCAGAGTTTGTGTCCATATGGCAGCAGCTGCCTGGGCCAGTGAGTTTCTCATTGCTCTGCTGCACACGGCCAACACCTTTTCACTATCACTCTGCAAGGGCAATGCTGTGGACCAGTTCTTCTGTGAAATCCCCCAGATCCTCAAGCTCTCCTGCTCAAACTCCTACTTCAGGGAAGCTGGGCTTATTGTGGTTAGTGTCTGTTTAGGATTTGGGTGTTTTGTCTTCATCATGGTGTCCTATGTGCAGATCTTCAGGGCCGTGCTGAGGATCCGCTCTGAGGAGGGACAGCACAAAGCCTTTTCCATGTGCCTCCCTCACCTGGCCGTGGTCTCCCTGTTCCTCAGCACTGCCATGTATTCCCACCTGAAGCCCCACTCCGTCTCTAGCCCATCCCTGGACCTGGTGGTGGCAGTTCTGTACTCGGTGCTGCCTCCAGCAGTGAATCCTCTCATCTACAGCATGATGAACCAGGAGCTCAAGGATGCCCTGAGGAAACTGATGACTGGATTATTTTCTTACGCAATAAACCGCCCATCATCTTCTGCATAACAATTATAGTGCAAATTGTTGTAGGCCCAGCCTGTCTTCTGTATTTTTCTTGCTGCTTCTGGTTTTTCACATGAAATAGTATTGTCATCTCCCTTCTAATTCACTGTCTTCTTTGCTTATTGAGGGGCTGTGTAAATGAGGAGCTGTGCTCTATATGTGTTTAAACAAAATAAAAGGCCTTGCAGCACATGTTTTTTCCTGAGATCCTTTCACCAAGGCCTGTTTGGACCTGCAGGGACAGTTCCTGTGTGCATGGGAGGAGGGGAAAAGAGTCCAGCCTGGAAGCACTGCCAGGGAGCAGCAGCGCTTGGTCTTCCAGAGCTGTCCTCGTTCCACTCCACACTCTCCTTCTCATCCCTTGTGTTGGTGCAAGGCCTGAGTGCTCTGGGAGCTTGGTCACCATCCTGCTGTGTTTAAGTCCTGTGAGCGCAGGCAGGGACAGGCAATGGGCACTTGTGTGACAGAGCTGGCCTCAGAACAGCCTTTCTGGAAAGAAATGTGATCTCCTATGGACAGAGCCAGAAGGTTTAGGTCTTCTTGAAAGCTTCTGTGTAGGACATGCTGAAGTGATCCGCAGATGAAACACCAGGGTACAGCTAAACAGTGCATGTGTGCAGGGCGGGGCACACAGCAGTGTCCTCTCACACCCAGGCCTCCTGCCAGAGACCTGCAGGACCAGCAGAGCAGAGTCTGGGCTGTGCCCATGTGCAGTGGACACCCTAAGGAAGCTGCCCCAGGGCATCGTCATGGACTGGCCCCTCACAATCACCATTTCCAGCACTGGCCTCTCACCCACAGAGATTTTTCTTCCCTCCATGGAATTACACTGAATGAGTAGTTCAGCAGTCCATGTTTGCTTTGTACAGATGAGATGTAAGAACGCGCATCATGTACGTGAGGTGACATGAACATGAGTGAGCACAAACACCATCAACTGTTCCTTGGGATTCCATGAAGGCCTGTGGCACAGACAAGGTCTTGAGGTCACTTCATGTTGGGAGGATCACTCCATGGGAAATCACCTGAATGCAGCACTGGGATGTGCTTCCTTGAACTGAGGTCCCCATGTCCATTCTGCATAACAATTATAGTGCAAATTGTTGTAGGCCCAGCCTGTCTTCTGTATTTTTCTTGCTGCTTCTGGTTTTTCACATGTAGGGACATCTCAGATGTGGGACATCTCAGATGAGTGCCATCTCAGATGAGTGCAGAGCAGGGTGACACACCACAGGGCTGAGGTGTCTCCTGTCCTTTGGGAGTGGCAACAGGAGGCCAGAGGGACACTGTGACACCTGCCTCTGTGTGTAAAAGGGACAGACTCTGTCTCTGAGCATCCCTGGGTTCATAAGGAGTCCATGAGGCCAGCTCAGGTGTGGACACCTGACAGAACTCTGACATTTCTGTGTATCACTCCAGGAACAAACCCCACTGGCCCAGTGAGATTGATCTCAGCTGCCTTGGACAGGCTCTTTGCAAGTAGTCCAGTCTGCTATGTCACCCTTCCCCGTGATTCCGGGTTGTGCTCTCAGAAGTGCCAGAGAAACCAGAATGGCTCCAGGGTCCTTAGAAAACGCAGACCTCAAACCCATCTTCGAGTAGAGCAGAAGCAGGAACTGGGAGAATAACAGGCTGGACACCCTACCTTCCTTCCTAGAAAGGGGACAGGACATGTCCTCCTGCAAACATTTCCAGGAACGTGAAGGAGAAGGAAGGGATTGCTGAATGCGAATGAACAGGGGAAAGAAAGCCATGTTGTGTACAGTGCGCTTGCAAGGCCTCAGACATGGTGTCTTTCTGGGCAAAGTGCTGAGATGGGGCTCCAGAAGTGGATGCTGGGTGGGAAGTTGGCTGAACCATCAAGCCCAAATATCATCAGTTGTACAAAGTCCTTCATTGAGCCAGTTACGAGTGTCATCTCTCAGTGACTAGCACTTGGACCAATGCTGTTGAACATCTTTATTCTCCCCTTCTATGATGCAACAGAGTGCACTTTCAGTTCCTTTGAGGATGATGCAAACTTGGGTGGAAGCCTTGAGCAACCTCCCCTGGTTCACCCTGCCCTGAGCAGGAGAGTGAGGCAAGATGAGTGAGACAAAGGCTGTCTTCAAATCTGAGTTACTCTGTGATTTGAGATATTTTTTGCCTTGGAGAGGTTTCTGGAGAGAGAGTAGGTAGAAGAATAGTAAAAAAAAAAGAAAGGCAGAAGAGGAGATATAGAAGGTGTTAACACACAATAGTTCCAGTGAGGAGTGCTTTTACCTCACATTGTTAGTAGGAAATATGTTTGACAAATTTGAACAAGGTGAGGAAGTGAGATGGGTGTCTAGGGCCTGCAGGAAAAGAGGGGCAGGTGTGGGACTGTGTGGAACACGGTTCAGTCTTGGTCGGGTCCTGGGTGATAAGGAGGGAGATGGATGCGTGTGGTATTATGAAGTCAGTTGTGTCTCAGAAACTCATAATCCAGTAAACAGCGTATGGCTGTGAAGGGGACTGTGGAGTCAGTTCTATCTCTAGAACTGACAGCCCAGGAGCAGTGACATGCCTGGGAAAGAACCTCTGCAAAAGTACTCACAGGCCCTACCAGGAAGAAGCCTTGGAGGCGGGTTTTCCATTCTGCCTGAGTATGTGACAGGACAGCAGTGGGGACATGGTCGTGTCTATCAGAGAAGCTGGAAGGCCAGCAGCAGTCCTGGGATTTAGAAGATCATGGTGAGGTGACTTCTCTCCGGTCAAGTAAAACACCACAAGAAGGCAAACGAGTTGGGTTCCCTGCATGAAAAACACTTTCTGAGATAGTCTAGATTTCATTGGTAGAGCAAAAAAACAGGAGAGAGGAAAAAAAAGTCACAAAGTGCAACTTGAAAGGTGAGGACAGGATATCAGGACAAAGAAATGTCACTGGAAGGGCAGTGCTGTGGTGCAGGAGGTCACCCAGAGAGAGCTGGATCAGCCCATGGTTTGTGATCCAAAGAACAGCCAGTGAGGGTGCAGACACATCAGTGAAGGGACAGAAATGCTAGGATGAGAGCAGGTGGGGAAGCGAGATGGGTGTCTACAGCCTGCAGGGAAAGAGAGGCAGGTGTAGGACTGTGTGGAACAGCCTGTGATTGAGATGGCAAAGGGCACTGGTAAGGCTGGAAGGGACCAACAGAACCCAGGTCTCTGTCCCCTTGGCCATGGCAGTTGTCTCTGCCACTGAGGCCTAGGAGAAGACATGTTGACCTCATGGCACTGGGGCCTCATTGCCTCCTTGCAGCTCCATGGGGAAGCTGAAAGTTGTTGTACCAGTGTTGTCCTTCCCTCGGCCTTGCTCAGGAAGAGCCCTGATCTGTGTATGAGGGGCAGGATCCCCCTTCCCATTGCCTGGAGGTCATGGCTTCTCCTTTCTGCTTCAGAAAGCAAACCAAGGGGTTTCTCACCATCAGAGCTGAAGAAAAGACTAAAAGGAGACCTCATGGTGGATACAGCTTCCTCACAAGAGGAGAAGGAAGGGAAGGTACTGAGGTCTTCTCTCTGGTGACCAGTGACAGAACCCAAGGGAATGGCAGGAAGATGTGCCTCGGTCAGTTGGACATGAGGAAAATGTTCTTCACCCAGAGGGTCAAGCCTGACAGTGTTCAAGAAGAGACTGGACAATGTCCTCTGACACATGGTGTGAACTGTGGGTTGTCGTGTGCAGGGACTGGAGTTGGACTCAATGATCCTGGAACACAGGAGGTTCCACTTAAATATGAGAAGAAACTTCTTCACAGTGAGGGTGACGGGGTTTGGAACAGGCTGCCCAGGGAGGCTGTGGAGTCTCCTTCTCTGGAGATACCCAAAACCCGCCTGGACACCTTCCTGTGTAACCTCATCTGGGTGTTCCTGCTCCAGCAGGGGGATTGGACTGGATGAGCTTTCGAGGTCCCTTCCAATCCCTGACATCCTGTGATTCTGTGATTCTGTGATCCTTGTCGGTCCCTTCTAACTCAGGACATTCTAGGATTCTATGAAATACTAGGTCAAAAGCCCACATTTTCATCGTATAGATGAGTTGTAAACATACACATCACCTGCATGTCCATTGTGTGCATGTGGTGAGATGAACCCAAGGGAGCACAAATGCTATCAGCTATTTCTTGGGGTGCCATAAAGGCCAGTGAGACAGAGATGGTGTTCAGGGGTCTCTTCCAACCTGTGTTATTGTAGGATTCCATGAATCTTTTCCTTGTAAAGCTCTTTCAAGACAGACTAGACAGAGGAATTAAAAAAAAGAAAAAACGAGGCAGAAGCAGAGATATAAAATGCCCCAGTGTAAATACAGCAGCTCCTCTGAGGAACGTTTCTCCAGTCAAACCCTTGGTAGGAAATCTGTTAGAAAAATTTGATGAAACCAGCTTAGTTTTACCTGCTCGCACACTGGACCACAAGGACGGTGATGGCTGGGTACAATGTCATGTGCTCAGCTGTGTCTCAGGAACTCATAGTCCAGTAGGAAGCCAATGGGTGTGGAGGGGACTGTGAGGTCACTTGTGCCTCTCCAGGGGATAGGCCAACAGCAGGAACATGGCTGGGAAAGGGACTGTGAGGTCACACATACGAGACGAGCAATCGGGCCCAATCAGTATGGCTTTATGAAAGGCAGGTCCTGCTTGACCAACCTGATCTCCTTCTATGACAAGGTGACCGGCTTAGCAGATGAGGGAAAGTCTGTCATGGGAGAGGGAATCCACCACACAGGCTTGGATGTTGTGTACTTAGACTTCAGTAAAGCCTTTGACACCGTATCCCAGAGCGTTCTCCTGGAGAAGCTGCAGCTCATGACCTGGATGGGTGTGTCTGCGATGGGTAAAGAACTGGCTGGAGGGCCGGGCCCAAAGAGTTGTGGTGAATGGAGACAAATCCAGTTGGCAGCTGGTTGTGAGTGCTGTCCCCAGGGCTCAGTATTGGGGCCAGTTCTGTTTAATCTCTTTATCAATGATGAGGTGATCAAGTGCACTCTCAGTAAGTTTGCAGATGACACCTAACTGAGTGGGAGTTGGATCTGCTGGAGGGTAGGGTGGCCAAACAGAAGGGTCTGGACCGGATGACACGATGGGCTGAGAACAGTTGTCTGAAGTTTAATAAGACCAAGTGCTGGGTCCTGCTTTTGGGTCTCATCAACCCCAGGCAGCGCTACATGCTTGGGGAAGAGTGGCTGGGAAGCTGCCTGGCGAAAAAAGACCTGGGTTTCTTGATCTACAGCAGCTGAACATGAGTCAGTCTTCTGGCGTGCATCAAGAATAGTGTAGTGGGCAGAACCGGGGCAGCGATCATCCCCTTGTACTCGGTGCTGGTGAGGCCACAACTCGAATCCTTGGTTCAGTTTTGGGCTCCTCACTATAGGAAAGATCTTGAGGTGCTGGAGTGAGTGCAGAAGAGGGGACAAGGCTGTTGAGGGTCTGGAGCACAAGTCTTCTGAGGAGCAGCTGGGGGACCCAGGGGTGTTTAGCCTGGAGAAAAGGAGACTGAGGGGAGACCTTTTTGCTCCCTACAACTATCTGAAAAGAGGTTGTTGCATGGAGGGTGTTGGTCTTCTCCTGAGTAGCAAGTGATAGGATGAGAGGAAATGGCCTCAGCTGGTGCCAGAGATGGTTCAGAATTGAAATTAGAAAACATTTCTTCATGGAAAAGGTTGTGAAGCAGTGGAACAGGCTGCCCAGGGAGGTGGTTGAGTCACCGTTCCTTGTTCCTTAGCACAGCTTCTAGGAGGATCTGTTCCATGATCTTCCAAGGCACAGGTAAGAGGATGACAGGTCAGTAGTTTTCAGCATCCTCCTTTCTACAGCAGAGAGAAACACTGCCACACAGCGCAGCTTGGAATGGACATGAGGAGGAAGAAATGTCACTCAAAGGGTATTGCTGTGATAGAAGAAATCATTTAGAAGGAGCATGAGATCAGTCCACTTCCTTGTATTTCAAGGAACAGAGCGTGAGAGTGGAGACACATCAGGGTATGTATAGAAATACCAGAGTGAGAGCAAGGGGAGGAAGCGAGATGGGTGTCTAGAGCCTGCAGGGAAACAGAAGCAGCTGTGGGACAGTGTAGGACAACATGTGGTGGAGATGGCAAAGGGCACTGGCAAGGCTGGATGTCGCCAAGAGAACCCAAGTCTTTGTCCCCTTGGCTATGACAATCATCTCTGCCACCGAGGCCTGTGAGGAGACATGTCCTCAGGCACTGGGGGCACCTCATGGTCTCCTTGCACACCCCGGTAAGGCTGGGAACTGTCACACCATTGTCCTTCACTCGGCATCACACACCCCACATCCCCCTGCCACAGGAAGAGCCCTGAGCAAAGTGTGAGGGACAGGATCTGCCTTCCCAGGGGCTGGGGGTCAGGCCTTGGCCTCTGTGCTTCATCCAACAAAACCAAGGTTTTCTCAGCATCTCAGCTGCCTGCACATTACCCTTTGTTTATCTGCCATCATGGCCTCCAATTCTCTGCTCTAATGAGTCCCTGGGGAGACTTTGCTGGTACTTGCCCTCAGTGGAACTCATTAATACTTCAAGGTACTTAGTACTTCTTGCTTCTGACTTTGACTTATGGAAAGGTTTGTGCAAAATCCTCCTAGCACCTGAGGTTCAAGGATTCAGCACCAAATGCACCATGGGACTCATTACACTGAAGAAAGCTCTAAGAAACCATGTCTGTTCTTGTAATTTCCTTCTAGTCTTGTACAGTTAATTAGAGAGGCTTCCTAGTGTAGTTGCACAGAACGATTTCAAAAACCTTCTAATAAAAATAGTGCTTTTTAAAAATTTGGTAAAGGATATAGTTTATTTTTTTTCAGTGTGGAGAAGAGGCGATTGCAGCATTATCTGATATTGATCCAGGGTCTCTCCTAAGGAGGTCTGGACTGGTTGGAGAAGCTGTCCCTCGAGGTCTGACACTGTGTGGACAACCTTGCTCCTCACCTCCCTAACCCCATCATTTCTCTCATTGGCCACCTGGGCCTTGCATCCCTTTTCCTTACACCAGACTTCTCCACTGCAGTCTGCAGCTGGGTGTTCAGCTCCTTTGCACCAGCTCTCACCTGCTCTCCTTGGAGACCTGGCTGCACACAGGCAAAGAGGGACTATTCTTTACTTTTGAACAAACAAAATAAAACTGATAAGATTCATGATTAAAAGAAAACACACTCCTCAACTGTACGCCAAGGACAAACTGCCACCAATGAGGTTCACCTTCTCCAAGGCATAACCATGCAAGAAATGTTTTAGACAGAAAGGAAATTATAAAATAAACACAATAAAAGAGTTGGCTAAAGCCAGAATTAGACAGACTACCAAAAGACAAGGGAGCTTTTAACTCCTCGAAGCTGAAAGCAGCAACTGGATTGTTGACAAGTGTCTGAGTGATCAAAGAGTAAGAGGAAGGGAAATTCAGATAGTAATACAAGTGCTTGCGTGTAGATCAGCTGCTGGAAATGAGACTTCAGACATGGTCAGTTTAGTTAGGGCAGGAGGAAATACATGAAGGATGAGGGAGATCAAATGCACAGCGTAACAGAGAGAGTGCTGACAAGGCAAATCTTGTGGAAGATCAGTAGTTTTCCTCTTGCTCTTAATGCACATCCTGAAAAGTCTCATTTTGATCTCATGGGAAAACACTGGTATTTAAAGTATTCAAAACAAAGAAAGGAGAATTACAACACCAACAATGTTTGATGCTTAAAGTTGCAAGAAGACATTTCCTTTACTCTACATCTTTCATTTGGTTTCTTTTTCCCTCAGTTTTTTAAAAAATGTTCTCTAGATTTCTATCCTACCAAAGCCTACAGCATTAAGAAAGATAATCCTTGTGTCTTACACAGTCGAAGGCACCAAAAAATCCGCTGCCATGGACTGTCAATGCCACTTTTTACTTTCAGCACAGTGTGAGTCATGCTTGAAGCTGTTGGCCACTCTTGCTTGATGGAGTAAAGAAGGATAAAAAGATTAATCGAACTGTTCTCTTTTTAGATGGCCGTGTTGACAGTGATCTCAACAGACCTGTGTTATCTGTCTTTCTATGTGATCATAGGGAAAAAAAATATTTATGTGTAGGTAAATATTTAGTAAAATGTATAAGCGTGTCCAGTTACATTTTCTACCATCACTCTCAAAGGAAGAATTTTTCTTCTGAGAAATTGCTGTTTCAATACTGTCTTTGTCACTCCATCCCCTGCCCCACTGGCCACTGGGACCAGGGTTCCCTCAGCTGCCTTCCTTGTGCTGACAACATCTTTGGAGAAGCCCTCCTGGGTGCCCTCCCCTTGCATGGCCATTTCAGCCACTGCTCAGCGTTGGCTTTGCTGGCTCCATCCCTGCTCCCCCAGGCCAGGTGTCTGTCTGTCTGTCTCCTGGGCAGCCTGTTCCCCTCCAGCCTCCCTGCACGTCCTTCTGCTGTTTGATCTCCTAAGTCAGGGAGTCCCTGTTCATGCATGCTGACCTCTTGCCAGGCCCTGCTTGATTCCCTGACCATCAGACTGGCTTGTTCCTGGTCTTTGAAGATGTTGTCCCTGAAGATCCACGAGAGTTTAACAGCCCCTTTGTTCTCCAGGACAACTCAAGGAGATCCTCAGCTAACTGAAATCAGCTCTCCTGCAGGACTGCACTGTTGTTCTGCAGTTGTCCTACTTCTCCATCAGCTCTTGGTCACTGCAGCCATGGCTGCCCTCATCCTTAGATCCCCAGCCTGATCCACCTTGTCTGTCAGTAAGAGACCAGCCCTAGTCAGCTCGTCCAGTCTTTGTCTCAAAATAGTCTTCCACACCCCGCAGGAACCTCATGGGTTGCTTGTGCCCAGCCCTGCTGCCCTCCCAGCAGACCAAGAGGTGGTCCATCTTGCCATGTAATCAAAAACCCACCAGCATGGGGGCTGGAGGTGCACAAGAAATTGGGAGGGGACGTGGCTGGGATAGCTGAACTAAACTGACCAAAGGGGTGTTCCACAACATATGATACCATGGTCAACAATAAAATCTGGGAGAAGAAGGGAGGGGAGGACATTCGGCATGATGGCGTTTGTCTTCCCAAGTAACCATTACACGTGATGGAGCCCGGCTTTTCTGAAGATGGCTGAACACCCTCCTCCCGATGATGCAGTGAATGAATTCCTTAGTTTTCTTTGATTACATGCATAGATTTTGCTTTACCTATAAACCTGTCTTTATCTCAACCCACGAGTTTTCTTTTGTGTTTCCGATCCTCTGCCTCATCCTGCTGTAGGGCAGTGAGTGACAGACTATGTAGTGCTGAGCTGCCTGTCAGGGTTAAAATACAAAACTAATTAAACTCTGCTCCTGGCTCTTTGCTGTGTGAGTGGGCTTACTATTGTGTGTGTGTTTGGGTGTGATGGCATGTACACACCTTCTTGGTTAATTCTAAGTGAGGCTAGCAAGGAGGAGGAGGACCCCAGGATCTGGAGAAACCATGGGTTGGAATGTCCAAGTGGGTAATATCTCTGAGTCTGGGCTGACCCAAACCCCAGGTCCACACTGGAGGGACCACTGGGGTGTGTGAAACTGCAAGTAAGTTCTATCTGGGATGTACAGACCACCCGTGCAACCTTCACACCAGATCAACCTGAGAGGGGGAACAGGACAGGGTCAGTTCTGTTGCTTATGGTTGTGTAAGTGCTGTTGTTGGTGTGGTGGCTGTGAAGGTGCTGTTGCCTGTTGGAGTTGGTCTGTGTCAGATTGTCTGTGTCCATCTTTGTTTCCCTGCAGATACCTGCATTTAGTGCTTTCCCTTTGCTTGACTCCACCTTGGGCAATCTCTTGCTCTCTAGGGTCCAGTCACTGCGCACCTCAGACACATGCGATCCATCTGTATCTCACGGGCTCTCTGGGCAGCTCCAGATTCCTCTCCTGGAGGACTGTCCTCTCCCCCATCATGCACTGGGACAGTGCATATCTCAGTGACCGTTCACCATCTCCGCTGTCAACAGACAACAAGAGACGTGTCCTGCTGTGTCCTGCTGTTGCCCTTGGCCATGGATCCAGCAAAGCAGCAGCCCCGATTCACAGATATCAGAGAGAGAGTGACCACTGAGGTGCCCATGGGCAGCCCCAAGGCCACCAGGGCTGCTCCTCCATGGGGCAGCATTTGCCTCCTGGACCCTCGTGCATCCTGGGGCTGCTCCCCCAGCTCCAGAGGAGTGTGAAGAGATGGGACCTGAGACAAATTGTTTTCTACTGCTTCATTCATTGAGCTTATCAAAAACCAAGGAGCACATATACATATGTACATGAGGTCTTCGGTTCAAGAAAAGACACACAGGAGGCCAGGAATTATATGATTACAGTCATGAACCAAAAAACAAAGCCCAGCAAAAGCACTATGGAAAAATATAGACACATAAGAAGAAAAGTTAGTCCTGGCTATTTCTATTGCAGCCCTAGTGAGATAACGTGAACCTTAGTAACCTAAAGTAGTGAGTATTGAAGTAGTTTCCTCAGGGCATCCTTGAGCTCCTGGTTCCTGATGCAATAGATGAGGGGGTTCACTGCTGGAGGCACCACTGAGTACAGAACAGACACCACCAGCTCCAGGGAAGAAGAAGAGATGGAGGGGGGCTTCACGTAGGCAAACATGATGGTGCTGACAAACAGGGAGACCATGGCCAGGTGAGGGAGGCATGTGGAAAAGGCTTTGTGCCGTCCCTGCTCAGCACAGCCCTCAAGATCTGCACATAGGACACCACAATGAAAATAAAACATCCCCAAACCAGAAAACCAATGAAAACAAGAAGCCAAATTTCCCTGAGGTAGGAGTGTGAGCAGGAGAGCCTGAGGATCTGGGGGATTTCGCAGAAGAATTGGCCCAGGGCATTGCCCTTGCAGACCGGCAGTGAAAATGTATTGGCTGCGTGCAACAGAGCATTGAGAAACCCAGTGCCCCAGGCAGCTGCTGCCATGTGTACACAAGCTCTGCTGCCTGGGAGGGTCCCATAGTGCAGGGGGTGGCAGATGGCAATGGAGCGGTCATAGGCCATGACAGTGAGAATAAAATACTCTGCTGAAGTTAATAAGACAAACAGAAAGACCTGGGCAGCACATCCAATGTAGGAAATTGCCCTGGTGTTCCAGACGGAATTGGCCATGCACTTGGGCACAGTGATGGAGATGGAGCCCAGGTCCAGGAGGGACAGCTGAGGTGCAGGGACCCTGCTCTGCAGGACAGCCCTGGGCACCCTTGGGTGCTCACCCGGCTTCACAGCTGTTCAAAATTGCCTGACAAGAGCCCCCTCCTTAGAGATCCCTCACGCTGTGCCTGTGCTAACTTTAGGACACGCCTCCAGGAGCTACAGCTGCATTGCCCTGCACCCAGACACTTACCGGGTCAAGGGCTGCAAAGATTTCTCCTCTCTCTTCTCCACTGGCTGTGTAAATGAGGAACCATGATCTGTCTGTATTTAAACAAAATAAAGGGTCCTGTAGTGACTTCATTTTTACTATATCCTTCCCGCAAAGCCTGTTTGGAGCTGCAGGGATGGTTCCCGTGTGCATGGGAGGAGGGGAAAAGAGTCCAGCATGGCAGCACTGCCAGGGAGCACCAGCCCTTGGTCTTCCAGAGCTGTCCTCGTTCCACTCCCACACTCTCCTTCTCATCCCTTGTGTTGGTGCAAGGCCTGAGTGCTCTGGCAGCTTGGTCACCGTCCTGCTGTGTGTCAGTCCTGTGAGCGCAGGCAGGGACAGGCAATGGGCACTTGTGTGACAGAGCTGGCCTCAGAACAGCCTTTCCAAAAAGAAAGGTGATCTCCTCAGGGTAGAAGTTTTTCTCAATAACATTTCCAAGAACATGGCCCACAGATGAAACACCAGTGTACAGCTGAACAGTGTGTGTGTGCAGGGCGGGGCACACAGCAGTGTCCTCTCACACCCAGGCCTCCTGCCAGAGACCTGCAGGACCAGCAGAGCAGGGTCTGTGCCCGTGTGCACTGGACACCCTGCAGTAGCTGCCCCAGGGCATCATCATGGACTGGCCCCTCACAATCACCATTTCCAACCCTGGCCTCTCTCCCCAGCTCACAGAGGTTGCTCTTCCCTATATGGATGGACACTGAATGAGTAGTTCAGAAGTCCATGTTTGCATTGTACAGATGAGATGTGAGCACACACATCATGTACATGAGGTGAAATGAAACCGAGTGAGGACAAACACCACCAGCTATTCCTGGGGGTTCCATGAAGGCCTGTGGGACAGACAGTGTCTCGAGTTCACTTCACGTTGGGAGTAACAGTCCATGGGAAACCACCCACTGGGATCTTCTTCGTTCAAGTGAGATCCCTGTGTCCATTCCTCATGACGTGGGACATCTCACATGAGTGCAGAGCATGGTGACACAACACAGGGCTGAGGTGCCTCCTGTCCCTTTGGAGTGGCAACAGGAGGTCAGAGAGACACTGTGACTCTTGCCTCTGTGTGTAAAAGGGACAGACTCTGAACATCCCTGGGTGCATAAGGAGTCCATTAGGCCGCCTCAGATGTGGACACCTGACAGAACCTGACATTTCTGTGTGTGACTCCAGGAACAAACTCCACTGGCCCAGGCAGATCAATCTCACATGCTCTTGTCTGCTACATCATCCTTACCCATGATTCTGGATTGTGGTCTCAAATGTGCCAGAGCAATCAGAGAGGTTCTGAGGTCCTTGGAAAAGGCAGTTGTCAAACCTGTCTTCAAGAAGGGCAGGAATGAGAACTGTGAGAATTACGGGCTGGTCAGCCTGTCTCCTTCCATGGGAAGGGGATGGGTCAAGTCTTCCTGCAGCCATGTCCAGGCACTTGGAAAACAAGAAAGGGATTGCTCAACCCAAATGGGCAGGGAAAGAAAGGCATGTTGTGCACGTAGAATTTTGCAAGATGTCAGACATGGTTTCCCATTGTGTCCTTATAATGCGATTGGTGCTCTCTGGGCTAAAGAAATGGATGCTGGGTGGGAAGTTGGCTGGATGATGAAGCCCAAATGTCACCCGTAGTATAAAGTGCCCCATAGACCCAGTTACCAGTGGAATCCCTCAGGGACCAGCACTTGGGCCAACACTGTTGAATGTCTTTATTCTTCCCTGAATGATGTGATAGAATGAACCTTCAGCTCCTTTGTGGATGGTGCAAAGCTGGGCAGAGGCCTTGGACAACCTCACCTGGTTCACCCTGCCCTGAGCAGGACGGTGAGACAAGCTGATGTTCAGGGCTCTCTTCAAACCTGAGTTACTCTGTGATTCAAGGAATTTCCAAAGAATCTTTCCCTTGGAAAGGTTTTGGAAGACAAAATATGTGGAGGAACAAGAAAAAAAATTAAAAAGAGGCAGAGGAGGAGCCCTAAAAGGTGTCAACATAAACAGGGCAGTTCCTGTGAAGAACGTTTCTTTACTCAAATTGTTAGCAGGAAATCTATAATCAGCTCCCCAAACTCCCTGTTTTGCTCGTTGGCCCTCTGGGATTCATATCTCATTTCTTTACATCAGATTCTGCACTGCAGTTTGCACCTGATTGTTACAGCTTCTTTGCAGGAATTACTTCATGTTTCCTTAGAGAACTGGATTAAACAGGCACCTCGGGAATTTTTAATTAGACGAAACAAAAAAAGAAGAAAAGAAAAAAAAACCCACAGTAGAACTTAATGACGTTTCTCAGTTCTATGGTTAAATTCAGTAGTTTCCAGCGAGGTCCATTGCCATAACTGAAGAGTTGCCTATAGGGAGTACGAGAGCTGAAAGACTTTACCTGCCTGAAGCTCAAAGTAGGGTGAGAGCTGAGAGGCTCTGAATGAGCAAAGAGTGAGAGGAGGAAGAACCTCTGGGGAGCAATGGAAAGTACAAATGTCCAGACGGGCTTCTGAAGAGACGACTGCAGACATGGTGAGCTGAATAAGGACAGGTAGAAACTCCTGGATGTTCGGGGGGATTAAATACACATCGTCATAGACAGAATTCTGGCAATGCAAGCACAGGGAATGGTCAATGTTTCATCTCCCACAGTTCATACACATTCTGAAAATTCATATTTTAGCAGTAGAGAAATTCCACAGACATTTTATTGGAAATACTGAATTATTTCATCTGATAAAAAAAGCGTGGGGGCTTTTTGTTCTTCTTGTTGTTGTTGGTTTGGTTTGGTTTTTCAGTTTTGGGGGGAGTTCTCAGGTTTTCAGGCTGAGCTCCATGGTCTCACTATAAGCACCCAGTGCAAACCTTGAGAGGCCCCAGTATATCTGAAGTGTTTGCCTGGGACTGGCAGGTATCAGACAAGACTGATAAAGACATGTCACTTCCATCATTTTCATCTAGTATTCAAGACTTGTGTGCTTAATTAGAAAAGTTTCAGGACTGTAGGTAAAGAGAGAGGTACATGAAGAGCACTGAGAAGAACTGATTGAAGAATTATCCGGTTGATATCATAGAATCACAGAATCGTTTCAGTTGGAAGAGACCCTCAGGATCACTGAGTCCAACCATAACCTGACTCGAGCACTAAACCATGTCCCTTAAGAACCTCATCTAAACTCCTTTTAAACACCTACAGAGATGGTTACCCCATAACTTCTCTGGACAGCCTGTTCCAATGCCCGACAACCCTAATATCCAATCTAAACCTCCCTTGGCACAACTTGAGGCCATTTCCTCTTGTCCTATCACTGGCTACTCGGGAGAAGACACAGACAACCTCCATGCTCCAAACTCCTATCATGCAGTTATAGACAGTGATAAGGTCTCTCCTCAGCCTCCTGATCTCCAGGCTAAACAGCCCCAGTTCCCTCAGCCGCTCCTCATAAGACTTGTTCTCCAGCCTCTTCACCAGCTCCATTGCCCTTCTCTGAACACTCTCCAGAACCTCAAGGTCTTTTCTATAGTGAGGGGGCCAAAATTGAACACAGGATTCAAGGTAGGGTCTCACCAGTGCCGAGTACAAGGGGACGATCACTGACCTGGTGCTGCTGGCTGGTCTATTCTTGGTGAACGTCAGAATGCTGGTGGCCTTTTTGGCCACCTGGGCACACGCTGGCTCACACTCAGCTGGTGTCAGTCAACACCCACAGATCACTCTGCCAGGCACCTTTGCAGCCACTCTTCCCCGAGCCTGTAGCACCGCCTGGGGTTGTTGTGACCCAAGTGCAGGATCTGCCATTTGCCCTTGCTAAACCTCAGACAACTGGCCTCAGCCCAATGATCCAGCTGGTCCAGATCCCTCTGTATGGACTTCCCACCCTCCAGCAGATCAACACTCCCACCCAATTTGGTGTCATCTGGGAACTTAATGAGGGTGCACTCGATGCCCTCATCCAGATCACTGATAGAGATTAAACAGAACTGGCCCCAATACTGAGCCCTGGGGACAGCACTCACAACCAGCTGCCAACTGGATTTGTCTCCATTCACCACAACTCTTTGGGCCCGGCCCTCCAGCCAGTTCTTTACCCATCGCAGACACACCCATCCAGGTCATGAGCTGCAGCTTCTCCAGGAGAATGCTCTGGGATACGGTGTCAAAGGCTTTACTGAAGTCTAAGTACACAACATCCAAGCCTGTGTGGCGGATTCCCTCTCCCACGACAGACTTTCCCTCATCTGCTAAGCCGGTCACCTTGTCATAGAAGGAGATCAGGTTGGTCAAGCAGGACCTGCCTTTCATAAAGCCATACTGATTGGGCCCGATTGCTCGTCTCATATGTGTGACCTCACAGACCCTTTCCCAGCCATGTTCCTGCTGTTGGCCTATCCCCTGGAGAGGCACAAGTGACCTCACAGTCCCCTCCACACCCATTGGCTTCCTACTGGACTATGAGTTCCTGAGACACAGCTGAGCACATGACATTGTACCCAGCCATCACCGTCCTTGTGGTCCAGTGTGCGAGCAGGTAAAACTAAGCTGGTTTCATCAAATTTTTCTAACAGATTTCCTACCAAGGGTTTGACTGGAGAAACATTCCTCAGAGGTGCTGCTGTATTTACACTGGGGCATTTTACATCTCAGATTCTGCCTCTTCTTTTTTTTTCGTCTTCCTCTGTCTATTCTGATGTGAAAGAGCTCTCCAAGGAAAAAATTCATGGACTTCTACAATAACACAGGTTGGAAGAGACCCCTGAACACCATCTCTGTCTCACTGGCCTTTATGGCACCCCAAGGAATAGCTGATAGCATTGTGCTCCCTTGGATTCATCTCACCACATGCACACAATGGACATGCACATGATGTATATGTTTACAACTCATCTATACGATGAAAATGTGGGCTTTTGACCTAGTATTTCACAGAATCCTAGAATGTCCTGAGTTGGAAGGGAGCCACAAGGATCATTGAGTCCAACTCCTGTCCCTGCACAGGACAACCCCACAGGTCACACTGTGTGGCTGAGGACGTTGCCCAGTCTCTTCTTGATCACTGTCAGGCTTGGGGCCGTGACATCTCCCTGGGGAGCCTGTTCCAGTGTCTGGCACCCTCTGGGTGAAAAACCTTTCCCTCATGCCCGACCTGACCCTCTCCTGGCACATCATACTGCCATTCCCTTGGGTTCTGTCACTGGTCACCAGAGAGAAGACCTCAGTACCTTCCCTTCCTTCTCCTCTTGTGAGGAAGCTGTATCCACCATGAGGTCTCCTTTTAGTCTTTTCTTCAGCTCTGATGGTGAGAAACCCCTTGGTTTGCTTTCTGAAGCAGAAAGGAGAAGCCATGACCTCCAGGCAATGGGAAGGAGGATACTGTCCCTCACACACAGATCAGGGCTCTTCCTGGGACCATGGGATGTGGGTGTGCAAGGCCGAGGGAAGGACAACACTGGTACGACAACTTCCAGCTTCCCCATGGGCCTGCAAGGAGGCAACGAGGCCCCAGTGCCATGAGGTCAACATGTCTTCTCCTAGGCCTCAGTGGCAGAGACAACTGCCATGGCCAAGGGGACAGAGACCTGGGTTCTGTTGGTCCCTTTTAGCCTTGCCAGCGCCCTTTGCCATCTCAATCACAGGCTGTTCTACACAGTCCTACACCTGCCCCTCTTTCCCTGCAGACTGCAGACACCCATCTTGCTTCCCCACCTGCTCTCACCCCAGCATTTCTGTACCTTCACTGATGTGTCTGCACCCTCACTGGCTGTTCTTTGGATCACAAACCATGGGCTGATCCAGCTCCTTCTGGGTGACCTCCTGCACCACAGCACTGCCCTTCCAGTGACATTTCTTTGTCCTGATATCCAGTCTCCACCTTCCAAACTGCAGTTTGTGACATTTTTTTCCTCTTCTGCTTTTTCCCATTACCAAGGAAAGCTCAGCCACATCAGAAACTGCTCTTCATGCAGGGAAACCAACCCATTAAGCTTTTTGAGGTCTTTTACCCAACCAGAGAGAAGTTTCCTCACCATGATATTCTAAATTCCAAGACTGCTGCTGGCCTTTCAGCTTCTCTGATAGACAAGATCATGTTCCTGCTTCTGTCCCATCATGTTCTCAGGTGGGATGGACGTGACAACCCATCTCCAAGGCCTCTTCCTGGGTAGGGCCTGTGGGTACTTAGGCAGAGATACCTTCCCAGCTCTATTCCTACTGCTGGCCTGTGGCCTCCAGGGACAGAACTGACCTCACTGTCCCCTTCACAGCCAAAGTCTCTGAACTCAATTATGAGTTTTGTAGACACATGTGACATCATAATCCTATACCCATCCATCACCCTTCTTATGGGCCAGGACCTGACTAGATAAAAGTATGCTTGCGTTATCAAATTGATAAAATCTATTTCCTACTAAAGATCTGAGTGGAGAAGTATTCTTTACAGGAATGTGAAATGTTGACACCTTTTCTATGTCCTCCCCTGCCTCTTTTATTTTTTTATTTTTTTTCCTTCTTCCTGGTGGCTAATTGCGAATTTGCTACCCAAAGTGCAAAGCCAATCCCACACCCAGAGATGAGATATCGTTTATTACAGAGTTGTGCAAGTCTGGATGCTGGAATGAAACCAGCACATCAGATAGAGAAGGAACAGCCATTATATACAAAATCTTATCTCTACATTCAGACCCTCATGGCAGTCCTGAAGAGCCAAGTGATTACACGGTGGCATATTGGTTACATAATCGATTTACCACTATGCATACTTATTGAGGAAGGGTCCTGGGCTGACCCTGGGTCTCCCATCCTAGGGATGTGTATTTTAGTGTTATAATGAGAGTATAATGAGAAAAGCTCAGCTAAAGGACATTTTATGTAACAGTCTCGAGATAGATGTTAAAACAAGACTCAACTAATAGTGCAGGCTCCAGAGTGTCTGCACTGCAAGGACAGTGTTCTTTGCAGGTTCTGATTAGGTGTTTTAAAAGTCACTTTTATCTTTGTTAGAGGAGCAGACTGACAAAAACTGAGAGGATTTACATATTTTAGGTTACTAATTGCAGGCAGGATTCATTCTTATAACTGGTAAGGACTACTTATTCTGTCTTCAAACACCTCTCCAAGGTAAAGATTCATCGAATCATAGAATAACTCAGGTTTGAAGAGAACCCTGAACATCATCTTGTCTAACTCTCCTGCTCAAGGTAGGGTCAACCAGGTGATGCTGTTCTAGGCCTCTGTCCAGCTTTGCATCACTCACAAAGGACGTGAAAACGTGCTCCGTGACATCATGCAGGGGGATAATAAAGACGTTCAACAGTGTTGGCCCACATACTCATCACTGAGGGATGCCGCTGGAAACTGGATAAATGGAGGACTTTGTATCACTGATGATATTTGGCCTTGGTCATCCAGCCAACTTCCCACCCATTATAACATCCACATCTTCATCCCAGATCTCACCAATCTGCTCTAAGGGCACCACAGGAGCCCGTGCTCACAGGGCTGACACACAGCAGGATGGTGGCCAAGCTGCCAGAGCACTCAGGCCTTGCACCAACACAAGGGATGAGAACGAGAGTGTGGAATGGAACGAGAACAGCTCTGGAAGACCAAGGGCTGGTGCTCCCTGGCAGTGCTGCCATGCTGGACTCTTTTCCCCTCCTCCCATGCACACAGGAACTGTCCCTGCAGCTCCAAAAAGGCCTTGCAGGAAGGATATAGTAAAAATGAAGACATTACAGATCCCTTTATTTTGTTTAAGTGCAAGGAGAGCATGGGTCCTCATTTACACAGCCAGTGGTTATAAAAGAAAAGCAGACAGTGAATTAGAAAGGGGATGACAACATTATCACCATAAAGAACCAACCAGTAACAACAGAAAATACAGATAAGAGGCTGGATCTGTAACAAGGTACATTAAAACTGCTGTATAGAAGCAGATGGGCAGTTTATTGCTCCAGAAAACACTTAGATATGAGTTTCCACAGGGCATCCTTGAGCTCCTGGTTCCTCATGCTGTAGATGAGTGGATACACTGCTGGAGGCACAACTGAGTACAGTCAGACACCACCAGGTCCAGGGAAGTAGAGGAGATGGAGGGGGGCTTCAGATAGGCAAACCTGCCAGTGCTGACAAACAGGGAGACTATGGCCAGCTGAGGGAGACACGTGGAAAAGGCTTTGTGCCATCCCTGCTCAGAGGGGATCCTCAGCACAGCCCTCAAGATCTGCACATAGGACACAATGATGAACAGAAAACACCTAAAACCTAAACAGGCACTAACCGTAATAAACCCAGCTTCCCTGATGTAGGTGTCTGAGCAGGAGAGCTTGAGGATCTGGAGGATTTCACAGAACTGCTCCACAGCATTACCCTTGCAGAGTGGCAGTGAAAATGTATTGGCCATGTGCAGCAGACCATTGAGGAATGCACTGGCCCAGGCAGTTGCTCCCATGTGGACACAAGCTCTGCTGCCCAGGAGGGTCCCATAGTGCAGGGGTTTGCAGATGGCAACATAGTGGTCATAGGACATGATGATGAGAAGAAAATACTCTGCACCAAACAAGAAACATAAAAAGAAGACCTGGGCAGCACATCCTGCATAGGAAATGACCCTGGTATCCCACAGAGAGTTGGCCATGGATTTGGGGACAGTGATGGAGATGGAGCCCAGGCTGAGGAGGGAGAGGTTGAGCAGGAAGAAGTACATGGGGCTGTGGAGGTGCTGGTCACAGGCTATGGTGGTGATGATGAGGCCGCTGCCCAGGAGGGCAGCCAGGTAGATGTCCAGGAAGAGCCAGAAGTGCAAGAGCTGTAGCTCCCATGTGTCTGTGAACGCCAGGAGGAGGAACTGGGTGATGGAGCTGCTGTTAGACATTTACTGCTTGTGGGCATGAGGCACTGTTATAGGAGCAAAAGACAGTGACAAGTTAGGGGATGCTTCTCCATGGGACTTGCAGATAACACAAAGATTCTGCAGGACAGGTTTGCATCCTGGAGGGAAACTCACAGCTTGGAAGGACACTTCATGGACACAGCCAAGAATCCTAATGATGCCATTTTATTCAGGGAGATTCAGCTCATTCCCCAGCCCCACAGAATGCATTGCCCACAGCCCCACAAGTCAGCGGAAAGCTGGGACACACATGTTCCCATGGACACACCTGCAGGAAAGGACCCACAAGATCAGGGTGTGACTCTGCAGCTGGAAGTCCCATCCCCAGAGAGCCTGACAGCAAGAACAAGATCACAACAACAGTGACCCAGAGCAGTGGAGCAAGAAGGAAAATGCGGTGAGGGTGGGTGTGAGAGAGGCCAGGGCAGAGGCAGCCGGGCACTCAGACAGTGTCACCCTTCCCCAGCTGTGCAGCCACTTCCCACACACCAACATTGCCGGGCAGCTGCTCTCAGCCCCTGTGCTCTGCAGAGGGAACTGGAGCTCTGGCTGCACAGGAGCTGGTTCATGCCTTGGAGCCCCCGGCCCAGAGGGCAGAAGCTTTGCTGGGTGGGAGAGGTGGCACGGGGGCTGCTCAGAGGAGGGATCTGCACTGCAGGGGACCATACTGAGTTTTCTGTGTTCTCTCTCCAAAAGCATTTCTGGTTTGGGTTTCCTCTCATTCATTGATCCTGTCCCTTCTGCCTGGAGATCTTCCTCCTGGGAGGTGTTCCCCTGTACATGTCTTTTCCCTGTCAGTGATCACAGACCATCCCACCCTCTGTGCCCTCATGGTGGCCCTACAGATCCTGCCTGTTTGCCTGGGGGCATCTTCCTGTTTGCAGGATGGAAAACAGGACAGGTCAAACAAAAGCTGATGTGTTCAGCAGGTGTGATGCTGGTGCTCTGCACAGGTAGAGCAGCAGCTGAAGGGATGTTACGAGGCTTCTGGCAGATGTACTGATGAGTTGCAGTTCAGGAGTCTCAGTGACTTGTTTAAGCATGAGTGCTCATTTTCATTTTATCCTTTCTGGCACTCTCCAACCCTTGGGATAGAAAACTGAAAAGACAGGCTCAGGAAAGCTCCTTATCTGTCTGCTAAACATTGCATTGATCTTCTGCTTGAGGCATCCACTTGGAAAAATCGTGGGGGTGATCTGGAGCTGTGAGCAGCCCTGACCCACACAGCACCCTCTCCACAGCAGAAGCGCCTTTCCTGTCCTGATAGGGGTCGCTCCTTCCCCTCACAGATTCTCCCCACAGCACCGTGGGGATCTCCTGGGGCAGGCTGAGCGCTGACCCTGGCAGGTGGCAGAGTCCCTGCCCTGGCACAGCCCTGGGGTGCAGGGACCCTGCTCTGCAGGACAGCCCCGGGCACCCCTGGGTGCTCACCCGGCTTCACAGCTGTTCAAAATTGCCTGATAAGAGCCCCCTCCTTACAGATCCCTCAAACTGTTCCTCTGCTCACTTCAGGACATGCCTCCAGGAGCTACAGCTGCATTGCCGTGCACCCACAGACTTACCATGTCAAGGGCTGCAAAGATTTCTCCTCCAGTGAGCTCTCAGTCATCCTTCCAGTCCTGACCACCTTTAATCTCTCTCTGCCATGCTCATTTCCCTGAGATCCCCAGGCAGAGCCCTCAGCCCTGCTGCGCTTTGCAGAGGAGCTGCTCCTGGGCAGGGCTGTCTCTCTGCAGCGCTGCCACTTGCCATGAGCTCCCTCTGTCCCAGGAGCCCAGCCCAACTCAGCAGCACAGGAGCAGCCCAAGGCACTTTAATGACCCCCCGGTGCATTTGGCCCTGAGTCCATGACCCTCAGACCCTGCAGGAAGTTGAAGAAACCTCTCAAGAAGTCAAAGTCCGATCCAAACTCCAAAGTTTCTTGTGATGTTAATGGGTCCCACTGAGGAACACTACTGAGGAAATGACCCCAGGGTCTGGTTAGAGAAGAAAACTGGAGGCAGTGATGACAGGTCAGGACAAGCAAGATGAATGTCTCTCTGATGCTGAGTAAACCTGGATGTGTTTCATTAATTCAAGGTCCAAGCCCTGACCCCCAACCCTGGGAAGGCAGATACTCTCCCTCCCATGTTGCCCAGGGCTCTTCCTGGGACAGCGTGATGTGGGGCTGTGCAAGGACAAGGGCAGGACTATGGTCCGCCACCTCCCAGGTTCCTGGGTGGGGACAAGGAGGCCATGAGGCCCCTGTGCTGTAAGGACAAGGTGTCTCCTCCCAGGCATCAGAGGTGGAGACAACAGCCATAGCCAAGGGGAGAAGGAGCTCATGTCTGTATGGGGGCTTTCAGCCTCTTTACATCCCTTGATCATCTCCACGACAGCCTGTCCTATGCTGTGGCATCACCTGCACTTCTTTCCCTGCAGGCTGGAGACATCCCCCCTGCTACCCCACCTTGCTCTGGTCTGAGCATCTTCCTCTCTTTGCTGATATCTCTCCATCCTCCCCAGCTGTTCCTTGAAGCACGAAGCCTTGGGCTGATGCAGACTCCCTCTGGGTGACCTGCTCCACCACAGCGCTGCCTTCCAGTCACAATCCTTTCTGCTCATGTCCAGCCTGGACCTCCCCAGCTGCACTTTGTGCCATTATTTCTTTCTCATGCTCTTTCCCACTATGAAGAAAACCTCCACCATCTCTGAAAACACCCTTGGAGCACTCTCAGGCTACTCCTACACTGCTGCAGCCTCCCCAGCGCTGCTGGGCCAAAGCAGCCCAGATCCCTCAGCATCCCACACCATGTGCACAAGGTCCTGAACCCTGCCTTGGCAGAGCCCTACACCCCTCCACAGTTCATGTGGGAGAACATCAGGAATGTGTGGAGCTCTGCCTGGGGACAGGCAGTGTCAGCTGAAGGTTAAGGAGTCAGCATGTGAGGGCAGAACGACATGGGCAATGTTGTGGTGACTGGACATCAGCTACAGACTCACTGATCAGGAAGAGGAATTAGATGAGGCCTCCTTCAGAAAATGAAAGAAGCCTCATATTTCCAAGGCCGTGTCCTCGTGGCAGACCTAAGATATCCCAGTAACTGCAAGGTACCAGCCATCCAGGAGGGTTTTGGAGCTCATTGACGACATCTTCCTGACATGGGTGACTGAGGAGTCAGTGAGGTGAGGTGCCCTGTGGGACTTCACACTTACAAACCAGAAAGAGTTGGTCAGGGATGTAACAGTCAGGGATGGGAAACTGGCGTTGAGGCTCCTTGAAGATGATAACAAGGCAAACAGCAGGATTTCAGGAGAACAGGCTTTGGCCTGCTGAGGGACCTCCTTGCATCCTATGGGATATGACCTTGGTGTCTGCAGCATTTTTTCTCTCACATTTCCTCCCTCCTCTCTCCCACCTGCTGTTGTGCAGCATTTTTTACTCTTTCTCAAATACAATATCACAGAGGTGCTGTCAGCATCACTGAGTGGCTCAGATTTGGCAAGGAGTGGGTCCATCTTGGAGCCAGCTGAAATTGGCTCTGTCTGATGTCAGTCCAACTCCTGTTGTCTTTTCAGAGAGGCGACAGCTGTAGCAGAGCCACACTCACATCCAGACTTTGCCATGTAAACCCAGTACAGGGTGACAATGTTTTCGGTATTACAAACTACTTGGTCATGGAGAAGAAATAGAAAAGATCTTCTGTCAGTAACCTGACAAAGTCACCAGTCAATGAGCAGGTTCCTATGGGGAACTGTAATTGCCCTGACATTCACTGGCCAGGCAAAGCTGCAGGTGCCAGCAGTCCAGAGGATCTTGGGACAACTTCTTAACGTGGCTGCCTGGTGGGACAACAAGGGTGATGCTGCTCACGTGGATCTGGAACTGGGAAACAAAGAAGATCTGGTGAGGGATGTGAACTTCAGTGTCCACCTTGGCTGTGGTGACCAGGCAAGAATGGGATTCCAGGCACCAGAGGGGAGGAAGGAAGGCCAGCAGCAGAGCACAGGCTGGTGGGCTCCAGAGGAGAACACTTTGACATACTGGGAGATGGCGGCCAATAAAGGTGGTGACATGGAAGTAGGTCTGAAAGGTGAAGGAGCTCAGGAAATCTGAGAAGCCTTACAGGACAGCCTGCTCCAAGCACAAGAATGATCTCTCCAAGTACCCACGAGAAGAAGAATTTATGTCATGAGTCTGCTTGTCTGAACTGATGGAGCTCCAGGGCAAAAAGGCAGCACACAGAAGGTGGAAGCAGGGGAAACTGCAAAGGAGGAATTTAGAATCCTTGTCCATGGATGTGGGGATGATGCCAAAGCTGCCCTGGACTTGATACCTGCAGGGGAGGCTGAGGGCAGCAAGATGAGCTGACATGGCTTCCTTACAGTAAAAGAATAGACAAGTCTAACGTGGGCCTTCTGCTGAAGTTCTGTTGAAGAGTAGAATCAGACAGGACTGAGGTCCTTCATGGCTTCTTTCCCTCTATCTTCACCAGCAAGGTCTCCTGGGACTTTGTTCCTGAAGGCAGGAGTCTGGAGAACACCCAGGAGTGGATGGAGTTCATGTCAGGGATTACCTGAGCAAACTCGGACACCATTACAGAAAAGGAGATGGGTCACTTGACGAGCTCCCCAAACACAAGTATTGCTGTGCTGTGGCACCTGAGATTCCCAGGAACACCCATGACTTGGTCCAGAGTTGTGTGACTCCTCTTGAGGTGTCCTGGCCTACCTCCTCGCTCAAGTGGTGCTTTAGGCCCCCACTTCTTTGACACATTCCGTCTTATGAGGAGATTCTCTAGATAAATATTTACTGGAGATTGTTGATACCAGCTGTTCTGGCAATGAGGGCATTGAGAGGGGGACGGAAATAGAAGAAATTTGGCTTTATTACTATTTATTATGGAAATGCTCTCTGTTTGGCCGCAGTTCTGAAATTTCTCTAATCATCCTCGCCAGACTTGAAGCCTTTAGGCAAGCTCTGGAGAGAGCCTTGGCTTGTAAGAGCATTTTGGATGTTAATGAGCCCTCTGCTGCCATGATCCTGAACTGCAACTCCTGAAAGAATGAACAAACATTTAACGAAGGGAAAGGCAGAAACAAACCACAAGTTTCTGAGGGTGTTTGGGACCTCACAAAGGGCCATCGCGGACACAAGCAGTCCCTGTCCCTGGAGGCTGGTGAAGGGAAAGCCTGGAGACAATGGTCAGAGGTGGTAAAGCAATGTGGAGGTGGCTCTGGTGCCATGTCAGCCCTTCATGTTTATTTATCATCAGAATGGCCAAGCCCTGACCCCCAGGGCCTGGCAAAGGAGACCCTTGCAGGCAAATGTTTCCCAAGGCTCTGCCTGTGGTCACTGGGAGGGTATTTGTGTTTTGGATGTGGGTTTGGTGCCAAGTGCCGTTACTTTAACCACAAGGCTCTGGTTTTCTGAGGATTTGGCAATGCCTGTGAGGTCCCCCAAACCCATTCATCTTCTTTCATAGACCTGGCAATGGTCACCAATCACCTGAGATGCCTCAGTCCCAAACTTGCTTGAATCCTCAATTTGGATCCATGGCCCAGCACTGAAATGCACGTTTCTTCTTCTGCTGCCCTAAAATAAAAAAGAAAAATAATTCCATTCCACATTAGCATGACCACACCATGGTCTTTAGGTCTTCTTCTTTAACACACTTACTGCTATGCATAGACCACTCTCTTCCTGCACTCCCATGTGTCTCTCAGACCTTTCACTCTTGTCCTCCAGTAAGGGGCCAACACTCCCAGATGTTTGTGCTTCCTCCAGGCACATGGATGATTCCTGAGGACCATCCAAGTGTGGGCAGTGTAAGAGAGGAGCAGAGCAAGGTCAACTTATGGGCCATGCCTGAGCACAGCCACCGCCAGCAGCAGCCATTCCCCATCTCCCAGGCACAGCCATGCCCACAGCATGCAAATGTCACTGCCATATATGACTAGTCCAAGAGAAGCCTGCCTTCTTTCCAAAATCACCAAAAATCTTTCTCCTATTCCTCATCCACCCGCAAACATCAACCATGTCCCACTTGCAGGGTTAAACATGGTTGTAAGGATTTGCTGAAGTCATCAGCCATCACCCTCCTCTACCTCACATCCCCCGACCCTATTCCACACCTACACATGGCCGCTCACTGCTGCTCAGGGCCTCTCACTCTTCAGAAGAGGCCTTGAGCTTCTTGTTTCTTCCTGGTGCTTATTATAATCTTCCTCACTCCAGAAACCCTGTCCTGTCCTCAGAGAAAGCAAAAAGGATGGACAGGCACAACCTGCCCTGGGTAAATGCCATCACCTTCTCTTTCAGACACCCAGAAATGGGGTCCCAGTGGACATGTTCTGGGGCACAGCCCCTAGTTCCCCTGCTCACCCATTACCCATTTTTGAAAAGTGCACACAATGTGTGAGAGCTGCCAGGGGTCAGGGAGTCCCCCCAGTCTCCATGAGCTTCCAAAGATGGTGGAGAGTGGCCTCACTGTGACATCATCCTGCTGTCTCAGCTCCTGGGATGCTGCCCCTCCTGTCCCATAGCATGAAAAGGACTTTGTTAGTTCCAGTGACCCATGACTTGACCCCCATCCACTGCTGGTTGTTCTGCCTCCAGTGACAGAGGCCTGAGAGACCTTGCTGGTGAAGATGGAGGACAAGAGGACAAAGAGATTCTCACCTCTTTCTCTTATTAGATTCATCAGTGGACACACAGTGTCTTGGTTTCTCCTTTAACTGTTCCTGAAGTAGTAACAGCTCATTAAGGGTCCCTTGAATTGCCTTACAGGTCTAGACTGAGTTTTGATCTGGACTGTTGCTGTGCTTGGAGGCTGCTGTCCTTGAAGACCAGATGAACTAACTTCTGCCACCCTGCCTTGGCAGTTTATTCCATCTGTGTCACAGCTCTGCCTGCAACACTGACAGCTCCAGCTCACCCAGCCAGGTCCCTGGCTGAGGACGTTGCCTCACATCTGGGCTGAACCACCCCAGCTGTGGCACCAGGAAACCTCTGAGTCACCCCACGGAAACCTGGTACCAAGTGTCCAAGAGCCCATGTGTGCAAAGCCTTTGCCTCAGAGCAGAGACATGACAAAAGATTGATGAATGTCTCTCTAGACTTAGGAGTATAAAACCAGAACAAAATGCCTGAATTCATTCAACTGAAGACATTCCCACTCCCAGATTGCAGAAATTAGATCCTTTGCTGTAACATTCCTGGTGTCCTATCTAATGATGGGACAAGAAAAGATGATTCTTATACCAATTGATTTTCTAATAGGAAGAATACAATGCTGGCAAGAAGTGTGTCTAAAGAGAAGAGAGAATAAACATCACTGATTACTTCAGGTTGTTTGAAAGGATGTGCCCCTGGAGCCCCAGGGACAGCTGGAGGGCACCCAGAGGGGACAGAGAAAGGGACATCATGGCCTGCTCCTGTGCTGCTGAGCTGGGCTGGGCTCCTGGGACAGAGGGAGCTCACAGCAAGTGGCAGCACTGCAGAGAGACGGCTCTGCCCAGGAGCAGCTCCTCTGCAAAGCGCAGCAGGGCTGAAGGCTCTGCCTGCAGCATGGAGAGGAGAGGAGCCAGGCAGAGAGAGGTTAGAGGCAATGCAGTGTGGGAGGTTTGCTGTGAGTTCACAAGGAGAGAAATCTTCGCAGACAATAAGTCTGTGCCTGCACATCATTGCATCTGTGAATCATGGTGGGATTTCCTAATGTTGGTACAATAAACGAGATACGTAAGTAAAACTACCAGAGACTTTCTTGTATAGATAAGGAGGACGTGCAGCAGAGCAGGGATTTCCTACCTATATCATCAGAGGGATAACACATGGCAGCTGCCTTCTGCTGAGGATGACTCCAGGTGTGTGAAGCTGTTTCTGCAGTGGTGCCCAGGGCTGTCCTGCAGAACAGGGTCCCTGCACCCCAGGGCTGTGCTGGGGCAGGGACTCTGCTGCCTGCCAGGATCAGCGCTCAGCCTGCCTGGGGAGATCCCCATGGTGCTGTGGGGAGAATCTGGGGGGGGAAGGAGTGACCCCTATCAGGGCAGGAAAGGCGCTTATGATGTTGAGGGGGTGCTGTGTTGGTCTGGGCTGCTCACAGCTCCAGATCACCCACAGGATTTTTCCAAGTGGATGCCCCAAGGACAAGATCAATGCAAGGATTACCAGAAAGATAAGGAGCTTTCCTGAGCCTGTCTTTTCAGTTTCCTTTCCCAAGGGGTGGGGTGTGCAGGAAAGGATAAAATGAAAATGAGTTCACATGCTTAAAAAGTCACTGAGACTCCTGAACCTCAAATTTCATTGATGAGTACATCTGCCAGAAGGCTGATAACATCCCTTTACTACCCCACTGCCTCTGGACAGCACCTGCATCACATTTGCTGGACCTGTCAGCTTTGATTTTAGCTGACCTGTTTTCCAAATTGCAAACAGGAAGATGCCCCCAGGCAGTGCCCTGTGAACAGGCAGGTTTCTGTAGGGCCAGGGTGAGGGCACAGAGGGTGGGATGGTCTTTGAGCACTGACAGGGAAAAGACATGGACAGGGAAACGCATCCCAGGAGGAAAATCTCCAGGCAGCAGTGAAATGATCAGAAATGAGAGGAAACTAAACCCAGAATTGTTATGGGAGGGAGAACAGAGAAAACTGGGGCTGGGGAATGAGCAGATTCTCCTTTAATCAAATGCCATCATTAGGACCCTTGGCTGTCTCCTTGAGTTTTCATTGAAAGCTATGAGCTTCCGTCCAGGATGCAAACCTGTCCTCTAGCACTTTAGCATAATCTGAATTCCCCACGGAGAAGTGCACAGATGCTATGATGCAGGGAATGCTGTTTGGTTTGTGAAATGAGCCACGTGTGTCCTGGGATATAAGTGGGGTGCTGAGACATTAGGATTGGGTGAGACATGTTGTGGTCTGAGGTGGATCCCTCTGCTCTCAGCAGGGCCTGGTGGCTTTTCAGGGTAACATGGGAGTGTGATCAGCCTCCATGTCAGAAAGGTGCCAGCTCAGGGCAGCTGGAACAATACAGAGGGACAGACCAGCTGCCCTCACTCTGCACTGACCCACAGGCATCCTCTGGTCTCACAGGACTTGCTCTGTTCTCCCTGAGTGCAGCAGAAATGATGAGGGTTTCTGACACCCAACAACACTCCCCAGGGTGGGAGGGGAGAAGGAGCTGTAGAAAAGCTGAACCTCTCAAACTCAATTTCTCAGGCCTGGGAGTACAGATGCTGACAGTCCCTTTCTGCACCAGGAGCAGTTCCATCTGACAAAGCTGAACCCCAGGACTGGCCCCTGCCCCACCCAATCACAACGGGTCAGGCTGATTCCTCAAGAGCCCCTGGGCAGAGACCCTGCTCTTCATTGCATGCTCATCAAGCACCAATGAGGGCTCCAGCTACAACGTTCTCCTGGAAAAAGAAAAGAGTCTCTGTGTGTGATGGGGTGGGAGGGTCTGTGGTTAATGGCTTTGGTTTTCCCCAGAGAAGTCTCATCTAAACCGTCACTATATTTTCCTCCTTGCACAGGCCCTCATGCCCACAAGCAGCAAATGTCCAACAGCAGCTCCATCACCCAGTTCCTCCTCCTGGCATTCACAGACACGCGGGAGCTGCAGCTCTTGCACTTCTGGCTCTCCCTGAGCATCTACCTGGCTGCCCTCCTGGGCAATGGCCTCATCATCACCACCATAGCCTGTGACCAGCACCTCCACAGCCCCATGTACTTCTTCCTCCTCAACCTCTCCCTTCTCGACCTGGGCTCCATCTCCATCACTGTCCCCAAATCCATGGCCAACTCTCTGTGGGATACCAGGGTCATTTCCTATGCAGGATGTGCTGCCCAGGTCTTCTTTGTATGTTTCTTATTTGGTGCAGAGTATTCTCTTCTCACCATCATGTCCTACGACCGCTACGTTGCCATCTGCAAACCCCTGCACTACAGGACCCTCCTGGGCAGCAGAGCTTGTGTCCACATGGCAGCAGCTGCCTGGGCCAGTGGGTTTCTCAATGCTCTGCTGCACACGGCCAATACATTTTCACTGCCACTGTGCAAGGGCAATGCCCTGGACCAGTTCTTCTGTGAAATCTCCCAGATTCTCAAACTCTCCTGCTTGGACACCTACCTCAGGGAGCTTGGGCTTATTATGGTTAGTGCCTGTTTAGTTTTTATGTGTTTTATTTTCATTGTTTTCTCCTATATGCAGATCTTGAGGGCCGTGCTGAGGATCCCCTCTGAGCAGGGACGGCACAAAGCCTTTTCCACGTGCCTCCCTCACCTGGCCGTGGTCTCCCTGTTTGTCAGCACTCTCATTTTTGCCTACCTGAAGCCCCGCTCCGTCTCCTCCCTATTGCTTGACCTCGTGGTTTCTCTTCTGTACTCGGTGGTACCTCCAGCAGTGAACCCCCT
Organism: Caloenas nicobarica; assembly: GCF_036013445.1. Classification (NCBI taxonomy): domain Eukaryota; kingdom Metazoa; phylum Chordata; class Aves; order Columbiformes; family Columbidae; genus Caloenas; species Caloenas nicobarica. The sequence continues at coordinate 1,606,147 of NC_088252.1, read as the reverse complement.
CATCTACAGCATGAGGAACCAGGAGCTCAAAGATGCACTGAGGAGGTTGATTCAATCATTTTTTTCTCAGCACGTATAAGCTGCTTGTATCTTTTCAGAAATTATTTCCAATTCATTTTTGAACTTCTTGTGTTGTTGGAACTTTATCTGTGATACATGTTTTTGTCCAGGATTGTCTACATCCACTCCAGTTTTCCAGAAGCATGAACCCACCCTTGTCTGAGCCACATCCTCTGTTTTTTGGTTTGTTTTTTTTTTTTTTTTTTCCTCAGATGATGTTACAGATGGCCTGCTGTGTCACATATGTGCAATAAAATGGACTTATTCTGTGCTGGTGTCTGCAGATTTGGCTCTTCTTCAAAAGCAAAGGTCAGGAACAGGCTTGAGAAATAGCCCCTCTGAGCCGTCTGCTGTGCTGGGTTTCAGCCTGAGCACAGGGCAGGAGGACATGGGGGGATGTGTTCGGGAATGGGCCTGGAATGAGCCTTCAGGTGTGGGTGCCTAGTGCCAATGGAAATGATGCACAATTGGCAAGGGTATAACTGGGTCTGTCTCTCTGTGGCTTTTGGGCACAACTGCCTGGCAGAGCAGCACCGCCACCTCAGGGCCATCCCCAAGATGGCATCCCTGGAGAAGAGCAGACCTGTTTCTGCATGCATGAGTTCAAGCAGGCTGTTCTGTCACTGGTGCAGCAGGAGAGTCCTGGGGAGCCTCCAGGTCACGAGTCTCGTGCTCAGGTGAGTGACCGGCATAGTGGGGCTGCCACAATTGGGCAATAAGGATCTCTCTGAAACAAGAGCAGCAGACACAGGGAGACACTGGCCTCCATCTCCTCATGCCATGGCTGAGCCCAGCCTTGGGGCTGATGGGGAGAATGACCCTCTTCTCTGCCCCCAGCAGCTGCTGTGCCCTTCAGAGGGGCTGGGGCTGTGGGCTGAGTGCCCAGAGTTCTGCAGCCCCCTGCGCTGGGCACGGCCGTGGGGCCAGCCCAGACTGGGCTGCTCTGCTGGGCTGGGGTGGAGAGAAAGCCGGGGCTGTGGGGAGAGCTGGGGAGGGGCTGTGCTGAGCTGGAAAGTGCTCAGGAGAGGAAAAAGACCAGTGTATAACTTGGGGCCGGGGCTGGCACTGTATGCAGTGGAGGGGTTGAAATGCATGGAGCTGGCATTTGGCGATGGCAAAGTTGAGAGCCTCTGGCTGGGTAAGGACTAAGGGTCAGACAAATAAAGCAGATGTCGTAATGGAAATTGACTATAGGCCATCCAGCCACAATGATGACACTGATGAGTTCTTCTTCAAGGAACTAAGCAAAGCCTCCAAGTCATCTGCCCTTGTCCTTATGGGGGACTTCGACTTGCCAGATGTCAACTAGGAACATCACACAGCTGGCACCAACAGGTCCAGAAGATTCCTAAAGCATCTGGACGATAACTTCTTGGTGCAGGTACTAAGGGAGCCGACCAGGAAAGATGCCTTCCTACATTTGATTCTCACTAACAGAGAGGGTGTCGTGGAGAAGTGGCAACTGGTGGCTCCCTTGGCCACAGTGACCGCGAAGGTTTAAAATCTTTGCTAATGTGTTCATTGTCCTGCCCTATGGGCAGATCTTCAGGGCTGTGCCGAGGATTCCCTCTGAATAGGGACAGCACAAAGCCTTTTTCACGTGCCTCCCTCACCTGACCGTGGTTTCCCTGTTTGTCAGCACTGCCATGTTTTCCCACCTGAAGCCTCCCTTCAGGTCTTCCCCATCTCTGGACCTGCTGGTGACAGTTCTGTACTCAGTGGTACCTCCAGCAGTGAACCCCCTCAACTACAGCATGAGGAACCGGGAGCTCTAGGACTCCATTAGGAAAGTGATTTAATGGGTGTGTCTCAATACTGAGAAACTTTTTATTGGACTCCACAAATAATATCTGATATATCCCACTGCAGGCCTCTACCCCATTTAGTATTTTATCCTTTTTATTTTTCAGCATTACCTGTATTGTTATTTGGAGTTATTATTTTTCTGTATAATTATTTGTATTCAGCTTACTCTCAGGAGAAATGAACCCAGTATGATTTGAAAACACCTGAAACCTCTGTAAGTATTTTTCTAACACTGTGTCAGTGCTGACTCTCTCATAGCATCTCTGTAATAAAATGACATCTCCAGAGTGCAGTTCCTCAAGATCTGGTTGTTCTTCCAAAGCTGCTTTCAACAACAGGCCCAGGAATTTCCCGCAAAAGATCCTGAGGAAAAAGCTCTATGTCACGTTGGAAGCTGATTCACAACAGAGTTGTGATTTAAGACACAACCCTTGTTGTCTGTTGACAGTGGAGATGGGGAGTGGTCCTGACATACAGTCAGACTGGGCTGTCCCAGTGCATGATGGGGCAGAGGACAATTCTCCAGGAGAGGAATCAGGAACTGCCTGGAGAGCCCGTGAGATACACATGGACTGGGTGTGCCTGAGGTGGGCAGTGACAGGACCCCACAGAGTGAGACATGGCCCAAAGTGGAGTCAAACAAAGGGAAAGCACTAAATGCAGGTATCTGCAGGGAAACAAAGATGGACACAGACAATCTGACACAGACCAACTCCAACAGGCAACAGCACCTTCACAGCCACCCCATCAACAGCAGCACTTACACAACCATGAGCAACAGTACTGACCCTGTCCTATTCCCCCTCTCAGACTGATCTGGTGTGAAGGTTGCACGGGTGGTCTGTACATCCCGGGTGGAACTTACCTGCAGTTTCACACACCCCTGTGGTCCCTCCAGTGTGGGCCTGGGGTTTGGGTCAGCCCAGACTCAGAGATATTACCCACTTGGACATTCCAACCCATGGTTTCTCCAGATCCTGGGGTCCTCCTCCTCCTTGCTAGCCTCACTTAGAATTGACTAAGAAGGTGTGTACATGCCATCACACCCAAAGGCACACACAATAGTGAGCCCACTCACACAGCACAGGGCCAGGAGCAGAGTTTAATTAGTTTTGTAGTTTAACCCTGACAGGCAGCTCAGCACCATACAGACTGTCACTCACTGCCCTACAGTAGGATGAGGTGGAGTATCAGAAACACAAAAGAAAACTCGTGGGTTGAGATAAAGACAGTTTAATAGATAAAGCAAAATCTATGTGTGTAATCAAAGAAAACTAAGGAATTCATTCACTGCATCATCAGCAGGAGGGTGTTCAGCCATCTTCAGAAAAGCCGGGCTCCATCACATGTAATGGTTACTTCGGAAGAAAAACACCATCACACCGAATGTCCTCCCCTCCCTTCTTCTCCCCGATTTTATTGTTGACCATGGTATCATATGTTGTGGAACACCCCTTTGGTCAGTTTGGTTCAGCTGTCCCAGCCATGTCCCCTCCCAATTTCTTGTGCACTCCCGGGCCCCATGCTGGTGGGCTTGGTGTGAGAAGCAGAAAAATCCTTGATACTGTGGAAGCACTGATCAGCAATGACTGAAACATTGGGGTGGAACCAGCACTGTTTTCATCACAAATGTAAAATTGATTCATACAAGTTGCTAAGAAGATAAGTAACTCTACCCCAACTGAAACCAGTCTAAGAAGCAGGACAGACCATGGTGATCAGGCAGGGGATTTGGCCAGACCAGCACTGACCAGCCACCTCCCTACGGGCAGCTGGTCCCTTAAATCCCCTCCTCCCCACTCTTCCACAGGCTGCTTCTTCCACAATCCAAATTTCTCTGCCCCAGTCTCCTCCCCAATTCATAACCATCATCAGTTACTTTTTCCCCAGTGGGCTCAGGTTTTTTCCACTTGCACTCAAATTTGATAGTTTGGATTCCATTGCCTTGGTCCTCTGGGACTCCAGTGGCATCACTGGTGGCTCCTCCAGGCACTGATGGCCTTGCAAGACTTGACTGCCCAGACAGTCCCCAGTGCTCCCCTCTGTGCAGTTCGGCCAACCTGGTCACATCTGCAGCCACCTGTGAGGTTCAGCTGGCACACATGGAGCTGCCCATACTGCTGGTCCCTTCTCACATCCCTCAGCTTCTCTTGCATGTCCCACAGTTTCCCATGGCACATACAGGTGGTTTCACCCCAGGGCAGGGCCTGACCAGGGGCTCACTCATCTTTCAGCAGCCTTCCTGTCTGGTGTCCTTGCTGACCTCATGATACCTGCCTACCTCTGGCCAATCACGTTGCTGTCATGAGGTGACCTCACAAGTAATAAACCGGCCCTGTTGGCTTTGTCCAAATCTAGCCCAGGTAACTGCAATAGAAGTGGCATCACAACCCACCTCCAGCCATGTCATCTTCCCCTTCTCCTGCATCTCCCATTTCCCAAGCTCTCAGCACTGCTGGGTGTGTTTCCCAGCATCCAGGTGACATCACTAGGCCTGTCTCACCACATGCCCAGCTGGGATGTTTTCAGAGATGTGCCTTCAAAATCTACCTCCCTCCCATGATGCCTCACCTTGCATCATCCTCTTCTGGCACCAGGGGTCACCTCCCAGCCAACCTCCCAGACACTGCCCCTTTACCTGCCTCTCCTCTTTCCTATCCAGCACTGTCATTTCATGGGGACTGCAGAGCCCTGGTGGGACAGCTCAGTGGTGGGAGGGCAGCCATGGATGGTCAGGGCTCCTCAGGAAGGCAAGCGGATGGATGAGGAGGTGGAGATGAGCTCTGTGCAGAGGGGAGCCTGGCGTGCACAGAGCCTTGCCTTGGAGGAAGATTCTTGGTCACAGGTCTTTGATTACATGGCAAGATGGACCACCTCTTGGTCTGCTGGGAGGGCAGCAGGGCTGGGCACAAGCAATCCAGGAGGTTCCTGCAGGGTGTGGAAGACAGCATTTTGAGACAAACACTGGACGAGCTGACTAGGGCTGGTTTCTTACTGACAGACAAGGTGGATCAGGCTGGGGATCTAAGGATGAGGGCGGCCATGGCTGCAGTGACCGTGAGATGGTGGAGAAGTAGGGCAACTGCAGGACGAGAGTGTAGGACTGCAGGAGAGCTGATTTCACTTACCATAGGATCTGCTTTGGCTGTCCTGGAGAACAAATAGGCTGTGAGTCCCTCTTCAGGGACAACATCCTCAAAGCCCAGGAAGAAACCAATCTGATGGTCAGGGAGTCAAGCAGGGCCTGGCAAAAGGTCACCATGGGTGAACAGGGACCCCCTGACCTAGGAGATCAAACAGCAGAAGGACGTGCAGGGATGCTGGAGGGGAAGAGGCTGCCCAGGAGACAGACAGACAGACAGACAGACATCTGGCCTGGGGGAGCAGGGATGGGGCCAGCAAAGACAACGCTGAGCAGTGGCTGAAACGGCCATACAAGGGGAACGCACCCAGGAGGGCTTTGCCAAAGATATTGTCAGCACAAGGAAGGCAGCTGAGGGAACCCTGGTCCCAGTGGCCAGTGGGGCAGGGGATGGAGTGACAAAGACAGTAGCAAATCAGCAGTTTCTCAGAAGAAAGATTCTTCCTTTGAGAGTGCTAGTAGGAAATGTATTTTGCTAACTGGACGCACCTATGTGTTTTACTATACATTTACCTCTACATAAATATTTATTTTTCCTTATACTCACATAGAAAGACAGATAACACAGGTCTGTTGAGATCACTGTCAACATGACCATCTACAAAGAGAACATTTCAATTAACCTTTTTATCCTTCTTTCCTCCATCAGGCAAGAGTGGCCAACAGCTTACAGCATGACTCACGCTGTGCCAAGAGTAAAAAGTGGCATTGACAGTCCATGGCAGTGGATTTTTTGGTGCCTTCGACTCTGTGCAAGACACAAGGATTATCTTTCTTAATGCTGTAGGCTTTGGTATGACAGAAATCTAGAGAACATCTGCTAAAAATGGAGGGAAAAAGAAACCAAATTAAAGATGTCTTCTTGCAACTTTAAGCATCAAATGTTGTTGGTGTTGTAATTCTCCTTTCTTTGTTTCAAATACTTTAAATACCAATGTTTTCCCATGAGATCAAAATGAGACTCTTTTGGATGTGCATGAAAAGGCAAGAGGAGAACTACTGATGTTCCACTAGATTGGTCTTCTCAGCACTCTCTCTGTTAGGCTGTGCATCTGATCTCCCTCATCCTTCATGTATTTCCTCCTGCCCTAAATAAACGGACCATATCTGAAGCACCATTTCCAGCAGCTGATCTGCACTTAAGCACTTGCGATTGTTCTCTGGACTTCCCTTCCTCTTATTGTTTGATCACTCAGACACTTGTCAACAATCCAGTTGCTGCTTTCAGCTTCAAGGAGGTAAAAGCTTCCTTGTCTTTCAGTAGTCTGTCTAATTCTGTCTTTAGCCAACTCTTTTATTATTTTTATTTTATAATTTCCTTTCTGTCTAAAACATTTCTTGCATGGTTATGCCTTGGAGAGAGTGAACCTCATTGGTTGCAGTTAGTCCTTGGCATACAGTTGAGAGTGTGTTTTCTTTTAATCATGAATCTTAAAAGTTTTATTTTGTTTGTTCAAAAGTAAAGTCTCTCTTTTCCTGTCTGCAGCCAGGTCTCCAAGGAGACCAGGTGGGGGCTGGTGCAAAGGAGCTGAACATCCAGCTGCAGACTGCAGTGGAGAAGTCTGGTGTAAGGAAAAGGGATGCAAGTCCCAGGTGGCCAATGAGAGAAATGATGGGGTTGGGGAGGTGAGGAGCAAGGTTGTCCACACTGTGTCAGACCTCAAGGGACAGCTTCTCCAACCAGTCCAGACCTCCTTAGGAGAGACCCTGGATCAATGCTGTAATCACCTCTTCTGCACACTGAAAGTTATAAAATACACCCTTTACAAAAGAGAAAGACATTTTTTATTAGAAGCTTTTTGAAATCTTTCTCCATAATTACACTGAGAAAATTCTAATTCACTGTACAAGACTAGAAGATGATTACAAGAAGAGACATGAATTCTTAGAGCTTTCCTCAGTATAACGACCCCAATGGTGCATTTAGTGCTGAGTCCTTGAACCTCAGGTGCTGAGAGGAGATTGCACAAACCTTTCCAGAAGCCAAAGTCAGAAGAAAAAAGTACTAAGTACCTTGAAGTATTAATGAGTTCCACTGAGGGCAAGTACCAGCAAAGCCTCCCCAGGGACTCATTAGAGCAGAGCATTGGAGACCATGATGGCAGATAAACAAAGGGTAATGTGCAGGCAGCTCAGATGCTGAGAAAACCCTGGTTTTGTTGGACGAAGTAGAGAGGCCAAGGCCTGACCCCCAGCCCCTGGGAAGACAGTTCCTGTCCCTCACACGTTGCTCAGGGCCCTTCCTGGGGCAGGGGGATGTGGGCTGTGTGATGCTGACTAAAGGACAATGGTGTGACAGTTCCCAGCCTGGTGGTGTGCAAAGAGGCCATGAGATGCCCCCGGTGCCTGAGGACAACATGTCTCCTCATAGGCCTTGGTGGCAGAGACGATTGCCATAGCCAAGGGGACAAAGACATGGGTTCTCTTGGCGACATCCAGTCTTGCCAGTGCCCTTTTCCAACTCCACCACAGGTTGTCCTACACTGTCCCACAGCTGCTTCTGTTTCTCTGCAGGCCATAGACACCCATCTTGCTTCCTCCCCTTGCTCTCACCCTGGTATTTCCATACATTCACTGATGTGTGTCCACTCTCATGCTCTGTTCCTCGAAACACAAGTAGATGAACTGATCTCATGCTCCTTCTGGATAATTTCTCGTACAACAGCACTACCCTTTGAGTGACATTTCTCCCTCCTCATGTCCAGTCTCCACCTTCCAACTCCTGTCCCTGCACAGGACAACCCCACAGTTCACACCATGTGTCTAAGAATGTTGTCCAGTGTCTTCCTGAACACTGTCAGGGGCTGTGACACGTCCCTGGGGAGCGTGTTCCAGTGTCCAGCAGCCTTTGGGTGAAGAACCTTTTCCTCATGTCCAACTGACTCTCCCCTGGCACATCTTCCTGCCATTCCCTGGGGTTCTGTCATTGGTCACAGAGAGAAGACCTCAGTACCTTCCCTTCCTTCTCCCTGTGTGACGAGGCTGTAGCCATCATGAGGTCTCCTTTTAGTCTTTTCTTCAACTCTGATGGTGACAAACCCCTTGGTTTGCTTTTAGAAGCAGAAAGGACAAGCCATGACCTCCAGGCAATGGGGGGGGATCCTGTCCCTCACACATGGCTCAGGGCTCTTCCCTTTCCAGGAAGAATTTTTCCCTAATATCCACTCCAAACCTTCCCTGGTGCAACTGAGGCCATTTCCTCTTGTCCTATCACTTGTTACTTGGGAGAAGAGACCAACACCCTCCATGTTCCAACCTCCTTTCAGGCAGTTCAGAGATCAGAAGGTCTCCCCTCAGCCTCCTGTTCTCCAGGCTGAACAGCCCCAGTTCCCTCAGCCGCTCCCATCACATTTGTGCTCCAGCCCCTCACCAGCTTCGTCGCCTCCTCTGCACTCTCTCTAGTGCCTCAATGTTCTTCTTATGACGAGGGGGCCAAAACTGAACACAGGATTCAATGTGCAGCCTCACCCATACCGAGTACAGTGGCACAATCACTTGTCTAGTCCTGCTGACCACGCTATTCCTGATAGAAACGAGGACATTGTTGGTGGCCTTTTTGGCCACCTGGGCATACGCTGGCTCATGTTCAGTTGCTGTCGATCAACACGCCCATATCCCTCCCCACCAGGAAATTTTCCAGCCACTCTTCTCCGAGCCCATAGCGCTGTCTGGGGTTGTTGTGAACCAAGTGCAGCACCCGGCACTTGCCCTTGTTGAACCTCAGACAATTGGCCTCAGCCCAATGATCCAGCTGGTCCAGATCCCTCTGTGTGGCCTTCCCACCCTCCAGCAGATCAACACTCCCACCCATCTTGGTGTCACCTGCAAACTTACTGAGGGTGCACTCAATCACCTCATCCAGATCATTGATAAAGAGATTAAACAGAACTGGACCCAATACTGAGCCCTGGGGACATGACTCATGATCGGCCACCAACTGGATTTGGCTCCATTCACCACAACTCTTTGGGCCCAGCCCTCCAGCCAGTTCTTTACCCATTGCAGATACACCCATCCAGGCCATGAGCTGCAGCTTCTCCAGGAGATGCCGTGGGATACGGTGTCAAAGGCTTTACTGAAGTCTAAGTACACAACATCCACGGCCTTACCCTCATCTAATAGTTGGGTCACCTTGTCATAGAAGGAGATCAGGTTGGTCAAGCAGGACCTGCCTTTCATAAACCCATGCTGACTGGGTCTGATCACACAGTTCTTTTGTAGGTGCTGTGTGATATTACTCAAGATCATCTGCTCCATGACCTTCCCCAGCACTGAGGTCAGACTTACAGATTTTAGGTCCCCAGATCCTCCTTCCGGCCCTTCCTGTAGATGAGCATCATGTTTGCCAACTGCAGAAAAGTTGTAACAACCAGATGTAAACTTCAGTGGAGAATCTGATGTAAATAAAAGTGACGTAACTCCAAAGGGAGTTTGCTTGGTTTGCTTTCTGAAGCAGAAAGGAGAAGCCATGACCTCCAGGCAATGGGAAGGGGGATCCTGCCCCTCACACACGGCTCAGGGATCTTCCTGGAACCGTGGGATGTGGGTGCGCAAAGCCGAGGGAAGGACAACACTGGTACAACAACTTCCAGCTTCCCCATGGGGCTGCAAGGAGGCAACGAGGCCCCAGTGCCATGAGGACAACATGTCTTTTCCTAGGCCTCAGTGGCAGAGACAACTGCCATGGCCAAGGGGACAGAGACCTGGGTTCTGTTGGTCCCTTCCAGCCTTGCCAGCGCCCTTTGCCATCTCCATCACAGGCTGTTCCACACAGTCCTACACCTGCCCCTCTTTCCCTGCAGGCTGCAGGCACCCATCTCGCTTCCCCACCTGCTCTCACCCCAGCATTTCTGTCCCTTCACTGATGTGTCTGCACCCTCACTGGCTGTTCTTTGGAACACAAAGCCATGGGCTGATCCAGCTCCCTCTGGGTGACCTCTTGCACCACAGCACTGCCCTTCCAGTGACATTTCTTCCTCCTGGTATCCAGTCTCCACTTCCAAATCTGCACTTGGTAGCTTTTTTTCCCTCTCTTGGTTGTTCCCACTACTTGGGAAAGCTGTACCACCTCAGAAACTGCCCATCAAGCGGGGAACCCAACCTGTTAGTCTTCTTGTGGTCTTCCACTTGACTAGAGAGAAGTAACCTCACCATGACTGCTGCTGGCCCTTCAGCTTCTCTGATAGACACGACCATGTTCCTGGTGCTGTCTCGTCACGTACTCAGGCAGAATGGACATGACAACCTGTCTCCAAGGCCTCTTCCTGGGTAGGGCCTGTGGGTACTTTGGCAGAGGTTCTTTCCCAGCCATGTTCCTGCTGCTGGGCTGTCACCTCCAGAGACAGAACTAACCCCACAGTCCCCTGCACAGCCACATGCTGCTTACTGGATTATGAGTGTCTGAGACACAAATGACCACATAATACCACACCCATCCATCCCCCTCCTTAGCACCCAGGACCTGACCAAGACTGAAGCATGTTCTACATAGTCCTATGCCTGTCCCTCTTCCCCTGCAGGCTGTAGACACCCATCTCGCTTCTTCACCTGGTTCGAATTTGTCAGATATGTTTCCTACTAACAATGTGAGTGAAAAGCAGTCCTCACTGGAACTGCTGTATTTATGTTAACACCTTGTATATCTCCTCTTCTGCCTTTTTTTTTTTTTTTTTTTTTTTTTTTTTTACTATTCTTCTACCTATTCTATTCTATCAAATCACACCATAACTCAGGTTTGAAGAGAGCCCTTGTGTCACTCATCTTGTCTCACTCTCCTGCTCAGGGCAGGGTGAACCAGGGGAGGTTGCTCAAGGCCTCCTCCCAGGTTTGCATCATCCTCAGAGGTGCTGAAAGTGCACTCTTACATAACAGAAGCAGAGAATAAAGACGTTCAACAGTGTTGGCCCAAGTGCTGGTCACTGAGAGATGACACTGGTAACTGGCTGCACGGAGGACTTTGTACCTCTGATGATATTTGGGCTTGGTGGTTCAGCCAACTTCCCAAACAGCATCCACTTCTTGAGCCCCATCAGCACCACTCTGCCCAGAAGGAGACCATGTCTGAGGCCTTGCAAATGCCCTGTACACACCATGCCTTTCTTTCCCCTCTCCATTTGGGTTCAGCAATCCCTTCCTTGTCCTTCACATTCCTGGAAATGGCTGCAGGAGGACATGTCCCATCCCCTTCCCAGGGAGGGAGGTAGGCTGGCCAGCCTGTAATTCTCCCAGTTCCTGTTCATGCTCTTCTTCAAGATGGGTTTGAGGTCTGCGTTTTCTAAAGACCTCAGAACCGTTCTCGTTTCTATGGCACTTTTGAGAGCACAATCCGGAATCACAGGTAAGGGTGACGTAGCAGGCTGGAGCACTTACAATGAGCCTGTCAAAGGCAGCTGAGATGAATCTCACTGATCCGGTGAGCTTTGGTCCTGGACTCACACACAGAAATATCAGGGTTTCATCAAGCATCCACATCTCAGCTGGCCTCATGTACTCCTTATGAACCCAGGGATGTTCAGAGACAGAGTCTGTCCCTTTTACACACAGAGGCAGGAGTCACAGTGTCCTCAGCCCTGTGGTGTGTCACCCTGCTCTGCACTCATCTGAGATGTCCCATGTCATGAGGAATGGACACAGGGACCTCAGTTCAAGGAAGCACATCCCAGTGCTGCATTCAGGTGATTTCCTATGGGGTGTTCTTCCCAACATGAAGAGAGCTCAAGACCTTCTCTGTGCCACAGGCCTCCATGGAATCCCAAGGAATAGCTGATGGTATTTGTGCTCCCTCACATTCATGTCACCTCACGTACATGATGTGTGTGCTTACATCTCATCTATACAATAAAAACTCAGACTGCTGAACTACTCATTCAGTGTCCATCCATGGAGGGAAGAACAACTTCTGTGGGTGAGAGGCCAGTGCTGGCAATGGTGGTTGTGAAGGATCAGTCCATGATAATTGACCTGAGACTCCTTCCAAAGGGGTGTCCAGTACACACGGGCACAGCCCAGACCCTGCTCTGCTGATGCTGCAGGTGTCTGGCAGGAGGCCTGGCTGTGAGAGGACACTGCTGTGTGCCCAGCCCTGCACACACACACTGTTCAGCTGTACCCTGGTGTTTGCGTTTGTGGCCACTTTCGTGGGCATGTTCTTGAGAGAAGGTTTGGAAAAAGACCTAAACCTTTCGGCCCTGCCCGTAGGAGATCACCTTCATTATGGAAAGGCTGTTCTGAGGCCAGCTCTTTCACAGAAGTGCCCATTGCCTGTCCCTGCCTGTGCTCACAGGACTGACACACAGCAGGATGGTGACCAAGCTGCCAGAGCACTCAGGCCTCGCACAAACACAAGGAATGAGAAGGAGGGTGTGGGAGTGGAACGAGAACAGCTCTGGAAAGCCAAGCGCTGGTGCTCCCTGGCAGTGCTGCCAGGCTGGACTCTTTTCCCCTCCTCCCATGCACACAGGAACTGTCCCTGCAGCTCCAAAAGGCCTTTCAGGAAGGATATATTTAAAATGAAGTCACTAGAGGACCCTATATTTTGTTTAAATACACAAAGATCATGGCTCCTCATTTCCACAGCCAGTGGTTATAAAGAAAAGGAGACAGTGAATTAGAAAGGGGATGACAACATTACAACATTACAACAATTAAAAAAAAGCCAATAACAACAGAAAATACAGATGACAGATTGGACCTGTACTTAGAAGAAGAAGCTGCGGCAAGGGGCCGTGCTGAGTGCTGCAGAGGAAGGCAAAAAACCCCCAGAGACACTTGCTGTCCCACATGGGGGGAAAAAGAAAGCCTTCCTCCCTCCAGCTGCAGGGCACCAGAGGCCATCTTCCTGGTGCTTGAGCTGCAGGCAGGAACCCAGAAAATTGGCCCAGAGGAGCTCTGAAAAGTGGTCACACTCAATGCTGCAGAGGAAGGCAAAAACCCCTGGAGACCAGTGCCAATGTGCCCCAGCGGAAAAAATTCCTTCCTGACCTCAGTGGTGGCGATGGGCTGTTCTCTGAACACGTGAGCCAGACCTGGCTCCATGTCCCACAGGTTGTTCACATCTCCCAGGAGCTGCCCAAACTCTATCCTCCCTTGAGCTGGAGCTATTTTGGGGACTTCCCAGAGTGCCTAAATGCCTCTGACCTGATGGACCTTGAGGGCAAGAATCCTTGTTGTCCCTGTGTAGGACACCTGTGGGTGTTCCAAAGCACTGCAAGCCCTTGCAAGCCCTTGCAAGCCCTCGACATCCTATCTCTTACGGCTCCTGAGTGTTACTCCGTAGGAGATGAGGATGGTGAGCTGTGCAGTGCTCCTCAAGAAGGAATTGCCTTGGTCTTGCCACTGCTATCCAGTTGAGAAGGATTTGCATCCATGAGCCGAGCTTGGAAGGTGGCCCTGCCAGCAGATTGTCTTGCAGCGGAGAACCTCCAGCAGCCTCATGCAAGGTTTTCTTCCCTCAGGCCCTGGCCTGTGATTCCAGCAGCTCCTCAAGTGCTTCCTGTGAGATGTGTTGGGGCTGCCCCCGGGCCAGCTCTGGCAGTGGACAAGGGAGGCTGCTCCTTTGGATCCTGCGTGGGGCCTGGTGACCACTGCGTTGCCGGGTGCTGGCATTGTGACATGGGGGTGACAGAGCCACACATGTGCAGCCCTGCCTGCCCCCCCTGCGCCCAGCACCCTTTGGAGGAGGCCTTTGGGGTGCTGGCCCCGAATCAGTCCCTGTAGCTACAAAATAGGGGAGTAAGCAACCTGATAGAGTCCCTTTTTTGCAAAAAGACAGTGTGGATTTGTTGCCAGTGCAGCCTTACTTCCAGTAGCGATACTGCCTGTGGTATCATGTATGGAGGCCTCAGGGCTCGCTCAGGGCTTGTCACGCAGAACTGCAGGCCTGACAGAGCAGAACTGCTCTCCTCTCCTCTCCTCTCCTCTCCTCTCCTCTCCTCTCCTCTCCTCTCCTCTCCTCTCCTCTCCTCTCCTCTCCTCTCCTCTCCTCTCCTCTCCTCTCCTCTCCTCTCCTCTCCTCTCCTCTCCTCTCCTCTCCTCTCCTCTCCTCTCCTCTCCTCCTCTTTCCTCACAGTCAGTCAAATAACAAAGACACTGTTTGCCTGAAAGGACAGGGGGGTTTCACTTCCAAAATCAAGTTCATGCACACATAACACAATAAATACAAGTTTTGCTTTTGCTCGATTTGATTTTATTTTATTTTGTTGTTCATTTATTAATTTACTTTATTTTATGTTAATTCATGGTATGTTATTTCATGTCATTTTTTTTCCATTTCATACTCTGTTTCAGAACCGATGCTCACAATCATTAGCACAAGCCCATGTGTAGCCAGGAGTAGGCTGATGCATTCTTCAGTTAAGCGTGAGAAAACATCCCTTGCAGGCTGGCAAAGGCAAGTCCTAGAGCTACAGAGAGAAGAAGGAGGAGGAGGAGGAGGAGGAGGAGGAGGAGGAGTGCCGAAGTTTCAGCAGCGTTAACAAGGAGAGTCTGTGCTTGTGCAAGTGATGAGCTCGGTCCCACCAGAAGAGCCAGGATGGCTGCAGCACAGAGGGAGTGCATTGAAGCTGTTTCTTCTGGAACACAGGGGTGTAGGAAACGAAATAAACTAATTTTTTAGGAACAAGAAGAACACATTCAAATCACCAGTGAAAATCTGGAACAAAATACAAAAACCCCAGGTTTCACAGTGAGCTGGAAAAACCACCTAAAACATGCCCCTGGACCCTTCCCTGTTCCGTCTCATGGACAATTTCGTCAGTAATTGACAAGAGCATGTGAACACTCGAGGGATCTGTCTGTCTGCTGTGTGTAAACACAAACAACACCTTTTCAGCTGGTGTGTATATCCCCATATAAAAGCAAATGAACTCAAATGGTGTCGCTTGCCATGAGCTTTGTCACCTCAAACATTATCTGCAGGGCCCTGCTGGACAACTGCAGAGTGGGCAGCTCTCAGACACCCTGGGGCACAACCTCAGCTGCCTGGACCGTTCATGGGTCTCTCAGAAATCTGGGCAGGAGTTGAAACCATTTCGGTTTGAGAGCAAGACTGGCCCGAGCTCAAGTTTTCTTTTGCATTCTCACACCTGGAAGCTAAATCATAAAGGCTACACGGGTCCACACCAACGGAGCTCTCCTAACAGGCACTTCCAGTCATTAATGCCCAAGCCAACATTTCAGTGGAACCTGGCCACGCATTTGGAAACAATGTCCTTTTGTGGTCAAACTGGTGCAAGTCTTTTCGCCTTCAGAAATCCAGAAAATCCAAGCAATACAAGATGTGCTCCTCTCCGCTCCAACAGCTATCACACTCCTGCAGTTGAGCTTTCATGACATTGCAGAAATAATAGAACAAACCCCAACGCAAAAGCTATAAGCAGAACACGCGCCTTAAAAAGCAAATCCGAACAGGAGTGTTAATTGCAATCAAAGGAAGCTGTGACATGACCCTTCAAACGCTCTGGGTGTGCAGGTGGGACTAGACGGTGTTTGTGGTTCAGGAATATCCACGCTCGTCACAACCAGCTGGTTCCGTCACTCCCAAATCTCAGCAGCAGCGTTCCTTAACACCGCTCAGCTTTGGGCACCCAGAGCTGCCTTCAGCTCACGTGAAAGCATCTCCTCGTAATGCCCAGCATGAGCCCAAGAACGACGCCTCCCTAACGCAGAAACAGAGGAACATCAAACAGTGCCCCCTGCTCCATGGGCTGCATTAGAATCTGTGGCAGAAAGGGGATTCCACAGTCTGGAAAGGCTCCAAAAGAGATTGGAGTTTCCTGGGTCTCAGAGTAATTCTAGAGCTCAAGTGGTGACAGACATCAGCTCCAGCTCAGATAATACATGCCAACACCCATCGCTGACCCAAGAAGGCAGCTCCTCCTGTCCTGCCCTAGGACTTCAAATCCAACATGCTTTGTGCCTCAAACAGGATGCACCTTCTTTATTTGTAACACCAGTAATCTATTTCTTCCTAGAGATGGACTAGAGATACATTATACAAGCAACCAAGTCCCTGCCTGGAAGCAGCGGAGCCCTTCGCCTTCTCTTTTCCATCCCAGTTTGCAGGAGAAGGGAAACAAAAGACAGAATAGATGGTGAGAAATTCAACCACAAAATGGAGAGGGAACATTTGAGAGCGGGAAAATTTATCCGTACAATGGAGAGAGCTACGTTGAATCAATAACATTGAAAATGAATCTTTCTTGTCAGGGGAAAAGTGCACAGCAATTAAAGACCTGCCAAACAGACGCGTATCATTCTCAGAAATACACAAGCCCAAAGTCTCAACAAGTCAGCGAGGGTTATTGCTCGAAATCAAAGCGCAGCTGCACTGAACTGAGTCAATACTGACAGAGTCGCCTCCCTCGTCCCACACGAAGCTGCACAGGCCACGTGCTGCTCCAACAGGAATGTGCTGGGGACACCTGGGCCTCTGCCAGCGATCGTTACACATCCAGTGATCATGACACAATCCACTGATAGTGACACAATCCAGTGATCGTGACACATTTTCCCCGTTCGTTCACCACCTCACTCACTGTTTCTACAAAACATTCAGTATTAAATCCCTTTCCTCCAGAAATCTGTACTGTGTCTACAGTGACTTGGTTTGCGATGTCACCAGCGAAGGCCGTTGCGATGGAATCTCAGCAGGGGCTCCTTGGCCAGCACCCACCTCCCAGGCGGCTCTTTGGGAGCCGTCCTGGCCAGCTCCAGCTCCAGCGTCATCCCACGCAGCAGGAAAGACACCGCCTGGTGCCACGAGCAATGCCAGAACCCAGGTTAATGCCTGTTTATTCAAATTTGTTTAAGCCCGGTAAGCAGTGTGGTTTGCAATGTATTCTATGAGTGCTGATCCTGTGAGTCTTGTTTCACATACCTCAGGGAGGGTTTTCCTTCCCTGAAAATCCGTGTTCATTAGATTTGAAGAATTTAAGTACGTCCAGACAGCACATGAGTTTCAGGGTTTTGGGCAGAGTTTTCATTGTGATTTTACTGTTATCATCAGCAAGGTATTGAAGAATCCCAGGAGTTGCTGCGTAGCTGGATTTACGTAGTGCTGATCTACATACTTGACAACCCAAGCAATGGCAGAGATATAATAAATCACAGGTTGTAAATATCAAGGAACAACCTTGGGAATTCACTCATAGTACATCTGGTATGAAAACATAGCTTTTTGATATATTTCTCTTCATATGTTTAACTTACTTCAGTAATTGGTATCCCAAAGGTTTTTCTCTCCAAATCATATTTCGTAGCTTCATCGAGTGCTCTTTTTGCCAAGCCAACAGCACCAGCCACTACCTAAGTTAAACAGAGCAGAGAATGAAAATCAGCAATTCCTATTATGTGTTTTAAGTAACTTACTTCTGATAGTTACAGGAAGAAAGAGCAGCCCAAGAGGGCAGGATGGTGGAACGGTGGCTCTGAGCAGCTGCAGTGAGCACAGGAGGCAGCACGTTCTCAGTCATGGTCACCAGCCGGATTTCAAGGTGTCGTGGTTTAACCCAAGCCAGCAATATAACCACGACAGCCACTCGCTCACTGCCCCACCATCCCCAAATAGAGGAGAGAATCAAAAGGGAAGAGAGAAACTTCTATGGAGAAAATCACAGTTTAATAAAATAACAAAACAGCACTAATATACTGCTACTACTAATATCTATAAAATGGAAATTGAATAGAAAATAAGAGACATTCAATGCAATTCCTCGCAACTCCATCTGCACCGAGCACCAGTCCCAGAAAGCAGCACCTGGTCCCAACAGCCGACCCCGGAGAGAAGAGGGAAAAAGGCAGAAAGACCCAGAGACCTCTGTAAAATGGCAGGATGGCAAAAGGCTGAAATAAAGAAACTCCCAAACAGAACTGCCCCGAACAGGTCTCCATCCCGGCTCTGAGAAAAACCCCAGCCCGAAGATCCCAACTCTCCTTAAATACACAGCATGACGCTAATGGAATATTCTCCTTGACCAGTCTGGGTGTCAGTCAAGCTCTGCCCCATCCATCCTCCCTTCCCAGCTCCTCACACCAGCGGGCAGAGCTCATAGACCTTGGCTCTCAGACACCAACAACTAAAAACTTTAACTCTGTCCCGGGTGTTCTTTTTGTTCTCAAACTAACTCCGAACAATGACTGTGCCAGCTATGAAAAAGAAAGGTTTCTAACTGCATGAAGAAAATTAACTCACTTTCCAGGCGTCTCACCTGCACAAACCAGATTCTAAAGGCTGACGCGCTTCCCCGGCCACAAACCAGGCACGTAGCCAAAGCATGAAAACTCTGCCCCATTGCTGCCACAGCTGTTACCTGTGCTGCTGGTGCTCAAGGGGAACAGAACACAGAAGAGCATCCACCACCTCTGACTGTTTCTTGGAGCTTAATTCAGCAACAACTGCAATTCTCAGCTGCCCAGCGCTTTACATTGAAATGCAAATGAAACCGGCAGTGCTAGAATTTGGATCACAGACATTTTAGGGTTTTTTGAGCTTGCTTTCACAAGCAGAGCAGAATTGGCTCCAACTAAAGTGGTATCTCCCCTCTTCAGCTAAGCATCTACTTTGAGTTAACCAGAGGCACAGGAATTACTTTGATTTACTTTCCGCAGAGCAGAGAGACTCAAATGAAATGACGTATGAAAACAGCCTTGAAAAGCTTTCCAGGCCAGTGTGTGCCTGTAGCTCCCTGTGCTCTGCCTTGGCTTACACCACGTCAGTCTTTGGATGAGGAGGAAAAGCCTTCTGACGTTTCGCATACGGCCCTAACAAAAAAACAACTACCTGAGACGCTTGGACTAGAGTAACCCTAAAACGTAAAGCTCTCTCCATGAGAATGGTTTTTATATTGTACTTAGACAAGCTGGATATGACTAAATACTTTAAAGCACCATTAGCTATTCCCTGTAATCTGCTTACGGCTTTAAATATTAAAAGCCTTTACCTTTGCAGACTGAATCAGAACGATGATCTGAAAACCAAAGATGCTGCATATCTGGTCAAGCTCTGTAAGGGTGGTTTGGCTGGGTGATTACACACAGAACAGGCATATTTCACAATTTATGCTCCATTTTTCCATGTATTATTCCTACTGGCAGGAACCTCCCTTATCCCAAAACAAACCTACCTGAAGACATTATTTCAACAATGAAATGAACATTTTACTTCTATTTCTAAATGACAGAATGCTTCTTCAGCAAACTGAGAAATCATTGAGCTCAAACTCATTTCCGAATGACAGAAAGGACTACTAATGACAAACCCAGAAGCTTTTACAGAAGTCATATCCTGAAACCACCCCCTGAGGTCTTCTCCAAAGGAAAATTTAACCATTACACAGCCACATGCCAAGAAAGGGCTGTGCTGGGACTGTTGGATGGAGAAGGAGCTCATCCAGTACTGAGGTCTAGGCAAACCACTGGTAGATCCTGCCATCTGCAGGTCCAGGAGCCCAAAGCAGCTTTTCTACAAACAGAGTGTTCTCTGCTCCAGATCACAAACCACTGGACTGAGAGTTCAGGCATAAGACGACGAGCAGCAGTGGCTCCACAAAAAGGCAGAGTTGGCTACGCCTGTGCTGAAATGAGGATTGTGGTGGTTCTGCAGAAGATCACAAGTGGCAGTACCTCTCCTAGAAGGAGACTGTACAGTTGAGGACAGAACCAATGCGTTTCTTCACAAACCACGCAAGCCTGCAGAAATGAATTTGAACATGCACGACAGCTGTATAGGTCCTCTTTTAGTATTTTGTGACAATGCGTTGACCTTCAGAACAGAAGCATTGACATCTGCCCTCTGAATTGACCATCCCTGCATGTATATGTACAATCAGATCGATATATACTTGTTTCCTATTAATTCCTGTTCCCCTATAGCACAAAACTTGATTTACTGCCAGGGATGGCCAGTAAGTGGCTACTGGGCTTTTGTCAGTCTGACCTGTGCTTAAAAGTAAGGGCTTAATTAACTCAGAAAGTCTTTTTATTTCTCAGAACTCACATCCCAAAGTCCTTAAACACGTGCAAACGTATCAAGATAGAAGATTCCCAAACTGAAGTATCATACTAAGTAATACAAAACCATAATCATCAAGGACCATTTCTGAGATTGAAAAGTATTTGTGACTTTTCTAAGAACATTTCTTATCTATATTCAACATAAATATTCTGCCTTAAAACTTCAGTACTGCCCTGATATGGTTAACACGTAGTACCAGGGAAAAAAAAAAAAACAACACAAAACCAACCAAACAACAAAACACACAAAATAACCCAAACCACAAACAACAACCGAAAAAAAACCCAAACAAAAGAAGCACCATTGACCCCACACACCACAGTACTCGGTGCCTTGTGACAAAAGGCCTCGTCACATGGGTGTGGCAGCCAAGCGCCCCCTAGGGGAGGAGAAGCCTGTCAGCCCTGGACTTGTCACTGCCCCGGGCTGCTGGTGACCCTGCTGTCCCCCAGCCTGTCACCTCCCAGTGTCCTGTCACCCCCCAGCCCTCTCCCTGCCTGGTGTCGCTCCTGTCACCCCCCACGCTGTCACTGTCTGGTGTCCTGTCACACCCCCAGGTCTGTGGTGTCCCTCCTGTCACCACCCAGGCTGTCACCAGTTGCTGTCCCCTCCTGTCTGCACCAGCCAGGGCAAGGCAGCCTGAGGGAGATACAGCAGGAATATAAAAGGCTTGTTGTAGTCTGGCAGGGCTAATGAGGGAGCTGCCAGGCCTGTTTAAATGCCTTTTGGGTTTCCAGAGTCAGGAAACCCTTTTGACTTCTGTGCTGTTCTCTGTGTCCACAAGGGAGCAAAACCAACTTCCACTTCTCCAAATTCCCTTTTATGACAGGCTGCCAACAGAGATGGGGCTGTGCATGAGCACGAGACCCATGTGAAGGCCTGAAGACACCAGAGGCACCTGGTCTGACCCCACCAGAGCACACCTGCTCCAGAACGTGGCCACGCCTGTCAGAGAGGAGGCCGCTCCACCTTCCACTGTCCTGCTGCCATCAACCACCCGTCTCCAGATGTCAGGGCTCGGGCTGGCAACACTTGGGGCAGCAGCAGGAACGCTTTGGTGGGTGTGCAAAGTGTCCCCAGAGCTTCCTGCTGGCATTTGCACAGCTCACAGCCCAGGGTAGAATCATAGAGTGTCCTGAGTTGGAAGGGACCCACAGGATCATGGAGTCCAACTCCTGTTCCTGCATGTGACAACCCCACAGTTCACACCATGTGTCTGAGGGCATTGTCCAGTCTTTTCTTGAATACTGCCAGGCTTGGGGCCATGACACCTCCCTAGGAAGCCTGACTATCTCTCTAGGAAGCCAGAAGTGTCTGTGACTGCCACAGGCTTTTTAGTTTGCCTTCCCAGACCAAGCCAAGCTGTGATACAAGAGCTTGGGTCCTCCCTGTCTCCCATGGAAAGCCAGAAATGGCGTTATCACCATCAGCCTCCTGCGGGATATAAAGAAAACTTGTCAGGCAGTGAGTGCATCCTGCTGCATAGACTTTGAACTGCCCTGGTGAAAATGCTGAGCAGCAGATTGTGGTACAGAAGGAAAAGCTCCCACATAGACGGCTTCGAAGACACGCGAGAGAACTTGACCTACTATGACCTCACCTATACAAATGGGTGTATTGTTAGAAGAAACCAGATGGAAAACGTGCGAAAGCAGCAAAGTTGCAACAAAATAGTCCAAACTCAGCTAAGAAATATGCATGAAGTGTGCTTGCACAGGGCATTCACGTGAACAAATACTCAAAAGTGAATGGCAACAGGAGACCTCATGGCCAAGCCAACAGGTTGTTTAGACTGTAAAAAAGAATATGTGAGTAGGCTTAAGATTGCATATAAGGAATCGGGAATAGCAACCAAGCCAAGAGGCACCTTTATGGCTAGCAATAAATGCTCACAAGCCCATGTGTAGCCAGGAGTAGGCTGATACATTCTTCAGTTTAGTGTGAGAAAACATCCCTTGCAGGCTGGCAAAGGCAAATGCCAGAGCTGCAGAGAGCAGCAGCAGGAATAGAGGCCAAGCTGTCCCCGGTTCCTGAAGAGGGAAGAAGAAGAACAAGAACAAGAAGAGGAAGAAGAAGAAGAAGAAGAACAAGACGAAGAAGAAGAACAAGACGAAGAAGAAGAACAAGAAGAAGAAGAAGAGGAAGAAGAACAAGAAGAAGAACAAGAAGAAGAAGAAGAAGAAGAAGAAGAAGAAGAAGAAGAAGAAGAAGAAGAAGAAGAACAAGAAGAACAAGAAGAAGAAGAAGAAGAAGAAGAAGAAGAAGAAGAAGAAGAAGAACAAGAAGAAGAAGAAGAAGAAGAAGAAGAAGAAAAGAAAAAGAAGAAGAAGAAGAAGAAGAAGAAGAAGAAGAACAAGAAGAAGAAGAAGAAGAAAAAGAAGAAGAAGAAGAACAACAACAACAACAACAGGATAGGAGTTGAGTGGTACCATGGCATCTTTTCCAAAGCGTGACACGTGGCGATGACGAGCAGACTTTTTGCCTTCCACAACTTGTTTGGCTGCTGTGCTTCTTGGCCAGGGATGCATAAGAAGCGCTCTGGTCCCTGCCAGGCGCTTGTATTGCCCGAAGGGAGAGCTGAGAAGCGGCACCTGCGGCTGGTGCAGCCAGACCTGAGCCCTTGGAAGCAGGGGCTGTTGTAGTGGAGGTTTTTGGTTTTGGTAGCTTGGTTGAGGTTGTTGAGGTGGTTTGAGGTTGTTTGTTTGAGGCAGGTTCTTTGAGCGTGGCTTGAGAGGCTGGTTGTTGAAGGCTGGTGGGTTTAGGTGCTGGATGGAGGTGATTTTTGGTTGAAGTTGTTTTCCCTTGGTTGTTTTAGGTGGGCTATGTGAAGTTGTTTTCATTGAGGTTGTTTTGAGTAGTTTGGTTTCGGTTGGTTGAGGTCGTTTGGTTGAGCTTGTTTAGATGATTTGAGGTTGGGTGATTTAGGTTGGTTACTTTCCGTTGTTTCGGGTTTTTTTCTTTTTTTTCAGTAGGCAGTTTAGGTAGGTTGGTTGATGTCTGTGTTTTTTAGGTAGGTTGGTTTAGGTAGGTTCGATTTCCATGAGTGAGGTTGCTTGGAGGGTTCTGTTGAGGTTAGTTCAGGTTATTTGGTTGAGGTTAGTTCAGGTTATTTGGTTGAGGTTCTTTGAATTGTTTTGAGGTAGGTTGGCTTAGGTGATTTGCTATGGGTAGGCTGTTTGAGGTTGTTTAGGTGTTTTGTGCTAGTTTAGGTTGAATAGGTAGTTTAGTTTGGGTTTTTTGGTAGGTTTGTTTTTGTTTGTTTGGTGGTCGAGGTTTTTTTGGTCATTTGGCTGAGGTTGGTTTAGTTGTTTGGGTTGTTTGAGGTTTGTTGTTTTCAGTTGTTTTGTGCTGTAGGAGGTTGGTTGTGTGTTTGTAGGTTGGTTGTTTCTCAGAGGTTTCATGTTGTTTAAGCTCAATTCTTTTAGGCCATTGAGGCTTGGTTGTTTGTTTTTGGTTGGGGTTGGTTGCTTGAGGTTGCTTGAGGTTGGTTCAGGTAGTATGTTGTAGATTGTTTAAGGTTTTTTTCAGGTTGTTCCTGGCTGGTTCTTTGAAGATTTTGAAGGTGGATAGGTTGAGGTTCTTGAAGGTTGGTTGTTTCCAGTTGTTGAAGGCTGGTTGAGGTTAGTTGTTCTATGTTGTTTTGTTTTAGGTAGGCTGTTGTAGGTAGGTTTAGAGCCAAATTCACTGTCCCCATGAACAACTTGCTCAGTCCTAGGGACAGAACTCAAAAAAGGCACAAGTTGAGCTAAACGTGTT
Organism: Caloenas nicobarica; assembly: GCF_036013445.1. Lineage (NCBI taxonomy): Eukaryota > Metazoa > Chordata > Aves > Columbiformes > Columbidae > Caloenas > Caloenas nicobarica. The sequence goes on along the minus strand of NC_088252.1, from coordinate 1,582,373 downwards.
CCTCTTTCTATTGTCACAGGTGGGGTCACCCACCCTTTTGCCTTCTGCTCTGGCCTCTCTCAGAGCCACCCTCACTGCATTTTCCTTCTTGCTCCACTGCTCTGGGTCACTGCTGTTGTGATCTTCTTCTTGCTTTCGGGCTCTCTGGGGATGGGAGTTTCAGCTGCACAGTCACACCCTGACCTTCTGGGTCCTTTCCTGCAGGTGTGTCCATGGGAACACATGTCCCAGCTTTCCTCTGACCTGTGGGGCCGTGGGCAATGCAGTCTGTGGGGCTGGGGAATGAGATGAGTCTCCCTGAAACAAATGCCATCATTACAACACTTGTCTGTCTCTTTGAGGTTTCCTTACAAGCTGTGAGCTTCCCTCTGGGATGCAAACCTGTCCTACAGCATCTTTGTGTATCCGAAAGCCCCATGGAGAAGTGCAGAGCTGCTGTGACAGAGAAAATGCTGTTGGGTTTGTGAAATGTGTCAAGTGTGTCCTGGGCTAAACGTGGGGAGCTGAGACCTTGGGAAAGGGTGAGACATGTCATGGCCTGAGGTGGGTCCCTCTGCTCTCAGCAGTGCCTGGTGGCTTTTCAGGGTAACATGGGAGTGTGATCAGCCTCCATCTCAGAAAGGTGCCAGCCCAGAGCAGCTGGAGCAAGACAGAGGGACAGATCAGCTGCCCTCACTCTGCACTGAGCCACGGGCCTCCTCTGGTCTCGCAGGACTCGCTCTGTTCTCCCTAAGTGCCGCAGAAATGCTGATGGTTTCTGACACCCAACAACACCCTCCAGGGGAGTTGCAGGATTGGACTAGATGATCTTTTGAGGTCCCTTCCAATCCCTAACATTCTGTGATTCTGTGAGGCTGTAAAAAGCCCAAACATTTCAAACTTCATTTTACCATCCTGTTTCATTCTGGTGATAGTGCAGATGCTGACAGGCCCTTCTTCACCAGCAGCAGTTTCAGATGACAACTTTGAACCCCAGCACTGGCCCCTGCCCCCCGTTCCCATGACCCCCTGCTGCAGAGGCCCTGCAGCAGGCACAGGCCCTGGTCCTCACGGCACCACCAGCCAGCACCACCCAGGGCTCAGCCACGGGCCCGAAGGAAGGTCTGGAAAAGGACAAGGGGGTGTGGAACAGGGGGAGGGTTTATGGGAAATGGCTTTGATTTTGCTCAGAGGAATCTCCCCTAACTTGTCACTTTCTTTTCCTCCTATGACGGTGCCCACGCCCATGGGCAGCAAATGTCCAACAGCAACTCCACCACCCAGTTCCTCCTCCTGCTGTTCACAGACACACGGGAGCTGCAGCTCTTGCACTTCTGGCTCTTCCTGGGCATCTACCTGGCTGCCCTCCTGGGCAACGGCCTCATCATCATCACCACCATAGCCTGTGACCAGCATCTCCACACCCCCATGTACTTCTTCCTCCACAACTCCTCCCTCCTTGAACTGGGCTCCATATCCACCATTGTCCCCAAGTCCATGGCCAATTCCGCCTGGGATACTAGGGCCATCTCCTATTCAGGATGTGCTGCACAGATCTTTTTGTTTCTCTTTTTAGCTTCTGCAGAGTATTGTCTTCTCACCGTCATGTCCTACGACCGCTACGTTGCCATCTGCAAACCCTGCATTATGGGACCCTTCTGGGCAGCAGAGCTTGTGTCCACATGGCAGCAGCTACCTGGGCCAGTGCATTTCTCTATGCTCTGCTGCACACGTCCAATACAATATATTAATAAACCAGGAACAAATTGTCTCTCTCAGCTCCCATATCTTCACATCTCCTCTGAATGCAGGAGGGCTTCAGGAGGCAAATGTCCAACTACCCCATGGAAAAGCAGCCCTATTGGCCCTTAGGGTATCCCCTTTCTTCCTCAGTGCTCACTCTCACTCTCTGGCTCCTGTGAGTCGAGGGCTGCTTCCCTGGAGCCATGGCCAAAGACAGCAGCAGGATGAAGCCTTTTCAGTGCTGGTCTCTCCCCACATCCACATTGTCATGCCCTTGGATTTATGCCACCCCTGAGGTCTGGCGTACTTGTTACAGGCCTGTTTTCCCTACCGTGGCATCCCTGTGGCTGCAGGCAGGAGCAGGCCATGGGAACCACTTTGTCAGATATCGTCTCCGTGCAAGAACCAACATAACTAAAAGGACTCCTCAGGACAGGGCCAGAAGGCTAGACGCCTCTTCCAAAGCTGGCATCAGGAATACACCCAAGTCCCTGAAAAGGACTTATGCTTTTTTGCTCTTCTTGATGGACTGATGGCTGCAATTTGAGAGCTCCAAGGTGATGTTTTAGGGACCAAAACCTCCCTCCTTGGTCATGTGGCCACTCAGACTGCAACTGCTTCTCTGCTTGTTGCTCTCTAACCTTCAGAGGGGTTGATGGCAGATGCTATCCTGGAGAGGAATTGGGAACTGCCAGGAGAGCCCATATAACCTCCAGGGATATTGTCTGAATCTGGGTGGGCAGTGAGAGGCATTTCCTAAAATGAGTGAGCGTTCAAGGTAATGTCTCCCAGAGGAAAAGGTGAACCTGAACAGCCCATGGGCTAACAAGGATCTGCAATATCAGGAGAGGCTGTGATACACAACAGACAAAGTGACGTTAGACTGGACAATGGTTGAGAACACTGTATTTGAGAGCCCAAAGGCTGGATCTAGTGCAGCCTCCCCTGCCCTTTGTGCCATTAGAGTCACCCCATGGTCCTGCCCAGCCTTGTCCTTGGCTCCTGAGCCCTCTGGGAAGATGTAAAGGGCTCAGCAGCAGTGATCCTCATCCAGCTGGGTCTGCTTCCCACCCTGACCAGCATGGCCAGTGCAGAGTCACCCCATGGTCCCAGGGCACCACAACTCCTCACTCTGCAGAGCGGCATCACCAGCCCAGGGCTCTGCAGGGAGCACAGGGAGGGAACCAGCGGTAGCCAGGCCAGCCTGTACAGCCTCATCTGGGGAAGGAGATGTCCCTGGAGAAGAGCAAGGGAGCATTTCTGTGCCTGCAGAGAGGAATCCAGGAGAAAGAGAAACCTCTTTCTGCAGGCACTCATTTGGGGCCGGCTGCTCTGCTGCTGGACCAGGACTCTTGTTCTGGCCTGGGGAGAGGGGCTGGCACTGAGGGGCACAGGCCGTCTGTGGCGGGGATCTCCTGGAGATGACACCAGGAGTGCTGGATTTTTCACTGGTCTCCATGTCCTGGGGCTGTGGTGGAAGCTGAGTCCCGTCTGTGCCCCCTGCAGCTGCTGTGCCCTTCAGAGAGGCTGGGTTTGTGGGGTGGGTGCCCAGAGCTCTGCAGAGCCGAGCACACAAAGATGATGAAGGGAGTGGAGCATCTCCCACGTGAGGAAAGGCTGAGGGAGCTGGGGCTCTTGGGCTTGGAGAAGAGGAGACCGAAAGACAACCTCGTCAATGTTTTTAAATATATAAAGGGTGAGTGTCACGAAGATGGAACCAGGCTCTTCTTGGTGACAAGGGGTCATGGGTACAAACTGGAACACAGGAGGTTCCACTTAAGGATGAGAAGAAACTTCTTCACAGTGAGGGTGCCAGAGCCTGGACCAGGCTGCCCAGGGAGGTTGTGGAGTCTCCTTCTCTGCAGACATTCAAACCCGCCTGGACACCTTCCTGTGTAACCTCATATGGGTGTTCCTGCTCTGGCGGGGGGATTGGACTGGATGAACTTTTGAGGTCCCTTCCAATCCCTGACATTCCACACGCAAGTCCAATGAAGCTGCATCAGGGGAAGTTCAGGTTGGACATCAGGAAAGGTTTATTCACTGAGAGGGTGGTCAGTCACTGGAACGGGCTCTTCGAGGAAGTTGTCATGGCACCAACTCTGGCAGAGTTCAAGAAGCACCTGCAGGATGCTCTTGATTTCATGGGTTAGTTTTAAGTCTTCCTGCAAGTATTAGGGAGTTGGACTCAGTGATCATGGGTCCCTTCCAACTCGAGATATTCTAGGATTCTGTGATCTTCTAGATCAAGAGCAGTCCATGCCAGACCCATTTTTGTGTGTCTGTTTCTGGGGTGAATGGGAAGATGAGCAGATCCAAGATAAACTTCTGGATAGACTGCAAATCCAAGACCTGCTCTGGGAGGAATCTAAACCCTATGTGTGTCATAGGGATGTATATTTTACACTAAATCAGCCAACCATAGAGAGACATGGCAGGGTTGGGGAAGTGAGGAGCAAGGTTGTCCATACAGTGAAGGAGCACAAGGACACCGCTTATCCTACTAGTCCTCACAGTGTTAGGAGACACTCTGCATCAATAATTTTTCATCAAATGCAATAATTCAATAGTTCCAATAAAATGTCTGTGGAATTTCTATTCTGCCAAAGTATGAATTTTCAGAATGTGTAGCAACTGTGGGAGATAATACTTTGACATTTCCCTGTGCTCGCATTGCCAGAACTCTGTTCACCATGCTGTGTGTTTAATCTCCCTGATCTTCCAGGATCTACCTGTCCTTATTCAACCCACCATGTCTGAACTCATCTCTTCAGAAGCCTGTCTGGACATTTGCAACTTCCATTGTTCTCCAAAGGTTCTTCCTCCTCTTATTCTTTGCTCATTCAGAGCCTCTCACCTCTCATCCTTCTTTGAGCTTCAGGCAGGTAAAGATGAATTGTCTTTCAGCCATCATTCTCATACTCCCTGTAGGCAACTCTTCAGTTGTGGTGATGGACCTCACTGGAAACTACTTAATTTAACCATAGAACTGAGAAAGATCGTTAAGTTCTATCATGCTTTTGGGTTTTTTTCTCCTTTTTTGTTTCCTTTAATTCAAAAAGTCCCTCTGTGCCTGTCTACATCCAGTTCTCTAAGGAAAGCATGAAGTAATAACTGCAAAGAAGCTGTAACAATCAGGTGCAAACTTCAGTGGAGAATCTGATGTAAAGAAATGTGATGTAAATCCCAGGGGGCCAATGAGCAAAACAGGGAGTTTAGGGAGCTGATTATAGATTTCCTAACTAACTATTTGAGTAGAGAAACAATCTTCACAGGAATTGCTCTGTTTATGTTGACACCTTCTATGTCTCCTCATCTGCCTATTTTTTCTTTCTTTTTCTTGTTCCTCCACCTATTCTGTTTTCCAAAACCTTTCCAAGGGAAAGATTCCCTGAATAATAGAGTAACTCAGGTTTGAAGAGAGCCCTGAACATCATCTTGTCTCACTCTCCTGCTCAGGGCAGGGTGAACCACGTGAGGTTGTCTAAGGCCTCGGCACAGCTTTGCACCATCCACAAAGGAGCTGAAGGTTCACTCAGTCACATCATACAGGGGGAGAACAAAGACATTCAACAGTGCTGGCCCAAGTACTGGTCACTGAGGGATTCCACTGGAATATGATTGCTCTGGCACGTTTAAGACCACAATCCAGGATCACGGGTAAGGATGACATAGCAGACAGGAGCACATGAGAATAATCTGCCTGGGCCAGGGGCATTTGTTCCTGGAGTCACACACAGAAATGTCGGGTTCTGTTAGGCATCCACATCTGAGCTGGCCTCATGGACTCCTTATGCACCCAGGGATATTCAGAGACAGAATCTATCCCTTTTACACACAGAGGCAGGAGTCACAGTTTCCCTCTGGCCTCCTGTTGCCACTCCAAAGGGACGGGAGGCACCTCAGCCCTGTGGTGTGTCACCCTGCTCTGCACTCATCTGAGATGTCCCACGTCATGAGGAATGGACACGGGGACATTGGATAAAGGAAGAACATCCCATTGCTGCAGTTAGGCAGTTTCCATGGGATGTTACTCCCAACGAGAAATGACCTCGAGACCCTGTCTGTCCCACAGGCCATCATGGAACCTCCAAGAATAAATGATGGTGTGTATGCTAACTCAGGTTCATCTCACCTCACGTACACCATGTGTGTGCTCACATGTCACCTGTACAATGAAACATGGACTGCTGACCTGCGCCTTCAGTGTCTTTCCATGGAGGGACGAAGAAAAGCTCTGAGCTGGGGTGAGAGGCCAGGGCTGGAAATGGAGGTTGTGAGGCATTAGTCCGTGATAATTGGGGCAGATTCCATTGGGTGTCCAGCACCCACAAGCACAGCCCAGACCCTGCTCTGCTGGTCCTGCAGGTCTCTGGCAGAAGGCCTGGCTATGAGAGGACACTGCTGTGTGCCCAGCCCTGCACACACACTGTTGAACTGTACACTGGTGTTTACATCTGTGGCCACTTTCGTGGGCATATTCTTGAGAGAAGCTTTGTGAGAAGACCTAAACCATCAGGACCTGCCCTGAGGAGATCACCTTTCTTTCTGCAAAGGCTGTTCTGAGGCCAGCTCTTTCACAGAAGTGCCCATTGCCTGTCCTTGCCTGCGCTCACAGGACTGACACACAGCAGAGTGGTGACCAAGATGACAGAGCACTCAGGCCTTGCACCAACACAAGGGATGAGAAGGAGAGTGTGGGAGTGGGATGAGGAGGAGAGTGTGGGAGTGGAATGAGAACAGCTCTGGAAGGCCAAGCGCTGGTGGTCCCTGGCAGTGCTGCCAGGCCGGACTCTTTTCCTCTCCTCCCATGTACACAGGAACTGTCCCTGCACCTCCAAACAGGCCTTGGAGGAAAGATCTCATGAGAACAAAAAGAGTCCTTTATTTTGGTTAAACACACAGAGAGCACAGCTCTTCATTTACAAATCCACTCCATGAAAAAAATGGACAGAGAGATAGAAATGAGATTAAAATATTTAAAAAAATTTGAAACAAAACCAAAAAAGAATAGAGCCAGAGAATGCAATTATGCACAGCAGTAATGCACAACAAGATAATCTGGTTATTGCTTCAGAAAAGCTTCCAGTCATCAGTTTCCACAGGGAATCCTTGAGTTCCTGGTTCCTCGTGCCGTAGATAAGGGGATTCACAAATGGAGGCACCACCGAGTACACAACAGACACCAGCAGATCCAGGGATGGGGAGGAGATGGAGTGGGGCTTCAGGTTGCTAAATATTGCAGTGGTCAAAAACAGGGAGACCATGGCCAGGTGAGGGAGGGACGTGAAAAAGGCTTTGTGCTGTCTCTGCTCAGAGGGGATCCTCAGCACGGGCCTCAAGATCTGCACATATGACAGCACAATGAACACAAAACATCCAAATGCAAAACATGCACAAATCAAAATAAGACAAATTTCCCTGAGGTAGGAATCTGAACAGGAGAGCTTGGGGATCTGGGGGATTTCACAGAAAACAGGTTCGCAGTATTGCCCTTGCAGAGTACTGGGGATAAAGTACTGGCCGAGTGCAGCTGAGCACTGAGAAACCCAGTGGCCCAGGCAGCTGCTGCCATGTGGACACAAGCTCTGCTGCCCAGGAGGGTCCCATAATGCAGGGGTTTGCAGATGGCAACGTAGCGGTCGTAGGACATGACGGTGAGAAGACAATATTCTGCAGAAGCTAAAAAGAGAAACAAAAAGATCTGTGAAGCACATCCTGAATAGGAGATGGCCCTAGTATCCCAGGCGGAATTGGCCATGGACTTGGGGACAATGGTGGAGATGGAGCCCAGGTCAAGGAGGGAGGAGTTGAGGAGGAAGAAGTACATGGGGGTGTGGAGATGCTGGTCACAGGCTATGGTGGTGATGATGATGAGGCCGTTGCCCAGGAGGGCAGCCAGGTAGATGCCCAGGAAGAGCCAGAAGTGCAAGAGCTGCAGCTCCCGTGTGTCTGTGAACAGCAGGAGGAGGAACTGGGTGGTGGAGTTGCTGTTGGACATTTGCTGCCCATGGGTGTGGGCACTGTCATAGGAGGAAAAGAAAGTGACAAGTTAGGGGAGATTCCTCTGAGCAAAATCAAAGCCATTTCCCATAAACCCTCCCCCTGTTCCACACCCCCTTGTCCTTTTCCAGACCTTCCTTCGGGCCCGTGGCTGAGCCCTGGGTGGTGCTGGCTGGAGGTGCCGTGAGGACCAGGGCCTGTGCCTGCTGCAGGGCCTCTGCAGCAGGGGGTCATGGGAACGGGGGGCAGGGGCCAGTGCTGGGGTTCAAAGTTGTCATCTGAAACTGCTGCTGGTGAAGAAGGGCCTGTCAGCATCTGCACTATCACCAGAATGAAACAGGATGGTAAAATGAAGTTTGAAATGTTTGGGCTTTTTACAGCCTCACAGAATCACAGAATGTTAGGGATTGGAAGGGACCTCAAAAGATCATCTAGTCCAATCCTGCAACTCCCCTGGAGGGTGTTGTTGGGTGTCAGAAACCATCAGCATTTCTGCGGCACTCAGGGAGAACAGAGCGAGTCCTGCGAGACCAGAGGAGGCCTGTGGCTCAGTGCAGAGTGAGGGCAGCTGATCTGTCCCTCTGTCTTGCTCCAGCTGCTCTGGGCTGGCACCTTTCTGAGATGGAGGCTGAACACACTGCCATGTTACCCTGAAAAGCCACCAGGCACTGCTGAGAGCAGAGGGACCCACCTCAGGCCACGACGTGTCTCACCCTTTCCCAAGGTCTCAGCTCCCCACGTTTAGCCTAGGACACACTTGACACATTTCACAAACCCAACAGCATTTTCTCTGTCACAGCAGCTCTGCACTTCTCCATGGGGCTTTCGGATACACAAAGATGCTGTAGGACAGGTTTGCATCCCAGAGGGAAGCTCACAGCTTGTAAGGAAACCTCAAAGAGACAGACAAGTGTTGTAATGATGGCGTTTGTTTCAGAGAGACTCATCTCATTCCCCAGCCCCACACACTGCATTGCCCACAGCCCCACAGGTCAGAGGAAAGCTGGGACACGTGTTCCCATGGACACACCTGCAGGAAAGGACCCAGAAGGTCAGGGTGTGACTGTGCAGCTGAAACTCCCATCCCCAGAGAGCCTGAAAGCAAGAACAAGATCACAACAGCAGTGACCCAGAGCAGTGGAGCAAGAAGGAAAATGCGGTGAGGGTGGCTCTGAGAGAGGCCAGGGCAGAGGCAGCCGGGCACTCAGACAGTGTCACCCTTTTCCAGCTGTGCAGCCACCTCCCACACACCACCATTGCCGGGAAGCTGCTCTCAGCCCCTGTGCTCTGCAGAGGGAACTGGAGCTCTGGCTGCACAGGAGCTGGTTCATGCCTTGGAGCCCCCGGCCCTGAGGGCAGCGGCTTTGCTGGGTGGGAGAGGAGGTGAGGGGGCTGCTCAGAGGAGGGATCTGCACTGGGCGAATCATACAGAGATTTCTGTGTTCTCCCTCCCAAAATAATTCCGGGTTTAGTTTCCTCTCATTTCTGATCATTTCCCTGCTGCTTGGAGATTCTCCCCCTGGGATGTGTTTCCATGTATCCTGTCTTTTCCTTGTCAGTGCCCATAGAACATCGCACCCTCTGTGCCAGCACCCTGGCCCTACAGATCCTGCCTGTTCACAGGGCACTGCCTGGGGGCATCTTCCTGATTGCAGGCTGGAAAACAGGACAGGTCAGACTAAGGCTGACGGGTCCAGCAAAGGTGATGCAGCTGCTGCCCACAGGCAGAGGAGCGGCTGAAGGGATGTTATGAGGCTTCTGGCAGATGCACTGATCACTCAGAGTTGCAGTTCAGCAGTATCAGTGACTTGTTTAAGCATGAGAGCTCATTTTCATTTTATCCTTTCCTGCACCTCCCAACCCTTGGGACAGGAAACTGAAAAGACAGGCTCAGGAAAGCTCCTTATCTGACTGGTAATGCTTGCATTGATCTTCTGCTTGAAGCATCCACTTGCAAAAATCCTGGGGGTGATCTGGAGCTGTGAGCAGCCCCGATCTACACAGCACCCTCTCCACAGCAGAAGCACCTTTGCTACTCTCATAGGGGTTGTTCCTTCCCCCCACAGCTTCTCCCCACAGCACCGTGGGGATCTCCCCGGGCAGGCTGAGCGCTGACCCTGGCAGGCGGCAGAATCCCTGCCCTGGCACGGCCCTGGGGTTCAGGGACCCTGCTCTGCCAGACAGCCCTGGGCACCTCTGGGTGCTCACCCAGCTTCACAGCTGTTCAAAATTGCCTGACAAGAGCCCCCTCCATACAGATCCCACAAGCTGTGCCTGTGCTAATTTAGGAGGTGCCACCAGGAGCTACAGCTGCATAGCCCTGCACCCAGAGATTTACCAGGTGAAGGGCTACAAAGATTTATTTTCCAGTGAGCTCAGTCATCCTCCCAATCCTGACCACATTTAGGCTCTCTCTGTCTTGCTTGTCTCCCTGAGATCCCCAGGCAGAGCCCTCAGCCCTGCTGCGCTTTGCAGAGGAGCTGCTCCTGGGCAGAGCTGTCTCTGCAGCGCCGCCGCTTGCCATGAGCTTCCTCTGTCCCAGGAGCCCAGCCCAGCTCAGCAGCCAAAGGTGCTTTAATGACCCCTCTGGTGGCTTTGGTGCTGAGTCCATGACCATCAGACCCTGCAGGAAGTTGAAGAAACTTCTCAAGAAGTCCAAGTCAGATTCAAACTCCAAAATTTCTTCTAATGTTATTGGGTTCCCCAGAGGAACACTACTGAGGAACTAACCCCAGGGTCTAGTTAGAGGAGAAAACTGGAGGCAGAGATGACATGTCAGGAAAAGCAAGGCGAAGGTATCTCTGACAATCAGTAAACCTGGTTGTGTTTCATTAACCAAAGGGCCAAGCCCTGACTCCCAGCCCTGGGAAGGCAGATCCTGTCCCTCCCACATTGCCCAGGGCTTTTCCTGGGACAGTGTGATGTGGGGCTGTGCAAGGCCAAGGGCAGAACTGTGGTCCGACACCTCCCAGGTTCCTGAGTGGGGACAAGGAGGCCATGAGGCCCCTGTGCTGTGAGGACAAGGGGTCTCCTTGCAGGCATCAGTGGTGGAGATAACAGCCATAGCCAAGGGGAGAAGGAGCTCATGTCTGTTGGGGGCTTTCAGCCTTTTTACATCCCTTGATCATCTCCACGACAGCCTGTCCTACGCTGTGGCATCACCTGTACCTCTTTCCCTGCAGGCTGGAGACATCCCCCTTGCTACCCCACCTTGCTCTTGTCTGAGCAACTTCCTTCCTTTGCTGATCTCTCTCCATCCTCCCCAGCTGTTCCTTGAAGCACAAAGACTTGGGCTGATGCAGATTCTCTCTGGGTGACCTGCTCCACCACAGCACTGCCCCTCCAGTCACATTCCTTTCTGCTCATGTCCAGCCTGGATCTCCCCAGCTGCACTGTGTGCCATTATTTCTTTCTCAAGCTCTTTCCCACTATGAAGAAAACCTCCACCATCTCTGAAACCACCCTTCAAGCACTCTCAGGCTACTCCTACACTGCTGCAGCCTCCCCAGTGCTGCTGGGCCAAAGCAGCCCAGGTCCCTCAGCATCCCACACCATGTGCACAAGGTCCTGAACCCTGCCTTGGCACAGCCCCACACTCTCCAGTTCATCCCCGCTTCTCCAAACTGGGAAGCTGCACACTGGCACACACCCATGTGTGTGGAGTCACACCAGTGCTGAACTGAATGGGATGAGAACTCCAGGTGTCTGGGTCCCCACGCTCCTCCTAATGCAGCCCCGTGTGCAGCTGCCTTGTTCATGTTGGGGGGCATGGCCATGTGCCCCCACAGCCCCAGGGCTTTGTCATTGGTGCCCTCATTCACAAGGGCAAACTCATCTTGTCACTCACCACATAAAGGAGCTCCATACATCCAAGCAACTTCTTCACTTTGAGGGAATCCCACTCCTGATACTTCCAGTCCATCTCTCCTGAAAAGCCTGTACCCACCCATTGCAGCACCCCAATCTGTGTGACTTGTCCCACCACGCCTTGGTGGTGACTCCATGGATGTCAAACAGCACAGGCTGCAGCTTGTCCTGGCTGTGCCCTTGGCTGAGGGCATCAGTGCACAGTTGGGCTGTGGCACCTCAGGTGTAGCACCCGGCCAAGCTCTGATAGTCTTAGGGAAATCTGGCTGGTATCAAGAATCCAGGTCCCCATGTGTGCAAAGGTTTGACTTCAGAGCAGAGAAATGTCACAGTGGAAAGTTAGGGCTGAAACTGGGCAACAGGAGAGTGAGCAAGCCCTGCTGTCCCCAAGCCCAGAGAGAAACAGGGCTGGGAATGACAGACATGTGTTTTGTCAGTGGTGGTTCTGCTGCCCCTGAGGTACTTAGGCAGATGTGTCACTGATCTCTAGGAATGACAAGGTGCTGCTGACAGGCCCAATGTGACAATGGTTTGTCTGTTTCTTGATTGTGTTATCAAGGGGGTGAGAATAGGATGGTGAAAAGAAAAAAGGGAAATTGGAAGTGTAGCTATAGGCATGGACACCCCGGTGTGATGCGCTTCCTATTCAAGGGCTGCCCTACATCTACTGGATAGAGAAGAGACAGATCTTGCGATGCTTCAGAGGTGGGAATGAGTTTCTCGCACAAAGGCACCGAATCTGTCTGCAATGGTGTCTGGGGTGTCTGTCCCACACTCACTGTGAATGGGGATGGCTGCCCTGTACAGGACCATCGCTGTCCCTGCCCAATGCATGTAGGGGTGTGTGAGAACCTTGGCACCTCACGTAACACTGCAGGCCTGTAATTGGCATTAAAGGGAATAACCGCCCTGAATTTGATTTGTCAACAGAATTATAGAATAATTTCAGCTGGAAGAGACTCTCAGGATCATTGAGTCCAACCATAACCTAACCTAACTCTAGCACTAAACTAGGTCCCTAAGAAAACCCATCTAAATGTCTTTTAAACATCACCAGGGATGGTGACTCCATCACTTCCCTGGGCATCCTGTTCCACTGCTTCACAATTTTTTCCATGAAGAAATGTCTTCTAATATCCAACCTGAACCTTCCCTGGCACAACTTGAGACCATTTCCTCTTGTCCTATCACTTGCTACTTGGGAGAAGAGACCAACACCCTCCATACTACAACCTCCTTTCAGGTAGTTATTGAGACCCATAAGGTCTCCCCTCAGTCTCTTTTTTTGCAGGCTGAAGAGCCTCAGGTCCCTCAGCCGCTCCTCATAAGACTTGTGCTCCGGGCCTGTCACAGTCCATTCGGTGATGGGCTCGTGATGGTTTGTTTACCTTGATCTCGAAGCTCAAAATTAAGGCAACCAAAATGCCAAGGGGTTGTGATTCAATCATCAGTGTTACTTTATTGTTTTGCCCATAAAGTGGCACTCGATAGAGTGGAGAAAAAGGAAAGAAAGGTGGGGCCACCCCTGCCCTGCCCCCGCTGCTTCTCTGCCCCCCAGTGCCTCGAGTTCCACACACTCAAGAGCCTCCATGAACTCCCCTGAGCCCACCCCACAGCATCTTGGAGACCCCTGACCCCCTCCGGCACCCTGTGCTTGGTGACCCCCAACCCCCCCACGCCCCTTTGCCCTTTGGCCCCTCCTCTGTTATTTATTTCCTGTTGCCCCCCCTGGGGTGTGTGAGACTGGGGGGACCATGGGCCCCTGGGTTTTGTCTTGGGGGGGTCACCCCTTGGGCGCCCCATTCCATTAAAGTGATGGATTTTACCATTGTGTCTGCTCTCTGGGAGGGGCTGGGGGGCGGTTCGCCATTTGGGGACACAGCTCCACCCCCAGTGCTGAACGTGGGGGCTCGGGGGGGGCTATGGGCAGAGTCTATAAGGGCTGGGGGACCCCCTCCATGGGAGCCAACGACACAGCGGGGACCCCTCAGGGACACTGAGGGGACCTCCAGAGATCCTTCCCCAGGACACTGAGAGGACCCCCTTGGGAATCACGAAGGCGCCTGGATTCTAGTGGGGGTGTCACCTCCAGAACCCCCCAAATGCCATGGGGACCCTCCCCGGCCCCTTCCCCAGTACCCACATGCTGCCATGACCCCTCCAAGGAGCCCCCAACACCCCCGGGCTGGTGTCAGACCATCACCAACCCCCCCTTTTTGTGCATCCCCAAATAGGAGTAAGTGGGTTCCCCCCTCCCATCCCCTGAGGGTTGTCCTGGTCCCTGGAGCTGGGGGGGCTCTAGGACCCAGGGGGGAACCCAGATCAAGCCCCGGCTTGGAGACCGCGCCCCTGGGCCTGACAGATCCCGACAGGGCCCAACAGAAACTGACAGAGCCCCATAGAGCACGACAGAGCCCGACAAGGGCCGACAGAGCCTGACAGGGCCCGACAAAACTTGAAAGAGCACAACAGAGCCCCACAGAACCTGACAGAAGTCAACAGACCCTGACAGCACCTGACAAAGCCCGATAAAGCCCGACAGAGCCCAACGAAGTCCAGTAGAGCTTGACTGAGTCTGTCAAAGCCCGACAAAATCTGACAGAGCCTGAGAAAGTCCAACAGAGCCTGACAGGGCCTGTCAAAGCCCGATAAAGACCGACAGAGGTCGACAGGGCCTGACAGAGCCCGTCACGGCCTGACAGATCCCAACAAGGCGTGACAGGGCCTGACAAAGCCTGACCGATCCTGACAGAGCCCAAGAAACCTGAGGGAGCCCCACAGAGCTCGACAGAGCCCAAGAAAGCACTACAAGGCCTGACAAAGCCTGACAAAGAGTGATGGAGCCTGCCAAGGCATGACACAGCCTGACGGAGCCATAAAGGGCTTGACAGGGCCTGACAGAGTTCGACAGGGCCTGACAGCGCCTGACCAAATCTGACAGAGTCTGACAGAGGCCTGCAGGTGAGCTATGGGGAGGAATGTGGAGCTCTGGGGAGTCGAGACATGTTTTGGGGAGCCCTGGGGAGGAATGGGGAGCCCTGAGGAACCAAGACACGTTTTGGGGAGTCCTGAGGAACCAAGACAAGCCCTGTGGAGAACTTGGCAGCCTTGGGGAATTGATGTGAACCCTGGGGAGGACGGTGGATCTCAGGGGAGCCCCAGGGAGATGAGGAGATAGCTGGGGAGGGTCCGGGGAGCCCTGGAAGATGAGGGGGGTCCTGGGGAGGCAAAGCAAGCCCCGGGTTATTTTTCAGAAGAGATTCTTGTGGAATCTGATTATGCTTTGTCATTCAGTCCTACCCAGAATGTACGCCTGGTAGAAATCAGGTAGTATCTGTGGTCTTGCTAGAAATTTAGTGTAACACAATAGCATCCTAATTTTTTTATTGGAAATTTCAATACACAATTTTATTAATAATATAGTTATTGTATTTAATTTTCTATCTACATCCGAGAAAAAACTAAGTTGAAATCTGTACTCAATCCCATTGCAGTTGCAATAGAGGTAGAAAAGTGCAGGTGCTGTCATTTCCAGTGATGGTCCAGGTGCTTTGGGCCCTTGGTGGTCAGGGCCTGGGGTGATTGACCCCTCCCCTTCCCCAGGTGGTTTGGTAAGGGTGGTGGGCGTGGCCTGGGGTGATTGACCCCTCCCCTTCTCCAGGTGGTTTGGTAAGGGTGGTGGGCATGACCTGGGGTGATTGACCCCTCCCCTTCCCCAGGTGGTTTGGTAAGGGTGGTGGGCGGGGCCTGGGGTGATTGACCCCTCCCCTTCTCCAGGTGGTTTGGTAAGGGTGGTGGGCATGGTCCAGGATGATTCACCCCTCCCCTTCCCCAGGTGAATGTGGGAAGAGGGTGGGTGGGGCCCGGGGTATTTGAGCCCTAGCCCCTGGGCAGGGAGCTTATTCTACTTCAGGGCTGTTTTGGTGTTGGTTCTCTGCTGCTCCTTTAGCAGTTGGCAGCTTTTCAGCTGTTTAATTTACATGGACAGATGTGTTTGGAGAAGTGGAGGTGTGTGTTTGAGGTAAGAGCTTCAGGAGCAGCAAACGTTCAACAGCAGCTGTAGTAGAAAGTATGTTTGCAACTATGCTTAATTTATTGATTCAATTCTAGGTGCTTTGCATTTTCCCTGAACTTCTGACTGTAATGAAAATGAAGTGTTTTTTCTTGGTTTTTACTGCTGTATACCAAGCTGCTGATATAATCTCTCCTCCTAGGACTGATGCTCAGGTTATCTAGCAGGGGTTAGAGTGAGCACCTTGTATCTGTAGATGGGGTTCTAGCATTTCTGAAGAAAGCAAGCAGGGCCATAAGACAGAGTCTCTTTCAGGCTATGGGGTGGTTCATTGCCTCCCTCATCACCCACAGAACACAGTGTTGTCCCCAGAACCTTTGCAGCGTGCGGTGGCCCCTGGTAGATCATTCAAATGTACTTCCCAGAACTCAGGCAAGGTGAGCAATGACTAGTAGACTAGTACTGGTAAATATCACCCTGGTGCTCAATAGTGTGTGTGTGTTGTTTTTTTTTTTTTTTTCTTATTGCAGGTGATGAAGGGGAAAGAGGCAACTGCAGGAAGATCCCTTTTAGCCCATGTGGTGTTTTCCTATGTTGAGGATGAATTCAGTCCCTTGGCCATCTGAAAGCTAAGTGGAGGCACAGGGGCTGGGAATTGGGGGTGGGGGGAGGAGTTAAAGTTATCACAGGGGAAAGGGCTGTCCAGGAACAGTCACCTTTGGGTGGCTAAAGGGTGCAGGGAACCTTACAGTGCGATGCCAGCTTGGACAGGGCAGCTCCAGCCTGTGTCTGCATTGTTGTGTACTTTGAGAAGCCTGCCTTGCGCCTTTCAGATAATCCTGGGGTCTCGTTGTGCTCAAGGGGCATGACATGCATATCAGGTGCTGTCCCGGGGTCTGGAATGCCAGTGCCGATTGGCCTAGTGGCAATTGGGTGCCGGTTTTCTTATATCAGCAGCCGAAAGCGTGAGTGGCTTTTGCGCCTTGGACATTTCTGGTCGGTTGTGTTTTGTGGTGGTGTTCCGGTCTACGTCAGCAGCTCTGTTCTCTACCCATCCAGTCTAATGGACTGGCACTTCTTCCCAGCATCTTGAAGTCTTTAGGTCTTGCAGCAGCTTCCTGTGCCAGTGCCACCGTCTCGTAAGGAGCCGTGATGTTCAGCTCCCTTTTGTTTTGGGGTTGCAGTAGAGGCTCCTTGCCTCACCACTGCCTCCCTATAGTTTGTTTTGGTGCTGTCTCTGTTGTTGGAGTTGTTCTCGTTGTTGAACATTTTTGGTGCTGTTGGAGTGGTGGTGTTTGTAGCGTTCTGTGGAGCGTCAGTCTGCGCATGTGCGTGTTTGTCTTGGAGCTGCTCTGCCCAGAGGCATAGAGTCAGGTGTGGGTGGACTGAGCCCTAGGAGTCCATGGTTAATTTCTTGACATAATAAATTCTGTAGGCAAAGGCTGTACCATCCTCCGGGATGGAGTAGCCATGGGCAGGGGGAGTGGACAGTCTCTTCACTGGTGTTTTACAGTTGATACCGAAGATCATTGTTGACTAGCGTGCTCTTATTTCACAGACAGTGTTTTAACTAATTTTTTTTTTTCTTTGTAGGTGACCATGTTGTCAATATGAGTCTTTTAGCTTAAGAAAATGCCTCTTAAGAGTATATCACTTGTAATTGCGACCTTTACTTAATGGCAACAAAAGCAGCTACAGCCTACAATTGCCACCTGTGAGATAAGGCCCACATTACACTTCTGTGAACAAATAGGCTTCATTCAGAGAAAACGCTACATTCAAGGCTGGCATGAAGCAGCTATGGACTGTAAACAATATCTACAGTTGTACAAAGCAAAGGCCTGTCTGAGGTCAGTGCAAAGGATCCACTAAGAAGCAAGAAGACTTCAGACGCAGCTATTGCTATTGGACTGAATCATGGTGTGAGGGGTGGGTAAATAGTCTGTAAGGGTATAAATACCCAGGGATTTCTACACTTGGCTGGGACCTCAGCAAAGGCAGCAGCTCGAGTCAGCCCTCCTGCTGTACTGCTCTGTTTGGTTACTTTTTTACGTGGACTCTGAGAGTTTACCTCAAGAGACCAAGGATCCAGACTGCAATCCACCTGACCCCAGGCCCGTGGAGGGGAGGTAAGGATGTTGAGGTGCAGAATAATGAAACTCTGAAATCCCAGCTAAGTGATATAAGGAATCGAGTGAGCACATGCAATCCTTTGGCCATATATAAATATAATCCCTTAGGTGTTTCCCCTACCCTCTGTGTCTCTTAGACATGAGCTGTAGATCCAGTCTGGGGCTAAGTTTGGATCTAGCTGCACCTAGACTCTTCTCTGAGGAGGAGTTTAGAAAGCAAGGGGGTTCATTGTGAACCTCACAACAGACACAAACCATAGATCCAGTCTGGGGCTAAGTTTGGACAGCCGCACCTACACTCCTCTCTGAGGAGGAGTTTAGAAAGCAGGGGGTCCATTCTGAACTTGGACGGGTGGCCCTGAACTGAACGGAGGGCCTCCGTTTAGCCTTTGGCATTTCCCGTCCATGTAGAAATTACTCTGAATCGAGTCTCACCTGGTTATGCCTGGCATATTTTGTCCATGTAGTAATAGTCACTCTTGCCATCCCACTAACATTGCACTGTAAGTGATCTAAAACTGCTCTCAGCCAGTGGTGCTCTGAGTCACTCACCTGACACAAACTGATGTTGGTAGGATGGCAGGTGCTGTCACTGATTACTTATGGAGGCACAGGGTGAGTTAGACTTACACATTGTTAGAGGAATGAGCCTGTGGTAATTGCCATGATTGGAAAGCTGTGGAAGAACAGCCCACCATGCTCAAGAGCCATAGGAAGGATGGAAAGCGAACTAATTGCAAACCGTTAAGTACCTGCCTGCAACTCAATTGTCAGGAGAGGAGAATCGTGAACTGAGGAAAGCAAAATCCAAGTGAGGAGATGGGCACAAAACCTGCTGAGCTATTATTATTGTCACTGAAAATTGAGCTGCTGCAGAAACCTTTACAGGAAGAAAAGAAGAAACAAAGGTTAGAGGAAAGAATGAAGTAATACTTCTGCAGACTTGTTGTCCTCCTGATGTGCTACCCGTTAGGAAACCAATTGCATCCCCTGAAGGATGGGACAGAAATATATGGGATGACCCTGTGACAACAAACCAGGGAAGGATGATTTGTTGTATTTATCAGATCCTCCTGACCATGTAGCCAGACCCATTGTTGAAACAGAACAGTCTCAAGGACCTCCATGTGCCGCCACTGCATGATACCATACAGGCATCACTCCCAGAGATCTGCCGGAATTGGAGAATTTATCTAGAAAATACAGCAGAAAACCAGGTGAAACCTGAAAAATTTGCAAGAAAGATACAGGAGAAGACCAGGCGAAATGGAAACAGAGTATTTGCTGCTAGTTTCCCTAAGCGGTAGCAATCACATACCGCTCACTGGAAGTGAAGCAAAAGGCTTTTGGGGTGCAGGAGTTGTTAAATACCAATGACTGCCAGTCTATCACTGGCTGAGTAGTTTATTGGTTCTGTGGAGTAGAAGCCGTGGAACAGAGTGAACCCTCAATGATCCCCATGAGATCTATTGATGATCTTCATCCAGCCATTGGAAAAGCTGCCAGCGTTCAAGCAACACATCAAAGAGCAGACACAGATATTCTGACACCGCCTCAATTGATTTTTGCAGTGCCAAAGCCACCGAGAAGAGCAGTGAGGTTTGAAAGGAAAAGGAAAGGAAAGAAAAGAAAGGAGGGAAAGGGTTGGCTACCAGCATGAGTTCCAAAGGTGTCCCTATGGTCTGAAGTGCTGTACAGTGTGCTGCTGGTCATTTGGGTCCAGAGATGGGACATCTTGCTCTTGGTGGACCAAAGTCTTCAGGGATGGGACATTGGAGGTCTGAGATGGGGCATCCTGGCTCGCAGTGGCCTAAGGGGTCTTGGTCTGGCTGTATCAATGGGGCTGGAGATGGGACATCTTAGGGATTGGTGTCCCCAAAGGGTGCAGGGATGGGACATCCTGGGTCTTTGTGGCCTCACAGTGTCCAGGGATGGGACATCATGTCCTGAGTGGTTCAAGGGGTCCAAGGGTTGGGACATTTAAAGTCTTGGTGGCCCAAGATGGCTGCAAATGGGATATCTTGGTCCAGAGGTGGGACATTCCAGGTCCTCATGTCCCCAGAGTTTCCAGGGATGGGACATCTTGGATTTGGAGATGGGACATTTTAAGTCTTTGTGGCCCAAAGTATCCAGGGATGGACACTAGCTCTTGGTGGCCTAAAGGGGTTCAGGGATGGGACATCCTTCTCTGAGTAGCCCAGGGCATACAGGGATGGGAAACTTTGGCTCTTGATGGCCTAAGGGGCCTGGAGATGGGACAATTTAGGCCCAGGGATGAGATATCCTGGGACGGGGTGGCCCAAGTGGTCCAAGGATGCGTCATCTTGGTCTTGGTGGCCCAAGATGGCTGGACGTGGAACATCCTGATCTTGGTAGCCGAAGGGGTCCAGAGATGGGACATCCTGGGTCTTAGTGGCCTCACAGTGTCCAGGGATGGGACAGTTTAGGTCTTGGTGGCCCAAGGTGGCTGGAGATGGGACATCTTAGGACTTGGTGTCCCCAAAGCTTCCAAGGATGGGTCTTCCTGGGTCTCAGTGGCTTCATAGAGTCCACAGATGGGATATGTGGGCCAGGTGGCCTAAAGTGTCTAGGGATGGGACATCTTGGATCCAGAGATGGGACATTTTAGGTCTTGGTGGCCCAAAGTCTCCAGGGATGGGATATCCGGGGTCTGGCATGGGACATTCTGGCTCTCGATGGCCCAAGGAGTTCAGGGATGTGCTATTTTAGGTCTTGGTGCCCTAATGGGTCCAGGGATAGGAAATTTAGCCCTGAGTGGCCCAAGGTGTCCAGGGATGGGAAATTTTGGCTCTTAGTGGCCTCACAGTTTCCAGGGATGGGACATAGTGGTGGTGAGAGTGGCTCTGGTAGTGGCACCGGCTGTGGCAGCGTGTCTGGCTGTGGCCACGTCTCCTCTTTCACCAGGACTGGGTCACAGTGGAGTGGCCACCTCCCTGTCCTGCCAGAGGATGCAGCTCTGCTGCCCCTGCCCCACTTTTAAAGGGCTGCCTGGGTGGGGCCCTTTGTGACATCACCAGTGACATCACAATGCCCCACTGTGGCAGTTGCACATCCCCCTGAGATCCAGAGCCTTCAACTGGGCAGTCGATGGCTCCTTTGCACATTTCGTGCCCCACTGTGCCTGTCCCCACATACACACCAGGGTGGTACCAAGGTGCTGACAGTCACATCCTCCCCTACCATGGGCAGGGTGAGTCCATGAACCTCAGATATCAAGGACAGACTGAAGAATCTTCTCAAGAAGTCCAAGTCAGAAGCAAACTCCAAAGTACCTTAAAGCATTAATGGGCCCCACTGAGGGCTGTTACTGACAGAGCCTCTCCAGAGGCTTGTTAGAGCAGATAATTGGAGGCAGTGATTGCATCAGGCAAAGGCAAAGTGAAGCAGCTCTGATGCTGAGAAAACCCTTGGTTTGTTTGATGAAGGAGAATGGCCAAGCCTTGAGCCCTTGCCCCTAGGAAGGGAGATTGTGTCCCTCATGTGTGTCTCAGGGCTCTTTCTGGAGATGTGGGGAGTGCGATGCCCAGTGCAGGATAATGGTGTGACACTCCCTGGGGGGTTCAAGGAGGCAATAGGCCTCTTAGGCCTCACTGTCAGGGACATCAGCCATAGCCAAGGGGACAAAGACCTCCAGCCTTGCCGGTGCCCTTGGCCATTTCCACCATGGTCCATTTTACACTGTGCCAGGCCTGTGGCTGTTTTCCCCATAGGCTGCAGACACCCCGTACGCTTCCCCACCTTGTTCTCACCCCAGTGTGTCCCAACCTGTGTTGCTGTCTCTCAATCCTCACCTGCTGTTCCTTGAAACCCAAAGCCATGGCTGATCCAGAGTCCTTCTGAGTGACCCCAGCACTATCCTGAGGTCCACTCTGGACGTCCAGAGCTGCAGTTTCTCATGGTTTTCCTTTCTCATGCTGTTTCCCTCCACCAAAAAAAAAAAAAATATTGCCATCATCTTGGAAAGTCATTTTTAAGATTTCTGAAGCTACTACTACTCTTTCTTGTCATGGTTTTACCACAGCAACCAAGACCATGAGAGCTGCTCACACCCTGCTCCCAATCTCCAAGTGGGATAACGAAGAGAACTGAAGGGGAAGGGAGAAACTTGTGGGTTTAGAAAAAAAAAAATAAGACAATAATAAAAATAATACACTAATACTATACTTATAATAAAATATACGTAAAGTAAAATATATGATACTCAGTGCAATCCCTCACATAACTCCAGTTGTGCTGAACAGACAGCCCAAAACAAGGGAGCACCCTGGTCCTGAACAGCCGATCCCAGCAAGAGAAAGTAAAAGTGCAAAAGGCAGAACAGCAGAAGGCTGAACGGACATCGAACTCCTGACAGAATGAAACTTCTGAATGGAACTAACCGAACCAGCTGGAAAACCCAAAGTAACAGATGTAACAAGCCCTAAAAGCCAGCTCCAGCTTTAGACTGAGCATAATGCTAATCATAGGGAATATTTCATTGATTGGCCTGCAAGTCAATCCAGGTGCTGTCCTGTGTCCCCTCCTGCCAATTTGCATCTGCTGCTGGATGGCCAAAGAAGTCCTTGCTTTCCCTGACAACAGCCAACATATCATTGAGTTCTGACATTCCTTTCATACCACATGGCAAACGCTGTAAAGCTGCTAAAAGAAAAAATTAACTCTATCCCAGGGAAGAAACAGCGTTATCTCATTATTCTCATAGTAGATCTAAACAAAAGACTGTACTAGCTATGAAGGAGAGAGATTCAAAATGCATGAAGAAAATTAACTTGATTTCAGTAAAAACAGCACATTTCCTCAGCCTCCACTTCACCAGGCTAAGGAAGCTTGGGTCTCTCAACATCTCCACATATGACCCAGAATTTCTCTGGCCACACGACAGCTCCTCTCCGTTCCTCCAGAATGGGGAACCTCCCACTGGGACACACCACTCCAGATGTGACCTCACCAGTGCTGAGTCAAGATGGACAATAACTGCCCTTGTCTGGGTGGCCACGCTCCTCCCAGTGCAGCCCAATGTGCTCATGGGCATATTCCTGTTTAGCACCACTAAGAATTGACTGAACATCCAGGCTCAGAGGGTTGTGACCAGTGGCACAAAGCCCAGCAGGAGGTACCATGAGGAGCACTGAAGGACACCATATCACTACCCAACATCTCCTCTCCACAGGTGTCTCTTGGGTCCCTGGAACCCTCTCAGTGACAAGGGGGAGAGCACTGCCTGTATGGGGTGGAGGAGATGGGGTGTGGAATGAGGGTCCTGGGGCGGTTTCTCCTGGTTGTTCATGCAGCAACAAGCTGGGCTGGATATTTGGAGAGGAACTCTTCCTAAGGGCCTCCAATGGGCATGGGGGTAGTCTACAGTTTCCTGCATGCTGCCTTTTCTGGTGGAGATCACAGAGGCTGCCAGCCCTTTAGAGGACCCAGGACAGGCCTTGTCCTTCCTCTGGTCACAGCTGGACTCTGGTTCTCCAGCTTGGCCCCAGCTCAGGAGCCTTATCTAGGGGTGACTTTTGGGGTAAGGTTGACAAGAGGGGTGCATAAGCTTGTCTTAAGGACATGTGATGAGCACCAGGACTGAAGCACTAGAGCAAGGTGAGGTGGCTTCTGGGTGAATACTTTCTTCAGTGCAAGTCCTGACACAGGGTCACAGACTTGCTTTCCATGCCACCCTTCACGAGGGATGATGCACTAAGAGATGGCAAGTGGGGGACACCAATCCTTCTCCAGCTACTTCCTGGGCCTGGTGAAGCACCAGGACAGCAAGGACTTCTGGCCCAGCACCCTAAACTCTGGGTATAATCTTGGGGCAGCTGAACACCAGCATTTTTCTCTCCAAGGCAATTTCCAGCCCAGGTCAGCTCCTGTGTGATCTCCCCCCATCCCTCCTCTGATCTGGTCTGGTGCTCCTGGCCCCTTCGCTGTGCTCCCCTCAGGGCCCCAACCTGGCACTGATGCTCTACAGAGCAGGTTGGCTGCAGGACCATGGGGTGACTCCACACTGGTTGTTCTGCTCACTGAGGGACACAGATGCAGCTGGATGGGCTGCACTGTCACCGAGCTCTTTCCCGGGGGTCTAATGCTCTGGAATGGGTTCAGAGCATTTCTTGGGACTCATTGGGTTTTCCGCTCATTTCGGTTCAGCAATCCCTTCTTTGTCCTTCCGGTGCCTGGAGATAGGTGCAGGAAGATGCGGCCTATCTCCTTCCCAGTGATGGAGGTCGGCTGACCAGCCCGTAATTCTTCAAATTCTCCTTCCTGCCCTTCTTGAAGATGGGTTTGACATCTTCCTTTCCCAAGGACCTCAGAACTTCTCTGATTTTGCAGTCACTTTTGAAAGCACAATCCAGGATGATGGGCAAGGGTGATGTAGCAGACAGGAGCACTTGCAATGAGCCTGTCCAAGGCAGCTGAGCTGAATCTCACTGGGTCACTGCTGTTTGTTCCTGGACTCACACACAGAAATGCCGGGGTTCCATCAGGCATCCATGTCTGAGCTGGTCTCAGGACTCATTATGAACCCAGAGATGTTCAGAGACAGAGTTTGTCCCTTTTACTCACAGGGGCAGGAGTCACAGTGTCCCTCTGGCCTCTTGTTGCTACTCAAAGGGACAGGAGTCACCTCAGCCCTGTTGATGCATGGAAAATGACATTACAACCTGTAAGATTGTAAAGC
The DNA here is from genome assembly GCF_036013445.1 of Caloenas nicobarica. Taxonomy (NCBI): domain Eukaryota; kingdom Metazoa; phylum Chordata; class Aves; order Columbiformes; family Columbidae; genus Caloenas; species Caloenas nicobarica. Next base: position 1,557,940 of record NC_088252.1, on the reverse strand, counting down.
AGGTATGTTTATTTCAGCGCTGGACACACGGGAAATAATTTTCACCAAAGACGTGTGCAAATTTCCAGTCGCTGTGAGCTTAGTTAAATACTGTAAAGTATTACATATTCATGGAAGTTCTAGGAACGCCTATACATATTCATAACCTGTCCCCAAGAAGGCGGTTCTTATTACAATGAGTTCCGGGAAATCATTTCCATAGTCTCCACCTTTGGCCCCTCCTGGTTGCACCTGCGCAGTGATCGTGGACCGGGGTCATCTTCTCTGTACACGTTCACCTCTGGCCGGGTGTGATGAGTTGGCTGGGACTCAGACTGCTGAGTTGGCGTATCTCCTGCCCTGTGTCCAAGTTTTGGTTATCTAATTCACCCAAGGATGCACCAAGGATGCACCCAAGATTTTGTCTCCCTGCAAGGCCTGTAAAGTCGTCAACAAACTTTTGTTTCTCTTACACAAGGCTAAGCAAAGCTAGGCAATTGTAATATGGGTTAAGGGTTCTAAGCGTTGTGGGTTAAGGGTGTGCTCTCTAAGCATTAGCTCCTTACGTATTAGTTCTTTAAGTACTGATTAGTAAAGTGTTAACTAGTTAATTCCTTCTATCAGCTTACTCCCCTATTTTGTAGGTACAGGGAGTGATTCGGAGCCAGCACCCCAAAGGCTTCCTCCAAAGGGCTGCACATACGTGGCTGTGTAACCCCCATGGCACAATGCCAGCACTTGGCAATACAGCGGTAACCAGGCCCCACGCCGAATCCCAAGGAGCAGCCTCCTGTGTCCACTGCCAGAGCTGGCCCGGGGGCAGCCCCAACACATCTCACAGGAAGCACTTGAGGAGCTGCTGGAATCACAGGCCAGGGCCTGAGGGAACAAAACCTTGCAGGAGGCTGCTGGAGGTTCTCCGCTGCAAGACAATCTGCTGGCAGGGCCACCTTCCAAGCTCGGCTCATGGATGCAAATCCTTTTCAACTGGATAGCAGTGGCAAGACCAAGGCAATTCCTTCTTGAGGAGCACTGCAGAGCTCACCATCCTCATCTCCTACAGAGCAACGCTCAGGAGCCCTAAGAGATAGGATGTCGAGGGCTTGCAAGGGCTTGCAAGGGCTTGCAGTGCTTTGGAACACCCACTGGTGTCCTACACAGGGACAGCAAGGATTCTTGCCCACAAGCTCCATCAGCTCACAGGCATTTGGGCACTCTGGCAAGTCCGCGACATAGCTCCAGCTTAAGGGAGGATAGAGCTTGGGCAGCTCCTGGGAAGCATGAGCAGCCTGTGGGACAAGGAGCCAGGTCTGGCTCACATGCTCAGGGAACAGCCCATGGCCAGCACTGGGCTCAGCAAGGAATTTTTTCCCCCGGGGCACACTGGCACTGGTTCCTGACATTTTTTTGCCTTCCTCTGCAGTTCTCAGCATGGCCCCTTGCCACCATTTCTTTGGGCCATTTGGCCTGGGAGCCTGCTGCTCATGCTCCACCATGCTGGCAGCCGCAGCTGCCACTTCTCAGCTCTCCCTGCGGGCAATACAAGCGCCTGGCAGAGACCAGAGTGCTTCTCATGCATCCCTGGCCAAGAAGAACAGCAGCCAAACAAGTTGTGGAAGGCAAAAAGTCTGCTCGTCATCGCTACGTGTCACGCTTTGGAAAAGATGCCACGGTACCACTCCCCTCTTCTTCTTCTTCTTCTTCTTCCTCCTCTTTTGTGCATGGTCAGTCCCACAACTCCTTGTCAAGGTTCTCCCTCTGCAGGAACCGCGGACAGCTTGGCCTCTCTTCCTGCTGCTGCTCTCTGCAGCTCTGGGACTTGCCTTTGCCAGCCTGCAAGGGATGTTTTCTCATGCTAAACTGAAGAATGCATCAGCCTACTCCTGGCTACACTTGGGCTTGAGCTAATGCTTGTGGGTCTGGCTTCTGAAACAGAGTCACAAAGGGAAAAAAAATGACACGAAGAAACATAACATGAAATAACATAAAATCAAGTAAATTAATAAATTAACAACAAAATAAAAGAAAATTAATTGTGTTATGTGTCCTTGAAATTGATTTTGGAACTGAAACCCCTCTCTCCTTTCAGACAAACAGTCTCTTTGATAATGGACTGGCGGACAGGAGAGGAGAGGAGAGGAGAGGAGAGGAGAGCAGTTCTGCTCTGTCAGGCCTGCAGTTCTGCGTGACAAGCCCCGAGCAAGCCCTGAGGCCTCCATACATGATACCACAGGCAGTATTGCTACTGGAAGGAAGGCTGCACTGGCAACAAATCCACACTGTCTTTTTGCAAAAAAGGGACACTATTAGGTTGCTTACTCCCCTATTTTGTAGCTACAGGGACTGATTCGGAGCCAGCACCCCAAAGGCTTCCTCCAAAGGGCTGCACATATGCGGCTGTGTCACCCCCATGTCACAATGCCAGCACCCGGCAACGCAGCAGTCATCAGGCCCCACGCAGGATCCAGAGGAGCAGCCTCCCGTGTCCACTGCCAGAGCTGGCCCGGGGGCAGCCCCAGCACATCTGACAGGAAGCACTTGAGGAGCTGCTGGAATCACAGGCCAGGGCCTGAGGGAAGAAAACCTTGCAAGAGGCTGCTGGAGGTTCTCCGCTGCAAGACAATCTGCTGGCAGGGCCACCTTCCAAGCTCGGCTCATGGATGCAAATCCTTTTCAACTGGATAGCAGTGGCAAGACCAAGGCAATTCCTTCTTGAGGAGCACTGCACAGCTCACCATCCTCATCTCCTACAGAGCAACGCTCAGGAGCCCTAAGAGATAGGATGTCGAGGGCTTGCAAGGGCTTGCAAGGGCTTGCAGTGCTTTGGAACACCCACTGGTGTCCTACACAGGGACAGCAAGGATTCTTGCCCACAAGCTCCATCAGCTCAGAGGCACTTGGGCACTCTGGCAAGTCCGCGACATAGCTCCAGCTCAAGGGAGGATAGGGCTTGGGCAGCTCCTGCGAAGCATGAGCAGCCTGTGGGACAAGGAGCCAGGTCTGGCTCACATGCTCAGGGAACAGCCCATGGCCAGCACTGGGCTCAGCAAGGAATTTTTCCCCCGGGGCACATTGGCACTGGTCCACGGAGGTTTTTTGCCTTCCTCTGCAGTTCTCAGCACGGCCCCTTGCCACCGTTTCTGTGGGCCATTTGGCCTGGGAGCCGGCTGCTCATGCTCCACCATGCTGGCAGCTGCAGCTGCCACTTCTCAGCTCTCCCTGCGGGCAATACAAGCGCCTGGCAGGGACCAGAGCGCTTCTCATGCATCCCTGGCCAAGAAGCACAGCAGCCAAACAAGTTGTGGAAGGCAAAAAGTCTGCTCGTCATCGCTACGTGTCACGCTTTGGAAAAGATGCCACGGGACCACTCACCTCTTCTTCTTCTTCTTCTTCTTCCTCTTTTGTGCATGGTCAGTCCCACAACTCCTTGTCAAGGTTCTCCCTCTGCAGGAACCGTGGACAGCTTGGCCTCTATTCCTGCTGCTGCTCTCTGCAGCTCTGGGACTTGCCTTTGCCAGCCTGCAAGGGATGTTTTCTCATGCTTAACTGAAGAATGCATCAGCCTACTCCTGGCTACACTTGGGCTTGAGCTAATGCTTGTGAGCCTGGCTTCTTCGCAACTAGGAAAGCTAAGGCCTCCTTAGAGTTAAACCTGGCGAGGGGGGTCAAGGACAACAGGAAGAGATTCTTCAAATACATGGCAGATAAAACTAACACCAGTGGCAATGTAGGCCCACTGATGAATGGGGTGGGTGCCCTGATGACAGAAGATACAGAGAAGGCAGAATTACTGAATGCCTTCTTTTTCTCTGTCTACTCTGCCGGAGGCTGTCCTGAGGAGCCCCGTATCCCTGAGGCCCCAGAGGAAGGCCAGGCAGTGGAGGAGTCTGCCTCAGTTGATGAGGACTGGGTTAGGGACCAGTTAAGCAATCTGGACATCCATAAATCCATGGGTCCAGATGGGATGCACCCGTGGGTGCTGAGGGAGCTGTCTGAAGTCATTGCTGGACCGCTCTCCATCATCTTTGCCAAGTCTTGGGAAACGGGAGAGGTGCCTGAGGACTGGAGGAAAGCAAATGTCACTCCGGTCTTCAAAAAGGGCAAGAAGGAGGACCCGGGCAACTATAGACCGGTCAGCCTCACCTCCATCCCTGGGAAAGTGATGGAACACCTTATCCTTGGTGCCATCTTAAGACATATCAAGGATAAGAGGGTCATCAGGGACAGTCAACATGGCTTCACCAAGGGGAAGTCGTGTTTGACCAACCTCATAGCCTTTTATGAAGACGTAACAAGGTGGACTGACGATGGCAGAGCAGTGGATGTGGTCTACCTTGACTTCAGCAAAGCATTTGACACCGTCTCCCACAGCATCCTCACGGCAAAACTGAGGAAGCGTGGACTGGATGATCGGGTAGTGAGGTGGACTGCAAACTGGCTGAAGGAGAGAAGCCAGAGAGTCGTGATCAATGGGGCAGAGTCTGGTTGGAGGCCTGTATCTAGTGGAGTGCCTCAAGGGTCAGTTCTGGGACCAATACTGTTCAATATATTCATCAATGACTTGGATGAGGGAATTGAGTGTACTATCAGCAAGTTTGCTGATGACACCAAGCTGGGAGGAGTGGCTGACACGCCAGAGGGCTGTGCTGCCATCCAGCGAGATCTGGACAGGCTAGAGAGTTGGGTGGGGAAAAATTTAATGAAATATAACAAGGGGAAATGTAGAGTCTTGCATCTGGGCAGGAACAACCCTGGGTTCCAGTACAGGTTGGGGAATGACCTATTAGAGAGCAGTGTAGGGGAAAGGGACCTGTGGGTCCTGGTGGACAGCAGGATGACCATGAGCCAGCACTGTGCCCTTGTGGCCAAGAAGGCCAATGGCATCCTGGGGTGTATTAGAAGGGGGGTGGTTAGTAGGTCCAGAGAGGTTCTCCTTCCCCTCTACTCTGCCCTGGTGAGACCTCATCTGGAATACTGTGTCCAGTTCTGGGCCCCTCAGTTCAAGAAGGACAGGGAACTGCTGGAGAGAGTCCAGCGCTGGGCCACAAAGATGATTAAGGGAGTGGAGCATCTCCCTTATGAGGAAAGGCTGAGGGAGCTGGGTCTCTTTAGCTTGGAGAAGAGGAGACTGAGGGGTGACCTCATCAATGTTCATAAATATATAAAGGCGGGTGTCACGAGGATGGAGCCAGGCTCTTCTCGGTGACAACCAACAGTAAGACAAGGGGTAATGGGTTCAAGCTGGAACACAAGAGGTTCCACTTAAATGTGAGAAGAAACCTCTTCTCAGGGAGGGTGACGGAACACTGGAACAGGCTGCTCAGGGGGGTTGTGGATTCTCCTTCTCTGGAGACATTCAAAACCCGCCTGGACGCCTTCCTGTGTAACCTCACCTAGGTGTTCCTGCTCTGGCAGGGGGATTGGACTAGATGATCTTTCGAGGTCCCTTCCAATCCCTAACATTCTGTGATTCTGTGATTCTGTGATTCTGAAACAGAGTCACAAAGGGAAAAAAAATGACACGAAGAAACATAACATGAAATAACATACAATCAAGAAAATTAATAAATTAACAACAAAAGAAAATAAAATTCATTGTGTTATGTGTCCTTGAAATTGATTTTGGAACTGAAACCCCTCTGTCCTTTCAGGCAAACAGTCTCTTTGATAATGGACTGGCGGACAGGAGAGGAGAGGAGAGGAGAGGAGAGGAGAGGAGGGGAGGAGAGAGGAGAGGAGAGGAGAGGAGAGGAGGGGAGAAGAGAGGAGAGGAGAGGAGAGGAGAGGAGAGGAGAGGAGAGGAGAGGAGAGGAGAGGAGAGGAGAGGAGTGGAGAGGAGAGCAGTTCTGCTCTGTCAGGCCTGCAGTTCTGCGTGACAAGCCCTGAGCGAGCCCTCAGGCCTCCATACATGATACCACAGGCAGTATTGCTACTGGAAGGAAGGCTGCACTGGCAACAAATCCACACTGTCTTTTTGCAAAAAAGGGACACTATTAGGTTGCTTACTCCCCTATTTTGTAGCTACAGGGACTGACTCGGAGCCAGCACCCCAAAGGCTTCCTCCAAAGGGCTGCACATATGCGGCTGTGTCACCCCCATGTCACAATGCCAGCACCCGGCAACGCAGCGGTCACCAGGCCCCACGCAGGATCCAGAGGAGCAGCCTCCCGTGTCCACTGCCAGAGCTGCCCCGGGGGCAGCCCCAACACATCTCACAGGAAGCACTTGAGGAGCTGCTGGAATCACAGGCCAGGGCCTGAGGGAACAAAACCTTGCAGGAGGCTGCTGGAGGTTCTCCACTGCAAGACAATCTGCTGGCAGGGCCACCTTCCAAGCTCGGCTCATGGATGCAAATCCTTTTCAACTGGATAGCAGTGGCAAGACCAAGGCAATTCCTTCTTGAGGAGCACTGCACAGCTCACCATCCTCATCTCCTACAGAGCAATGCTCAGGAGCCCTAAGCGATAGGATGTCGAGGGCTTGCAAGGGCTTGCAGTGCTTTGGAACACCCACTGGTGTCCTACACAGGGACAGCAAGGATTCTTGCCCACAAGGTCCATCAGCTCAGAGGCACTTGGGCACTCTGGCAAGTCCGCCAGATAGCTCCAGCTCAAGGGAGGATAGGGCTTGGGCAGCTCCTGGGAAGCATGAGCAGCCTGTGGGACAAGGAGCCAGGTCTGGCTCACATGCTCAGGGAACAGCCCATGGCCAGCACTGGGCTCAGCAAGGAATTTTTTCCCCCGGGGCACATTGGCACTGGTCCCCGGAGGCTTTTTGCCTTCCTCTGCAGTTCTCAGCACGGCCCCTTGCCACCGTTACTTTGGGCCATTTGGCCTGGGAGCCTGCTGCTCATGCTCCACCATGCTGGAAGCCGCAGCTGCCACTTCTCAGCTCTTCCTGCGGGCAATACAAGCGCCTGGCAGGGACCAGAGCGCTTCTCATGCATCCCTGGCCAAGCAGCACAGCAGCCAAACAAGTTGTGGAAGGCAAAAAGTCTGCTCGTCATCGCTACGTGTCACGCTTTGGAAAAGATGCCACGGGACCACTCACCTCTTCTTCTTCTTCTTCTTCTTCTTCTTCTTCCTCTTTTGTGCATGGTCAGTCCCACAACTCCTTGTCAAGGTTCTCCCTCTGCAGGAACCGCGGACAGCTTGGCCTCTATTCCTGCTGCTGCTCTCTGCAGCTCTGGGACTTGCCTTTGCCAGCCTGCAAGGGATGTTTTCTCATGCTAAACTGAAGAATGCATCAGCCTACTCCTGGCTACACTTGGGCTTGAGCTAATGCTTGTGAGCCTGGCTTCTGAAACAGAGTCACAAAGGGAAAAAAAATGACATCAGATAACATAACATGAAATAACATGAAATCACGTAAATTAATAAATTAAGAACAAAATAAGATAAAATAAACTCCAACATAAGCAACACTTGTATTCATTATTTTATGTGTTGTTGAACTTGTTTTTGAAACTGAAACCCTCCTTTCCTTTCAGGCAAACAGTGTCTTTGTTATTTGACTGACTGTGCGGAAAGAGGAGAAAAGAGAGGAGAGGCGAGGAGAGAAGAAGAGAGGAAGAAGAAGAGAAGAGAAGAGAAGAGAAGAGAAGAGAAGAGAAGAGAAGAGAAGAGAAGAGAAGAGAAGAGAAGAGAATATTGATAGGAAGTTCATGGGAGAGAAACAGAGAAGGAAATGAAGCAGGAGATGGATTGTCAGAGAAACACAAAGACATGGAGCAGGAAAATGGGTCAGGGAGGCAGCACAAACGGGAAGATGGGTAAAAGTAAGAGACAGGCAGCCAGGCACAGACAGAGGTAAAAAAGCCTGGGCTGGGTAGCAGGACAGAGATGGAGACCAAAAAACAGCTTCGAGTTGTAGGACAGAGATGGAGTGAGAAATTAAAGTGACAGGGAGCAGGAGAGAGTGACAGAGAGAGTGGAAAAACTACAGAGGGAGCAGGACAGAAAACAAGAGTGGAGGACAGACGGGGAGAAGGGTAGAGAAACAGAGGGGGAATGAGATGGGCAGGGAGCAGAACAGAGAGCTGGAGCAAGAAGGGAAAATGAGATGGGCAGCAGAACAAAGGGAAGGAGAGACAAAGACAGGGGCAGGGAGCAGGACAAAGCGGTAGAAAGAAGAAAATGAAATGAAAAAAATTTTTAAAATACACTGGGACTGGGACAGAGTGACAGAACAGGGAACAGGGACAGCAAAGGAACAGGAGGCAGGACAGCAGTGAAGGAAAAAACCAGCTATGGTGGGCAGCAGGGCAAAGAGATGGAGAGAGGAAAAATAGAGTAAGAGAATGAGGAAAGAAGGGGCCGCCAGCTGGACAGGGGGATATAGTGAGAAAGGACAGGACTGGGGACAGGAAAGAAAGACAGAAAATAAAAAAAGGACACAAGAACAGCAAGAGGGAAAAAGGGACAGGGATGTGGACAGAGATGCAAAAAGAATCAGCCGGGAAAGAGGAAGAGAGGCAGAAAGAGGGAGAGGGAGCAGGAGGAAAGGGGAGGGCGCAGGGAAGGACTGGGACACAGAAGAGGTGACATGACCCCAAGGGCCAGGACTCACCAGAGCTCCTGCTCTCTGCACGGCCAGGCAAGTTGTGGAGCTCAGGCCCTCCTGTCTGTGTCTGTCTGTCCTTTCCTCCCTTCCTCTGCTGTAGCTCCAGTCTCTCGCCCGTCCTCCACCACAGAGAACACATGGGTGTCTCACAGCTCTCACAGCACGAGGCTTCCCAGACACACACACACGCTACATGGCCGCACTGGAATTTTCCTCACTCACACAGACCTGCAGGGCACGTTTGTGATCTGCTCTGCTGAGGCTGCTCACAGGGACCCTTCCTCACCCACAGGGGCAGCTGCCTCTTGTGCAGCTGGAGCAGCAGCTGTGGGGATCCCCTGCACTTCATCCTCCAGCTGCTTCACCTTCTCCTGCTCTTTCCAGCGCCAGCCGCAGCAGCTCCTCTCCAAAGCCAGCGAGTGCCCCCCTGCCCCTTTCCCCCGCCCAGGAGAACAAGTCCAGAGCAGCCCACGCACACCTGAGCCAGACAGAATCATTTTGGTTGTGATCCTGTCAAAACGGTAAATTAATAATCTCTTAAAACCACTTTTTAAGGTTTTTAAAAGTAGCCTTCCTTACATTCGGCACTGGGACCAGGATGCTTCTCCCTGAGCGCGTTGCTGACTGATTGTTCTTACTTGTCTCATATTGACAGAAAAATTACAGATGTGTTACAGTTCTTAGAAACCATTAACATATCACACACCTATTCCAAGAATTAATTACATAAATATGCAGTTAATTAAACATGTGCATATTCTCCGGTCTCTGCTGCCGTCTAACACCTTTCTGTGGGCGTTACGGCCCTTTTGGGGGCCGTTTCTTCCTCCTCAGGGGCCGTCTCTCATCTTCATCACTGAACTCTCTGCATTTGCAGCTCTTTGAACAAATGCAGTAAATATCTGTTCACACAAGCTCGTCCGTTAAGCAACACTAAGTAACACTGGTTAATTGGTTAATTATTACATCAGCATCCTGCTCCAGGTTCTATTTCTAAAGAATAAGTCTTGTTTCAGAAGAATATGCCGTAAATCTGGGACAATTCTAACAATAGGGTGCAATTACTAAGCACAAAGTTACCTCTGGTACAAGTTCTGCTTATACAAAGAACATTGAGGTTGGATAGTCTGAAAAAAATTTGCTACGCTCCCAGATTTTCCTAAGCTATACAGATCCCGTGATTTCTTAATGATTAGAAGCACCACTTAATGATCAGAAATACAGGTACTGGTTGGAAGAGACCGTGGAGTCCACATGCAGCAACAACATCCCCAGGGCCCCAGCTGGAGGAAAAAGGGCCCCAGGGCTGGCCCGGGGGCTGCTCAGCCTTGGGGCAGCTCCAGGGGCACCACAGCAAAGCTCAGCCTGGCCGCCCGCAGAGCCACCGCCTCCTCAGCTTGGGCTGCGCTGCCATTGGGAGGGAGGGCTGTCAGTTTCCTCCCCCACACTGATGTTTCCTCTGATTGGCTGTCTGGGATTTCCATTGGCCCGCCCATCAAGTGATTGGGCAGACCACATGTCAATCATTCATGTGCTGCACTCCCGCCAGGCGTGATTGGTGCAGCCAGCACAGCCTGCCCCTGAACGCTGCCCAGTTTGTTCAACTCTCTCCACCTTTCCTGCAGGCCTCAAAGCTTGATTGGCTGCTTACATATCAATCACATGACTTGCCCCGCCTCCTCAAATGCCATTGGCTGTCCTGGGTGCACTGACTCCCCACCAACTTCTGGCTGGTTGTTGCCAGGCAACGAGCTCCACCTCAAAATGAAACTGTGGGCCCTGAACAAAGGCCTTGAGTGATAAAAGACACGTTGGGACCCTAAACGTGAGGATTTGGTTCCCGAGAAGGAGGCTCTGGGCACTCAAAAGGACGGGCAGATGCTACAGATGGCGCTTTGGGCCCTGAACACGTGGGAACCCTCTTGTTTCCCACCCGAGCTGGGTTTGGTGCCCATGACCCCACGGAACGGACACCTGTGCTGTCCGGAGTGGCCACGGAACAGACGGAGCCCAAAGCCACGGACTCCATGACCTCAACGGGGAGCTGTGACATTTTATGGACGTTTCACAGGGGCGGCCCATGGACTGAGGGCAACTGTCTGTGTGTGGCATCAACGGGCGGGAAGGGGAGCGGTGGTTGGTGAGGACGTATTGGATCATGTGGGACCTGAGCCTGACGTCCATGGGGTGGAACAAGGTGTAATATAACCATGTTGTAAATTTGTTAATCAAACCGGTACGTTATCTGGTGCAAACATTTATGCAACAGTACAACTGGGGAAATGTATTGGAGTTGTGTGGGTGAGGTGAGCTGCGCGTGTCCGGAGGGGTGGGGTCGCCGCCTGCGGTGTGGAGGGAAAATGTTGCCTCCATCCCGCGACCACCGGAGAGCCTGAGGAGACCCCCCCCTGGCAACCAGACGTGCAGCCGCAGAAGACTGTATCAGCTTGAAATCTACCTGGATACAAGGAATCTATAAAAGGAGGGACTCTGTGAGGGTGGGTTGCATGCTGTTGGTAGAGCTGAGACGCCCCGGCCGCCCAGCACTGTTTTGCCTGTTTACTGCATGCTTAATAAATTCTAATTGGATTAATGATAATTGAGATTGGCATATGATTCGCGATCCTCGTTTATAACAATTTTGGTGCCGTGACTCAGATAAAGGCTCCTTGGCTTGGGTTCCGAGACCCCAGCGGGGCACCGCATCCTTGGATGGCCCCGGAGTCGAAGATATCCTTTCCGAGACCTTTACTTCCGAACCCTAAATTTGGTAAACAGGCAAAAGATTACTGCAGTACCCCGTAATTTCTGTGCACGAAGAGCCGAACGAAGACTCTGGGAAGAGTGAGTATAAAAGGTGATTCCATTCGGTCGGGGTGGGTCTCCCGAAGCGCGCATGAATGAGACGCTCCCGAGAGGGGCGAAGTGAGTGCGGACCCTCTTGTAGTGCGGTTCTCATTACCCGCGAGGGCGTGAGCCATGAACGAGGGGTGCACGTGTGTGTGTGTGAGAAGGCACTTCGGAATAAAAAAAGAAAAAAAAAAAAGCAAGCCGCCTGACTCCATGGGAGGGGGTCCCAAGATAGGGTTGCGCGATATCCCGCAGGATTCCCCCTTGGGATTAATGATTGCCCATTGGGATGAGTGGCCATTTAGGCAAGGTAAAAGTAGGGAAAAGATGGCACACTATTGTATGCAGGTGTGGGGTGGTAAACAGATAAGAAAGGATCGCGTATTTTGGCCTGGGTTTGGGTCATTTGAGGATTGGATAGGTCAAGCTTCAAATATATATGTGAATTCTAAGGAACCCTTCAGTCTAGAAGAAAGCGAATATGCCAGTTTATGGATAAGGGCAGACACCAAAATCCATGTGTTTGCTTTAAGTCAAAGCAAATTCAAGAAAAAGAATAAAACCCCTGAGGAACTTCCTGTTTCTCGCCTCCCCTTTATGTTCCTCCTGTACCTATGCCAGACCCGATCCCATCCTCTTCCTCTTCCCCGACAGCACCGGACCCAGAATTAGACCCTCCTAGTTCCCCTGAGGAGACACAGAGAATCACAAGGAGTCAGGCTAGGAAAAAAGAACAGTCAGAAAGAGGGCTATATCCTTTAAGGGAAATAGCTATGGGAGGTCCACAGCCTGGCACGGGGTTTGTGTCAGTACCCCTGAACTCAGAGGACGTAAGAGAATTTAAGAAAGAGATGGGGAACCTGTTAGAGGATCCTCTAGGAGTATCTGAAAGGTTGGATCAATTTTTAGGTCCTAATGTATACACCTGCAGGTGTATACATTGCAGGCAATTTTAAGCATACTCTTTACAGTGGAAGAAAGGGAGATGATTCGAAGAGCAGGGATGAGAGTTTGGGATCAGCAGCACCAGCATGGTCCAGGCGCAGACATTAAGTGGCCGCTACAGCGACCCAATTGGGATAACCAAAATGTCGAACACAGAGCCCATGTGGCCGACTTGTGGACTATGATTGTCCAGGGCATCAAGGAATCTGTCCCCTGAGGACAGAATATTAATAAAGCATTTAGAGAACACCAAAAGAAAGATGAAACCCCTACTGAGTGGTTAGAAAGGTTACGAAAAAACCTGCAGCTTTACTCGGGGCTAGATCCTGCTTCTCAAGTAGGGCAAGCCTTGTTAAAAACGCAGTTTGTAGCAAAATCATGGATAGATGTAAGAAAAAAATTGGAAAAGCTAGAAGACTGGCAAGAACGAGGGTTAGATGAATTGTTAAGGGAAGCTCAGAAGGAGTACGTGAGGAGGGAAGAAGAAACTCAGAAGAGACAAGCCAGGTTTTTGGTGGCAGCTGTCCGGGAGGGGCAGGGGGGTGCACTGCCCCACATCGGGGGATGTGGTGCCCAGGGGCGAAGGGAAAGAACACAAGAAAGACCCCAGAGGGACCAGGGCGGCAGAAGAGATTTAAGACAGCTCGAGTGCTTTTACTGTCAAAAGAAGGGGCACATGAGGAGAAATTGTAGAGAGCATATGCGAGATGAGCAAATGTTTGGAGAAGATTAGGGGGGTCGGGGCTCTACTTGCTGGGGACTACTAAGAAAAAAGAGCCCTTGACAAAATTAAAACTAGGTCCCCAGCGTCAAGAGATAGAGTTCCTTGTGGACTCTGGGGCAGAAAGATCCACTGTCCAAAGGGTGCCCCGAGGATGTCAACCATCCTCGGAGAAATTACAAGTAATAGGAGCAAAAGGAGAACCCTTCCAAGTTCCAATAATAAAGGGGGTAGAAATAGAAACTCCGTCTCGATTTGGAGTAGGATCCTTTTTATTAGTGCCTGAGGCAGAATACAATTTGCTTGGAAGAGATCTAATGATCAAATTAGGAATTAATTTAGAAATAAAGGAAAAAGAAATAGCGGTAAAATTGTGTGTTTTGACCACGGAAGATGAAACTAAAATTAATCCTGAGGTTTGGTATGTTCCAGAGTCAGTGGTACGATTAGACATTGCCCCTTTCGAGGTCACTATTAAAAATCCAGAAATTCCAATTAGAGTTAAGCAATATCCTATGTCACAAGAAGGCAGAAACGGATTGCAACCAATAATCGAAAGGTTATTGTGACAGGGGTTATTAGAACCTTGCATGTTACCCCATAACACCCCTATTCTACCCGTTAAAAAGCCAGATGGGTCATACCAATTGGTACAGGACCTGAGAGAAGTAAATAAAAGAACCCTTACCCGATTCCCTGTTGCAGCTAACCCCTATGTATTATTAAGTCAGCTATCTCCCAACTCAAAATGGTATAGCGTGATAGATTTAAAAGATGCATTTTGGGCTTGCCCTTTAAAGGAAGAATGTAGAGATGATTTTGCTTTTGAATGGGAGAATCCTGACACCCATCATAAGCAGCAACTAAGGTGGACGGTACTCCCACAGGGATTCACAGAATCACCGAACTTGTTTGGGCAGGCTTTAGAGCAAGTGTTAGAGGCTTTCGAATCAGATCCGGAGGTAACCTTAGTACAGTATGTAGATGACTCGTTGTTAGCAGAGGAAAGTCAAGAAGCGGTCCGAAATGAGAGTATTAGGTTATTGAACTTTTTGAATCTCAAGGGATTAAAAGTTTCAAAATCCAAGTTGCAATTTGCGGAAGAAGAAGTAAAATATCTAGGACATTGGTTAAGCAAAGGGACAAAAAAATTAGATCCTGAGCGAGTGAAGGGTATCCTCTCGCTCCAAATGCCTAAAAATGAAAGACAAGTAAGACAGTTATTAGGACTCGTAGGTTATTGCAGACACTGGATCGAGGACTATAGTAACAAAGTGAAGGTTTTGTATCAAAAGTTAGTGGGAGAAAGGCTAATGAAATGGAGCCCAGACGATGAGCAAAACTTAGAAAACTTAGAAACTGATCTGGTGAATGCTCCAGTATTAAGTCTACCTGATATCAAAAGACCTTTCTATCTATTTGTAAATACTGAAGGGGGAACAGCATTTGGTATATTAACTCAGGATTGGGCAGGAAGGAAGAAACCTATAGGCTATCTGTCGAAACTACTAGATCCAGTTAGCAGGGGATGGCCCACTTGCTTGCAAGCTATAGTAGCCACGGCTCTCTTAGTCGAAGAAGCTAGAAAAATAACTTTGGGAGGAGAACTGAAAGTATATATGCCCCATAATATATGGGGGGTCTTGCAACAAAAAGCAGACAAGTGGATTACGGATGCAAGACTACTGAAATATGAGGGCATCCTTATACATTCCCCCAAGTTAGAACTCGAGACTACAAGTTTGCAAAACCCGGCCCAATTCCTGTATGGTGAACCGAGTGAAAACCTAACCCATAATTGTGTACAATTAATAGAATATCAAACCAAAATTAGAGAAGATTTAGAGGAAGAGGAACTGCAAGATGGGGAAAAACTATTTGTAGATGGGTCATCCCGAGTAGTAGATGGGAAGCGAAAATCAGGATATGCTATAATAGATGGCAAGACCCTAAAAGTAAGGGAATCAGGTCCTCTTAATGTGACCTGGTCTGCTCAGGCTTGTGAACTATATGCTGTATCGCGAGCTTTACAAATACTAAAAGATAAAATAGGAACTGTCTTTACCAATTCCAAATATGCCTATGGAGTGGTTCATATGTTTGGAAAAATCTGGGAGGAATGAGGTTTAGTGAACTCCCAAGGGAAAGGACTCATACATGAAGCATTGATCAGGCAGACCCTAGAGGCTCTGAGAGGACCTAAACAAATTGCGGTAGTACACATAAGGGGTCACCAAAAGGGGGTGTCGCTTCGAATAAAGGGAAACAACATAGCAGGTGAAGAAGCAAAGAAAGCCGTTTTACTATTACTAAAAGAGGCAGAACAAATGCAAATTAAAGTAAATCATACCATGAGCTTTAACATCCAAGAAAAAGAAAAACTCAAGCAATTAGGGGTCACTGAAAAGGAAGGAAAATGGTTGTTATCAGATGGAAGGGAAGTTCTCCCGAAGGGTGCTGCATGGAGAATAATGAGGGAATTTCACAGGCAGACCCACTGGGGAGTACGGGCATTAGTGGACCAATTTGGGGCTAAATATATGTGTATAGGAATATATGATATAGCTAAGAAAATTGTTGGAGAGTGCCTTACATGCCAGAAAGTGAATAAGCAACAACTTAGAGAAAGAGTACATGGAGGGCGTGAGTGAGCAAAAAGACCCTTTGAGAAAATACAGATTGATTTTACTGAGCTTCCAAAAGCTGGGAGATATAAATACCTTCTAGTTCTGGTGGACCACTTGACTCATTTTGTAGAAGCCTTCCCAGTAGCTCGAGCCACAGCAAAAACTGTGACCAAAACATTATTAGAAAATATTATACCACGGTACGGAAACATAGCAGTAATTGACTCTGACAGGGGGCCCCATTTCATTTCGAAAGTTATTAAGGAGATTCTAGGTCCCTTAGGAACTAAGTGGGAATATCATACACCATGGCATCCTCAAAGCTCAGGGAGGGTAGAAAGAATGAATGGCGAAATTAAGAGACAGTTAACCAAATTAATAATCAAAACAAAAATGAGTTGGGTAAAATGTCTACCTTTGGCCCTATTAAACGTGAGAACACAACCCAGAACAGACACTGGAATTTCCCATTTTGAGATGTTATATGGAATGCCGTATGACCTAGAAACACCTATCGAACACCCGAAGGTAGAGAAAAAGTATTGCAGGAATATATTGTGGAACTTATGAAGAGAAGGCGGGAATTAATACAAAAAGGACTGATAGTACAAAGACCGCCTCTACACATTGCAACACATAAAATTAAACAGGGAGATAAAGTATTAATTAAAACTTGGAAAGAATCTTCTCTAACCCCCGCTGGGAGGGGCCTTTTCTTGTCTTGCTTACCACAGATACTGCAGTCTGGTCCGCTGAAAGGGGGTGGACTCACGCTGATCGAATTAAAGGACCAATTCGGAATCCTCACTGGGAAGCGACCAAGAATCCGGACAATCTGAAAATTACCTTTTGGAGGAAAACGACGGATGAGTGAAATTATCTTTTGTAACAACCTAAGCTGTATTTGTTATCCTTTTGTTTGTATAAGTGTAGAAATTGTAAAGAAAAGTGGTGGGTCCATTGTCCCTATGGGAGTCCTCCTAGCGGTATTTGTCATAAGTGTTACAATAATGGGAGGAAACTAACTAACTGAGCACTTCGAGTCGGGGGGGTAGCAACTAGAAAAATGATAAAGGATTCTGAAGAGTGGTGGGATAATTTCACAAAAAAAAAAAAAAAAAAAAAAAAAGAGGTATAAATCCTGGAAAGTATAGTTTCCAAACAGACGAGCTTTGCCTGATAAAAGCTAAGACCATACACGTACTTTGCTGAAAAGCAGTAGCTAGAGTGAGGTGTGGAGCTTGGGAGGTTGGGAACTGAAAGATAAAAAAATAAGGGTGTGTGTAAGTCAAGGCCAATTAAAATAAAGGAGGTTCCCCTGAAGAATACGACTGCTGCCAAGAAGATGGTACACCTCGCTGCTCTAGGCAACAGAGTAGGCAAGGAAAAAGGCAGAGGCGTACTACTGTGGGAACTGGGGTTAATGAACCACCTCCAGGAAGGGCTCATGAGACTCCTTGACTTACAACTCCCAAAACAAACCATCTCAAAACTTCCCCGGAACCTCCTAGCCCTCTCTAAAAACAAATGTAAAATTCTAAGAGATTGTCAGAACGCCTGGAATGCTAATGGCAATAGAAAAGTCACACCACTCTTCTCAACCCTAAATCTAAGCATTTGGATAATAGGTCTATTATAAATGGTATCAGGGTCAGCCCAAGGAAGAGAAACCTCCCACCAACCTTATAAATGGAGCTTAATTAGGTGAGAAGACCAACAAATTATTGCCCAGAAAACTGTAGTGGGAAGCCCCAGCTTTAAGACGACTCTTTGCCAACTGGTACCCATAAAACCATGTCTAGACTTTAAGGGCTTTTACTTTTGCCCTAGCTCTAACCCTGGGAAAGGGTACTGTAACCATCCCAACTCATATTATTGTGCCTATTGGGGATGCGAGACGGTAGCATCAGATTGGCCCCCAGGGGGAGGAAGAGACAAAGTCCTGTCTGTGGGGTGGGGACCCTATGGATGTATTCCTCCTAAGCGAGACTCCAACGGTGGAGCGATATTACCTGGGAATTGTAAGCATTTATACATTAATATATCCAATCTCACAGACCCCGCCTGGCAAATAGGAAAAACTTGGGGAGTAAGGTACTGGGAACCCGGGACAGATGGGGGAGGTCTTATTTTTATAAAGAAGTAAGTAGCGAGACCCACTCCTCAAGCAATAGGTCCCAATATAGTAGTTAAAGGACTAAAAAAAGTCATACCCTTTGGAGCAAACAACTTTGACTACTAGCAATTCCTTGATCATGACTAGTACCTTACTGCCCATGAGAGAAACAGTGAATGAAAATCCCCTATGGACAGTCATGCAAGCAGCTTATAGCACATTAAATGAAACTAATCCTAATGTAACTACTAATTGTTGGCCGTGTTATGATACCAAACCTCCTTTTTATGAAGCCATAGGGGTTAACAGCACCTATAACATAAGTAGTGATTCTTCCTCCCACTGTCAGTGGGATGATAAGAAAAAGGGAATAACCATGCAACATGTCACCGGAGTAGGAGCTTGTATAGGTAAAGTACCAAAATCTAAGCAATCGCTCTGTAGTACTATCCAACCGGAAATAAACAGAACCGAAACATGGATTATTTCCCCAGGTGGGGCTAGATGGATATGTTCTGAAACAGGACTCACCCCGAGTATATCTCTAAGTATGTTCAATGACTCACGGGAGTATTGTATACTAGTTACCATTATCCCGAGAATATTGTATCATCAGGAAAGTGTACTGTGTGATCATTGGGATACTGGACATTACCTCATAAAAAGAGAACCAATCACAGCTATCACAATAGCCACGTTGTTAGGAATCGGGGCAGTAGGAGCAAGTACAGGGATAACCTCTCTTATTCAACAAAAACGGGGTTTCAATTCTTTAAGAGCCGCCATCGATGAAGACTTAGAAAGAATTGAGAAATCAATAACTGCATTAGAGAAATCTTTACCTTCATTATCAGAGGTAGTATTACAAAATAGAAGAGGAATGGATCTCCTCTTCTTACAACAAGGATGACTGTGTGCAGCTCTAGGGGAAGAGTGTTGCTTTTATGGAGATCACACAGGAGTAGTAAGAGATACTATGACCAAATTACGGGAGGGTTTAGAAAAACAAAAGAAAGAGAGGGAAGCAAAGTGGAGCTGGTACGAACCCTGGTTCACCCAATCCCCCTGGTTAACTACTTTGTTATCTACTATAGCAGGACCTTTAATAATATTAGTGTTAATTCTGACCTTTGGGCCCTGTATATTAAATAGAGTTATCGAACTAGTAAAAAAACAATTAGAAGCCGCTCACTTAATGTTATTGAAAAAAAAACAGTATGAGCAGATAGAAGAAGACGGAGTTGTTGAACAGGAAACTTCCATCCTTTCTCTAGCCCGAGAAACTATTATCCGGTTTGATCAACAAAATGATAAAAATAAAAAGGGGGGATTGTAATAAACCCGTGTTGTAAATTTGTTAATCAAACCGGTACGTTATCTTGTGCAAACATTTATGCAACAGTACAACTGGGGAAATGTATTGGAGTTGTGTGGGTGAGGCACCCTGAGCACCCTGTCCTGTGCTGTGCCTGCACCGTGGGGCTGTGGGACCATGTGTGGTGCAGCAGAGCTGGGCTGTCACAGCACAGGGTGCAGACAGGGGCCACAAAGCAGCTGCCAGGAGTGACAGCAAGGACAAGTACAGACAAGGAGTCTATGTGCATCGCCTTTGCTGTGCCGGGATGACTTTGGGAAGGGCAAAGCTCACCTGGAGTTGGTGGCTGCAAGAAAAGAGACCACTGCATCGGAGACCAAGGCAGAACAAGGGAAATGCGGGGCTGTTACTGGATGGGGAGGGGAATTTAATAACAGCAGAGAGTGATGCTGGGGTTGAGGGACTCAATGCCTTCTGTGTCTGGGTCTTTACTGGAACACCCACCCAGGCCTCTCTGCTCAATGAAGGGGTTCAAGGAGGAGAGCACATCTTGGCAGGAACCTCAGGAAGCCCCAGAAGGACAAACACCCGTGTCTGCCCCTGCAGGGGACTCACCCTGGCAATGGCACAGGCTGGGGCTGCCTGGCTGCGAGCAGCTCTGTGGGAAAGGTCTGGGTGGGCAGGGAGCTGGGCAGGAGGCAGCGTGTGCCCTGGTGCAAGGGAGGCCAGGAGAACCCTGGGCTGTGCCACCAGGAGCACGGCCAGGAGATGCAGGGAAGGGATTCTCTGGAATACTCCATCCAGATCTCAGATCCCAATTCAGGAAAGATACTGGCAAGCTGGAGTGGGTTGAGGAAAGGGCCCTGGGGACAGCCAGGGACTGGAGCACTTTGCCTGTGGGGAGAGGCTGAGGGAGCCGGGCTTGTCCGTGCCAGAGAAGGGAAGGCTGACAGGGACCTCATCACAGCCTGCCAGTGCCAACGAGGAGGTGATGGAGAATGTAGAGCCAGGCTCTTCACTGTAGTGCATTGCAGAAGGACAGAAAACAATGGGTGGAAGGTGAAAGAGGTGAGGTTCAGCCAAGACATAAGGAAAAGTTTTTTCCCTAGAACAGGGGTGTCAAATTCACTTTCACCGGGGGCCACATCTGCCTCACGGTTGCCTTGAAAGAGACGAATGTAATTTTAGGACTGTATATATACAACTATTCCTACATTTATACAGTCTTAAAATTACATTTGGCCCTTTGAAGGCAACCGTGAGGCTGATGTGGTCCCAGTGAAAATGAGTTTGACACCCCTGCCCCAGGAGCTCAGCCAAGTGCTGCCTCGGGCCACCCAGAGAGGCTGAGCAGCCTCTGTCCTTGGAGGTTTTCAAACTCTGATTGAATCAGGGCTTGAACACCTTGGTCTGACCCCGTTTGTGACAGGTTGGACTGCAGACTCCTGAGGGCCCTTCAACCTCACTTCTCATATGATCCCATATGATCCCGCTGGGCTCTGTTTCTAACTGGTCAGAGCAGACGATTATGGGCCATGAATCCACCTGTGCTGTAGGTGACCATCTAAACCAACATCTCAACCAGTGAACCAGACAACGTCTCAGTGTGACTTGCTCTGGGCAAAGTGTGAAGAGTCCTGGGCAGGGAAGGTTTAGAGGGCATGGGGCGCTATACAAGACAGAAAATGATCTTGGCTTAATGCCTATAGGCCCATCAGATGTCAGCTGATGTCAATGAAAATTAAAATAAGAACTGAAGACAAAGATCCAAAGCAAAGAAAGATGTCAACATACTTTTTTTTTAAAGTCTTTGAGAGGTTTTCTTTTCACAGAATCACAGAATCACAGAATCACAGAATGTTAGGGATTGGAAGGGACCTCGAAAGATCATCTAGTCCAATCCCCCTGCCAGAGCAGGAACACCTAGGTGAGGTTACACAGGAAGGTGTCCAGACGGGTTTTGAATGTCTCCAGAGAAGAAGACTCCACAACTTCCCTGGGCAGCCTGTTCCAGTGTTCCATCACCCTGACTGAGAAGAAGTTTCTTCTCAAATTTAAGTGGAACCTCTTGTGTTCCAGCTTGAACCCATTACCCCTTGTCTTACTGTTGGTTGTCACTGAGAAGAGCCTGGCTTCATCCTTGTGACACCCACCCTTTATATATTTATAAACAGTAATGAGGTCACTCCTCAGCCTCCTCTTCTCCAAGCTAAAGAGACCCAGCTCCCTCAGCCTTTCCTCATAAGGGAGATGCTCCACTCCCTTAATCATCTTCGTGGCCCTGTGCTGGACTCCCTCCAGCAGTTCCCTGTCTTCTTGAACTGAGGGGCCCAGAACTGGACACAATATTCCAGATGAGGTCTCACCAGGGCAGAGTAGAGGGGAAGGAGAACCTCTCTCGACCTACTAACCACTCCCCTTCTAATACAGCCCAGGATGCCATTGGCCTTCTTGGCCGCAAGGGCACAGTGCTGGCTCATGGTCATCCTGCTGTCCACCAGGACCCACAGGTCCCTTTCCCCTACACTCAAAAAGGAAAGTGTTTTCCAGAAACAGAAATGGATACAAGACACACATGTCTTCAGCTACACGGATAAGCTTTTTACGTATTACTTTTTTACATATTAAAAAAAATGTCAAAATGTGAATTACCGGGAAGCATACTAAGCAGAGGAGAATATTGGTCTTCCCCTGTACTTCTATTACCAACACTCTTATTATTTCATCTCCCTTGTCATTCAGGAGTTTCCAGCTCTCCTGATTCAAGGTCCATGTCAAAGGAAAACGTTTCAGCAGACTGTCTGGACACACACCCTTCCCAGCACTCTCAGGTTTTCTCCTCCGCTTCCTCTTTGGTCATTCAGTTGCCTCTCAACTGTTTGGTTTCTGCTTGGAGCTTCAGGGAGTTACAAACTTGCCCCATTCTTCAGAGCTCTAATTAACATGGCAGTCAACACATTATTTGTGTTTATATCTATCCTTTCCTAACTCTGTCTAAAACAGTTCTTGTGTGGATGTCCCTTGTGGATGGTGGACCTCACCAGATCCAGCTTAGACAGTTGTGGAAAGTGTTTTACTCTATTAAATTGTATTGTGTTTATTTGTTGGCATTGAAGAGAAACCTTTCTGTGCCTGTGTGCAGCCAGGTCTCTAAGGAGAGCAGGTGGGAGCTGGTGCAGAGGACCTGCACCATCCACCTGCAGACCTCAGTGGAGAAGTCTGATGTGAGGAAAAGTGATGCAAGTCCCAGGTGGCCAAGGAGGGAACTGGCAGACTGGGGGAGGAGGGATGAGGAGCAAGGTTGTCCATACAGTGTCCGACCTTAAGGGACAGCTTCGCCTGCCTGTCCAGGTGTCTTCAGGTGACCCTCTGGATCAATGCCCAGTGTAGAATTCTGCTGTCACTTCTTCTATGAAATCAAGAATGATAGAAAGTACCACTGAAAGAAAAAACCCTCCCTTATGAAATCTTCTTTGAAATCTTCATCACGAAGTAACCCACCAAAACCTCTCCAAATAGTTGTACGAGTCTTGCAGACTGGAAGAAAATGACAGGAAAAGACATGGCTCGTTAGGGTTTTTTGTATTTTAATGAGCCCCATGGCGTATTTGGTGCTGAGTCCATGAACCTCAGATACCAAGAGCAGACTAAAGAATCTCCTCAAGAAGTCCAAGTCAGAAGCAAACTCCAAAGTTCCTTGAAGCATTAATGGGTGCCACTGAGGCCATTACTGACAGAGCCTCCCCAGGGACTCGTTAGAACAGATAATTGGAGACTGTGATTACATCAGGCAAAGGCAAAGTGCAGCAGCTCTGATGCTGAGAAAACCCTTGGTTTGTTTGATGAAGGAGGATGGTCAATCCTTGAGCCCCTGCCCCTACGAAGGGAGATCCTGTCCCTCCTGTGTGTCTCAGGGCTCTTGCTGGGGATGTGGGGAGTGCGATGCCAAGTGAGGGACAACAATGTGACACCTCCCAACCTCCCTTGGGGAGGTGCAAGGAGCAATGAGGCCTCATGGCCGTGACAATGATGGGTCTCCTCTTAGGCCTCAGTGGCAGGGACATCAGCCATAGCCAAGGGGACAAAGACCTTGGGCCTTCCAGGGACATTCAGCCTCACCCTTGGCCATCTCCACCACAGGCCGTTCTACACTGTCCCAGGCCTGTGGCTGTTTCCCTGCAGGCTGCAGACACCCCATGCGCTTCTCCACCTTGTTCTCATCCCAGTATGTCCCCTCCTGTGCTGCTGTCTCCCCATCCTCCCCAGCTGTTCCTTGAAACACAAAGCCATGGCTGATCCAGACTCCTCTGGATGTCCACAGCACTACGCTCAGAATGACATTTCTTTATCCTCAGATCCACTCTGGACCTCCAGAGCTGCAGTTTTTTATGGCTTTCCTTTCTCATGCCGTTTCCCACCACCAAAAAGAGTGTCAGCATGTTGGAAAGTGATTTTCAAGATTTCCCGAGCTACTATTATTCTTCCCTGCCATGCTTTTACCCCAGCCAGCAACTAAGACCAGGATAGTTGGTCACATACTTCCTCCACCCCGCCAAAGGGGGACAGGGGAGAGAAGTGAAAGGGAAGGGACAAACTTGTGGGTTGAGAAAAAACAGTTTAATAAGACAACAATGTAATAATAAAATACTACTACTACTAATATACTAATACTAAAGCGCCTTTCTTATGAGAAGGGACTGAGAGTGCTGGGTCTGTTCAGCCTGGAGAAGGCTGAGAGGCGATCTCATCAATGTTTATAAATATCTTAAGGAAGGATGTCAAAAGGATTGGACCAGGCTCCTTTCAGTGGTGCCCAACGATAGGATGACAGGCAACAGGCACTGAAGCACAGGAGGTTCCATCTGACTATGAGGAAAAATTTCTCTACTTTGAGGGTGACAGACACTGGAGCAGGCTGGAAAGAAGTGGAATGCCTTCTTTGCCTCAGTCTTTTACAGTCAAACCAGTTATGCTCCAGGTACACACCCCCCTGAGCCAGAAGACAGGGATAGGGAGTAGAATGTAGTCCAATAATCCGAAGGGAAATGGCTGGTGACCTGTTACACCACGTAGACACACACAAGTCTATGGGGCCAGATGGGATCCATCCAAGGCTGCTGAGGGAGCTTGCAGACGTGATCACTAAGCCGCTTTCAATTGTGTATCAGCAAGCCTGGCTAACCGGGGAGGTCCCAGTCGACTGGAAGTTGGCGAATGTGATGCCCATCTACACGAAGGGTCAGAATGAGGATCCAGGGAATTACAGGCCTGTCAATCTGACCTCGGTGCCAGAGAACCTCATGGAACAGATCATCCTGAGTGACATCACATGGCACACACAGGACAACCAAGCAATCAGGCCCAGTCAGCATGGGTTTATGAAAGGCAGGTCCTGCTTGACCAGCCTGATCTCTTCCTATGACAAGGTGCTCCATCTTGTGGGTGAGGGAAAGGCTGTGGATGTTGCATACTTGGACTTCAGTAAAGCCTTTGACACTGTATCCCACAGCATCTCCTGGAGAAGCTGCAGCTCATGGCCTGGATGGTGTACATGCGATGGATAAAGAACTAGCTGGAGGGCTGGGCCCAAAGAGTTGTGTTGAACGGAGCCAAATCCAGTTGGTGGCCGGTTGCGAGTGGTGTCCCCAGGGCTCAGTATTGGGGCCAGTTCTGTTTAATCTCTTTATCAATGATCTGGATGAGGGGATCGAGTGCACCCTCAGTATGTTTGCAGATGACACCATGCTGGGTGTGAGTGTTGATCTGCTGGACAGTAGGAAGGCTCTAAAAAGGGATCTGGACTGGCTGGATGGTTGGGCTGAGGCCAGTTGTCTAAGGTTCAACAAGGCCAATCGCAGGGTCCTGCACTTGGGTCACGACAACCCCAGGAATCACTGCAGGCTCAGGGAAGAGCAGATGCAAAGCTGCCCAGCAGAAAAGGACTTGGGGGTGCTGATTGACAGCAGCTGAATATGAGCCAGGGTGTGTCCAGGCGGAAAAAAGGCCACCAGCATCCTGGCTTGTATCAGGAATAGTGTGGCCAGCAGGACCAGGGCAGTGATTGTCCCCTGTATTGGCACCAGTGAGGCCACACCTTGAGTCCTGGGGTCAGTTTTGGGCCCCTCACTATAAGAAAGACCTTGAGGTGCTGGAGCGAGTTCAGAGAAGGGCAATGGAGCTGATGAAGACCCTGGAGCACAAGTGTGATGGGAGCGGCTGAGGGACCTGGGGCTGTTCAGCCTGGAGAACAGGAGGCTGCGGGGAGACCTTATCCCTCCCTGAACTGCCTGAAAGGAGGTTGGAGCATGGAGGGTGTTGGTCTCTTCTCCCAGGTACCAAGTTATAGGACAAGAGGAAAAGGCCTCAAGTTGCACCAGGGGAGGTTTAGATTGGATATTAGGAAAAAAATTATTCACAGAAAGGGTTGTCAGCATTGGAAGAGGCTGCCCAGGGAAGTGGGGGAGTCACCATCTCTGGAGGGGATTAAAGGACATACAGATGAGGCTCTTAGGGATATGGTTAGTGCCAGAGTTAGGTTATGGTTGGAACTGATGATCTTGAGGGTCTCTTCCAACCAAAATGATTCTATGAATCTGTGATGGCAGATTTCAACTTTTCATTGCAACAGCTCAGCCTTGCAGCAGCTGTGACCTCCTAGAAGAGATCCCCTGGAGCCATTCCCATCAGTTCTCGACGGCTCTTCACACTGCCAGGTTGCCAAGTGGCCAATCTTGAGCGCGATGGGAGTTCATGTGTACAGCAGCAGAGCACCGGGGGTTTGTGATCATCACTGGGTATTCCCCATGGTTTTTAAATTCTGCAGGAACGTAAAGGATTTGGAAATGCCACAGCCCTTCTATTGCAAGTTGGTGGAGGTGTGGGCAGCCATTTTTCTCTTTGTGTGTTTTTATGGCCACTGGATGTGAAATCCTGATCCTAAGTAGCTCAGAGCAGATGCCTGAAAGAAGGGGTTTGTTTTTCTGCCGGAAATATGTTTCAGGAATTGCTCTGAGGAGTTTTCTCCTCCACCTTCTTCTCCACTGCCAGCTCTCCACAGTGACAATCAAGCAAAGCAAATTCAACCCGCAAGGACTAGGAGCAGAGATGAGGCTTATCTCAGAGCAGGAGGGAGATTTCCATGAGAGCTGATGAGCCCTACATGAGCTACATGAGCTGATGAGGTTCTGCCCCTTGACAGGGGTAAGCAGGGGCTTTGGGGGGTTGTGGTTCAGGTAACCTATGAAGAACAGCATGTGAAAGGCCACCTGCAGGCAACCCCATTTCAAAGCTCCTTTGAAGCTGCAGGAGACTGAGCTGCCGAGCTCACAAAATTCCCATCCTTTTTCCTCCAAGAGTAATAAAGGTGAGCTGTACTGTGCCTTGTAGTAACAAACAGTAAATCTCTAAGCATAAAAGCTTCTGCAACTGCATTGCTAAATAATCTTAAAGAGAAACTGGACCTCCTGACAGTCTGGCTCCAGTGATAATCATAGAGAAATAAAAACTAAAAAACAAACAAACAAACCTCACATGTACTGGCTTTGCGTGGGAAGGTTTTAGGAGCAGGGGGCTTCTCTGAGAAGGGGGAAAAAGAGAAACAGGTTTGTAGCTGATTTTACCACGGGTGTGCTCTAACACACCACTCTGATCCTTGTTTTACCTGTTGTTCCTCGGACTGAGTATTTGGGTCCAGGGGTGGTGAACTGGGCCATGATGGGGCCCCATGGGCCATGAGGTCTCCAAGTCCCCACCCGGGCTCCGTCCATGCTGCGAGATGCTGATAAAACCTGAGGAAAGAGCAGAAGAGCGTCTTGGTACTTTGACCTGTGCCTTAGGAGTTTTCAATCACTGTTCAAACGATTGTGCCGTACACTGATAGAGTGAACTTGCCATCAAACTTGGTTAAGTTGCACTTTTACAACATCATATTAAAAGCACTTTTGCTAATATCTTTGACAGAGGTTCTCTAAGCCATCTCAATCACCCACTGGTGACATCTTGTTCCTGTACCATGAGAGTCCTGTCTCACCAGAGAATACCAATGTTCTCGATAAAAGAACATTTTTTACTATGAGGTTGGCAAGACCCTGGAACAGGTTGCCCAGAGCACTTGTGGATTCCTCATCAGTGGATTTGCTCAAGGCCTGGGGATGCAAATCCCCTCAGGCACAATGGAGCTCACCCCTGATGCTGAACTAGGGCAGGAAAGGAGAAGTCTCAGGACTCCACCTGTCTCAGCTGTGGCCGTCGAAAGGGATGAGGACGACAACGTCTGCATCTGCTTCGTCTCTGCGGCACAGAGCGTGGCGAGCAGTGAGGGCAGCCAGAGATCTGGCAAGAGAGGTTGTGGTGTCAGCGGCCAGGGGACCCTGGGGACAGCCTGGGACCGTCATGGAAACGCGCTATGACATCGGGAGGCTGTGCTATTGCATCACCTGGCTGATCCAGGGCTGGGGACGTCCAGCCTGCAGGGCCAGACCTTCCTGAAGTCTGCTTTCCTGCCTCAACATGTATTTTCAGGGTGCACATGAGACAGGTTTTGAACGTCAGCAGAGAGCGGGGGAGCTTTCCAAAGCACCTGGTTTTTACACTGCCATTGCACTCAGTGACGGTGTTGACAAGTGACACAGCGGTCACAGAGCTCCGCTGGGGAGCAGAGGCTTTGCCTGCTGAGGCAAACCAACACTTCCAGATTCACTGCTCTAAGACTGTTAGAGGTGATTTGGGCTTCAATACCAGAACAAAAGCATTTCCATCACAGAACCCCAGCCACCACCTCTGTGATCGTCTTGGCAGGGACCAACGAACACTGTGTTGCAAAACACGTGACAGCTATAAAAAGTGTCCTGTCCTCCTCAAATCATTCTTTCCCTCATACCCTCAGATTACCACAGTAATAATTATATAACTGCATGAAGAAAATTAAGTCCCTTTCAGCCAAGCCAGATGCAGACAGGCTGAAGAGGGTCGAGAGAAGGGCCACAGAGATGATCAAAGGACTGGGCAGCCGCCATACGAGCAAAGGTGCAGAGAACTGGGCTTGTTCAGCCTGGAGAAAAGGCAGCTCAGGGAGAGCTCAGCACCATGTTCCATTGTTTCCAGGGTGGCTACAAAGATGGACATGCCCTTTGTACAAGGAGTCCCAGGGAAAAGACAAGGGCTGATGGGTACAAGCTACTCCTGGGGAGATCCTGACTGGACACAAGAAGGAAATTTTTCACCAGCAGAGCCACCAGCCATTGGAATAATCTCCCCAGGGATGTGGTGAATTCTCCAAAATTGGAGACTTTAAAGATTCAGCTGGACGGGGCGCTGGGCCAGCTCATCTAGACCGGGCTTGTGCCAGGAAAGGTTGGACCAGGTGATCCTTGCCCCTCCATCCTGGGATTCTATGAGAATATCTGCACAGGTGTGTGCGCACATGCATGTGCGTGTATGTAGGTGTGTGTGTATACATGTATGTGTGTGTGTGCACACGTGTGACTGTATGTGGAACCAGGTCCCAGGAGCTGGGCCAGCACGGTGGGCTGTCACAGGGCATTCCACTGACTGGCATCCACATCTGGAACGGACACATCTGGGACGGACACATCTGGGGGTTATGGGCTTCTCCAAAAACAGATTTCTCATTGACCCAAAACATGTCAGTGACTCATTCATCCGAACAAAAGGGATTTGGGGTAGAAAAAACATGGGGTACAACTCCTTTCAAAACACAGCGCCTCCACTCTGACATGATGTCTCCAGCCAGATCCTTGTGTCCACCTACAAAGCGAACCCCCACTCCACGAGCCACCCAGCTGCCCACAACCCAGCATTTCTGGACTCTGATTTTCTCCTTTCACCGCCTCCCCAAACCATCCCCTGGTTCCTTTGCCCAGACCGGGGGTAGCGGCCCCACGCATGTGCCGCTCGTGCTGCTCTCACCTCTGCAGCTCCCGCAGCCGCTCCAGCTGGTGCTGTTGCTCCAGCGCACTCAGGCGCTGCTGGTGCTGCGCCAGCAGCTCTGCCCGCTCCTGCCTCGCGTCCTGCCGCTGCCATAGCAGCTGAGCGGCCCGCTGCTCCTTCTCCTGCTGCAGCATCTGCTCCAGCTGCCTGTGGGTCTCCTGCACCTTCACAGAATCGCAGAATCACAGAATGTCAGGGATTGGAAGGGACTTTGAAAGCTCATCCAGTCCAATCCCCCCGCCGGAGCAGGAACACCCAGATGAGGCTACACAGGAAGGTGTCCAGATGGGTTGGAATGTCTGCAGAGAAAGAGACTACACAACCTCCCTGGGCAGCCTGGGCCAGGTTTCTGTCACCCTCACTGAGAAGTTTCTTCTCCAATTTAACTGGAACCTCCTGTGTTCCAGTTTGAACCCATTACCCCTTGTCTTACCACTGGCTGCCACCGAGAAGAGCCTGGCTCCATCCTCCTGACACCTTCACCGAGGTCCTGCCCGGAGAGAGCCCCTGAGGGGTGACGGCACAGAGCTGTTGCTGTCATCACAACACGCGCACGCTGCACCCCAAGTGCGCAGAGGATTTGGGAACAGGACGCTGAGATCGGGCTGCTCCGCAGTCCCAGCCCTGACCCCTCTGCTGCTGCCCAGTGCTGCCCTGGCTGGCGACGTGCTGGCCACGGCACCGGCCCCTCCTCCCGCTCACCCGCGGGACAGTGCTGGTGACAGCGGACCCCCCCTGGCTCACCCCTGGGGCTCCTCTGCCCCACCAGCCCCAGCCCGCCCGCCCCAGGGATGGATGCGGGAAGCGCCTCACAGCTCCCAGCCCAGCTCCTCCCTGAGCCCGCCCCGACAGCCGCGCTCGGGGAATCCAGGGGCCGAGAGCTTCCCCCCCTGCACCTCCACCGGCTCCCACTGTCCGCCCGGGGGAACCGGGGCTGCTCGGCCCGTCACCCCCCGGCCGTGCCGAACTCCCGCCCGGCCCCGCCGCCGCACAGCGCGGCGCTCAGCCAGCCCGCCGCCCGCATGGAGCGCGCCGCCCTCGGGGAAGGACCCGTTCCCATAGCGACAGGGGCTGCGCCGCGCGGGGCCGGCCTTGGAGAGCCCCCGCTGCCATAGCAACGGGGGTGTCCGCTGCGCGGCCTGACTAGAAATGGCCCCAGAGCCGCAGCGGCTCGGGCTCTTCCCTCGCCCCGGGCTGCTCCTGCCCGTGTCGCCCTCGCTCCTCTGTCCCCAGAGCGAATCCCCCTGAAGGGACCAGAGCGGCCCTGCTGTCACTGCGGGGCTGGAGCAGCCTTGCAGCCCCTCTGCAAGTCGTTTGCTTACATCCCCCTAGAGCTCAGCAAAGTTCAGCCCGGTCTGCGCAAAGGGGCATCTCTCGTTAGTGTCTCTTTCTTGCTGCTTGGATTCAGACAAAGAGGATCCTCCGGGTTCCCACTGATTCTCAGTTTGGAGCGAATGCTGAGGAAAACGTGAGGAGGTTGTGTTTCTGCTCCTTAAAATATGTCCCTTTTCCACGAGCCTTCCAGGCTGTCCCTGCCCAAGGGACAGCCCAGCTCAGCACCCGGCCCGGGCACCACACGCTGGGTCCGCACTCCTGCCCACAGCATCGAACACAACCAGCGCTCGCAGCTGCAACGCTGGTTTGCTCACAAACCCAACACTCGGCACCACATGGGCTGCTGGGAAGAGAACTGCATCCCAGCCACAACCAGAGCAGATGTCTGACATCAGCTCTGTGCCACTCTGTGTTTTATTCATGGCTGTTACAAGCGAAACCGTATGCCAATCTTAATTATCCAATTAGAATTTATTAAGCAAGCAGTAAACAGGCAAAACAGCGCTGGGCGGCCGGGGAGTCTCAGCTCTACCAACGGCACGCAACCCACCCCCACCAGAGTCCCTCCTTTTATAGATTCCTTGTATCCAGGTAGATTTCCAGTTGATACAGCTTGGCCCGACGTCTCCTGCGGCTGCGCGTCTGGTTGCCGGGGGGGTCTCCTCAGGCTCTCCGGTGGTCGCGGGACGGAGGCAACATTTTCCCTCCACACCGCAGGCGGCGACCCCACCCCTCCGGACACGCGCAGCTCACCTCACCCACACAACTCCAATACATTTCCCCAGTTGTACTGTTTCATAACTGTTTGCACAAGATAACGTACCGGTTTGATTAACAAATTTACAACACGAGTTTATTACAATCCCCCCTTTTTATTTTTATCATTTTGTTGATCAAACCGGATAATAGTTTCTCGGGCTAGAGAAAGGATGGAAGTTTCGTGTTCAACAACTCTGTCTTCTTCTATCTGCTCATACTGGGTTTTTTTTTTCAATAACATTAAGTGAGCGGCTTCTAATTGTTTTTTTACTAGTTCGATAACTCTATTTAATATACAGGGCCCGAAGGTCAGAATTAACACTAATATTATTAAAGGTCCTGCTATAGTAGATAACAAAGTAGTTAACCAGGGGGATTGGGTGAACCAGGATTCGTACCAGCTCCGCTTTGCTTCTCTCTCTTTCTTTCGTTTTTCTAAACCCTCCCGTAATTTGGTCATAGTATCTCTTACTACTCCTGTGTGATCTCCATAAAAGCAACACTCTTCCCCTAGAGCTGCACACAGTCCTCCTCGTTGTAAGAAGAGGAGAGCCATTCCTCTTCTATTTTGTAATACTACCTCCGATAATGAAGTTAAAGATTTCTCTAACGCAGTTATTGATTTCTCAATTCTTTCTAGGTCTTCATCGATGGCGGCTTTTAAAGAATTGAAACCCTGTTTTTGTTGAGTAAGAGAGGTTATCCCTGTACTTGCTCCTACTGTCCCGATTCCTAACAACGTGGCTATTGTGATAGCTGTGATTGGTTCTCTTTTTATGAGGTAATGTCCA
Organism: Caloenas nicobarica; assembly: GCF_036013445.1. Taxonomy (NCBI): domain Eukaryota; kingdom Metazoa; phylum Chordata; class Aves; order Columbiformes; family Columbidae; genus Caloenas; species Caloenas nicobarica. The sequence goes on along the minus strand of NC_088252.1, from coordinate 1,525,992 downwards.
GTATCCCAATGATCATACAGTACACTTCCCTGATGATACAATATTCTCAGGATAATGGTAACTAGTATACAATACTCCCGTGAGTCATTGAACATACTTAGAGATATACACGGGGTGAGTCCCGTTTCAGAACATATCCATCTAGCCCCACCTGGGGAAATAATCCATGTTTCGGTTCTGTTTATTTCCGGTTGGATAGTACTACAGAGCGATTGCTTAGATTTCGGTACTTTACCTGTACAAGCTCCTACTCCGGTGACATGTTGCATAGTTATTCCCTTTTTCTTATCATCCCACTGACAGTGGGAGGAAGAATCACTACTTATGTTATAGGTGCTGTTAACCCCTATGGCTTCATAAAAAGGAGGTTTGGTATCATAACACAGCCAACAATTAGTAGTTACATTAGGATTAGTTTCATTGAACGTGCTATAAGCTGCTTGCATGACTGTCCATAGGGGATTTTCATTCACTGTTTCTCTCATGGGCAGTAAGGTACTAGTCATGATCAAGGAATTGCTAGTAGTCAAAGTTGTTTGCTCCAAAGGGTATGACTTTTTTTAGTCCTTTAACGACTATATTGGCACCTATTGCTTGAGGAGTGGGTCTCGCTACTTCCTTCTTTATAAAAATAAGACCTCCCCTATCTGTCCCGGGTTCCCAGTACCTTACTCCCCAAGTTTTTCCTATTTGCCAGGCGGGGTCTGTGGGATTGGATATATTAATGTATAAATGCTTACAGTTCCCAGGTAATATCGCTCCACTGTTGGAGTCTCGCTTAGGAGGAATACATCCATAGGGTCCCCACTCCACAGACAGGAATTTGTCTCTTCCTCCCCCTGGGGGCCAACCTGATGCTACTGTCTCGCATCCCCAATAGTCACAATAATATGAGTTGGGATGGTTACAGTACCCTTTCCCAGGGTTAGAGCTAGGGCAAAAGTAAAAGCCCTTAAAATCTAGACATGGTTTTATGGGTACCCGTTGGCAAAGAGTCGTCTTAAAGCTCGGGCTTCCCACTACAGTTTTCTGGGCAATAATTTGTTGGTCTTCTCACCTAATTAAGCTCCATTTATAAGATTGGTGGGGGTTTTCTCTTCCTTGGGCTGACCGTGATACCATTTGTAACAGACCTATTATCCAAATGCTTAGATTAAGGGTTGAGAAGAGTGGTGTGACTTTTCTATTGCCATTAGCATTCCAGGCATTCTGACAATCTCTTAGAATTTTACATTCAGTTTTAGAGAGGGCTAGGAGGTTCCGGGGAAGTTTTGAGATGGTTTGTTTTGGGAGTTGTAAGTCAAGGAGTCTCATGAGCCCTTCCTGGAAGTGGTCCATTAACCCCAACCCCCACAGTAGTACGCCTCTGCCTTTTTCCTTGCCTACTCTGTTGCCTAGAGCAGCAAGGTGTACCGTCTTCTTGGCAGCAGTCGTATTCTTCAGGGGAACCTCCTTTATTTTAATCGGCCTTGACTTATACACACCCTTATTTTTTTATCTTTCACTTCCCAACTTCCCAAGCTCCACACCTCACTCTAGCAACTGCTTTTCAGCAAAGTACCTGTACGGTCTTAGCTTTTATCAGACAAAGTTCATCTGTTTGGAAACTATACTTTCCAGGATTTACACCTTTTTTTTTTTTTTTGGTAAAATTATCCCACCACTCTTCAGAATCCTTTATCAGTTTTCTAGTTGCTACCCCCCTGACTCGAAGTGCTCAGTTAGTTAGTTTCCTCCCATTCTTGCAACACTTATGACAAATACCGCTAGGAGGGCTCCCATAGAGACAATGGACCCACCACTTTTCTTTACAATTTCTACACTTATACAAATAAAAGGATAACAAATACAGCTTAGGTTGTTACAAAAGATAATTTCACTCATCCGTTTTCCTCCGAAAGGTAATTTTCAGATTGTCCAGATTCTTGGTCGCTTCCCAGTGAGGATTCCGAATTGGTCCTTTAATTCGATCAGCGTGAATCCACCCCCTTTCAGCGGTCCGGACTGCAGTATCTGTGGTAAGCAAGACAAGAAAAGGCCCCTCCCAGCGGGGGGTTAGAGAAGATTCCTTCCAAGTTTTAATTAATACTTTATCTCCTGGTTTAATTTCATGTGTTGCAATGTCTAGAGGCAGTCTTTGTACTATCAGTCCTTTTTGTATTAATTCCCGCCTTCTCTTCATAAGTTCTGCAATATATTCCTGAAATACTTTTTCCTCTACTTTTGGGTGTTCGATAGGTGTTTCTAGGTCATACGGCATTCCATATAACATCTGAAAAGGGGAAATTCCAGTGTCTGTTCTGGGTTGTGTTCTCACATTTAATAGGGCCAAAGGTAGACATTTTACCCAACTCATTTTTGTTTCGATTATTAATTTGGTTAACTGTCTCTTAATTTCGCCATTCATTCTTTCTACCCTCCCTGAGCTTTGAGGATGCCATGGTGTATGATATTCCCACTTAGATCCTAAGGGACCTAGAATCTCCTTAATAACTTTCAAAGTGAAATGGGACCCCCTGTCAGAGTCAATTACTGCTATGTTTCCGTACCGTGGTATAATATTTTCTAATAATATTTTGGCCACAGTTTTTGCTGTGGCTCGAGCTACTGGGAAGGCTTCTACAAAATGAGTCAAGTGGTGCACCAGAACTAGAAGGTATTTATATCTCCCAGCTTTTGGAAGCTCAGTAGAATCAATCTGTATTTTCTCAAAGGGTCTTTTTGCTAACTCACACCCTCCACGTACTCTTTCTCTAAGTTGTTGCTTATTCACTTTCTGGCATGTGAGGCACTCTCCAACAATTTTCTTAGCTATATCATATATTCCTACATACATATGTTTAGCCCCAAATTGGTCCACTAATGCCTGTACTCCCCAGTGGGTCTGCCTGTGAAATTCCCGCATTATTCTCCATGCAGCCCGCTTCGGGAGAACTTCCCTTCCATCCGATAACAACCATTTTCCTTCCTTTTCAGTGACCCCTAATTGCTTGAGATTTTCTTTTTCTTGGATGGTAAAGCTCGTGGTATGATTTACTTTAATTTGCGTTTGTTCTGCCTCTTTTAGTACTAGTAAAGCGGCTTTCTATGCTTCTTCGTCTGCTACGTTGTTTCCCTTTATTCGAGGTGACACCCCCTTTTGGTGACCCCTTATGTGTACTACTGCAATTTGTTTAGGTCCTCTCAGAGCCTCTAGGGTCTGCCTGATCAATGCTTCATGTATGAGTCCTTTCCCTTGGGAGTTCCCTAAACCTCGTTCCTCCCAGATTTTTCCAAACATATGAACCACTCCATAGGCATATTTGGAATTGGTAAAGACAGTTCCTATTTTATCTTTTAGTATTTGTAAAGCCCGCAATACAGCATATAGTTCACAAGCCTGAGCAGATCAGGTCACATTAGGAGGACCTGATTCCCTTACTTTTAGGGTCTTGCCATCTATTATAGCGTATCCTGATTTTCGCTTCCCATCTACTACTCGGGATGACCCATCTACAAATAGTTTTTCCCCATCTTGCAGTTCCTCTTCCTCTAAATCTTCTCTAATTTTGGTTTGATATTCTATTAATTGTACACAATTATGGGCTAGGTTTTCACTCGGTTCCCCATACAGGAATTGGGCTGGGTTTTGCAAACTTGTAGTCTCGAGTTCTAACTTGGGGGAATGTATAAGGATGCCCTCATATTTCAGTAGTCTTGCATCCGTAATCCACTTGTCTGCTATTTGTTGCAAGACCCTCCGTATATTATGGGGTGTGTATACTTTCAATTCTCCTCCCAAAGTTATTTTTCTAGCTTCTTTGACTAAGAGAGCCATGGCTACTATAGCTTGCAAGCAAGTGGGCCATCCCCTGCTAACTGGATCTAGTAGTTTCGACAGATAGCCTATAGGTTTCTTCCTTCCTGCGCAGTCATGAGTTAATATACCAAATGCTGCTCCCCCTTCAGTATTTACAAATAGATAGAAAGGTCTTTTGATATCAGGTAGACTTAATACTGGAGCGTTCACCAGATCAGTTTTTAAGTTTTCTAAGTTTTGCTCATCGTCTGGGCTCCATTTCATTAGCCCTTCTCCCACTAACTTTTGATACAAAAACTTCACTTTGTTACTATAGTCCTCGATCCAGTGTCTGCAATAACCTATGAGTCCTAATAACTGTCTTACTTGTCTTTTATTTTTAGGCGTTTGGAGCGAGAGGATACCCTTCACTCGCTCAGGATCTAATTTTTTTGTCCCTTTGCTTAACCAATGTCCTAGATATTTTACTTCTTCTTCCGCAAATTGCAACTTGGATTTTGAAACTTTTAATCCCTTGAGACTCAAAAAGTTCAATAACCTAATACTCTCATTTCGGACCGCTTCTTGACTTTCCTCTGCTAACAACGAGTCATCTACATACTGTACTAAGGTTACCTCCGGATCTGATTCGAAAGCCTCTAACACTTGCTCTAAAGCCTGCCCAAACAAGTTCGGTGATTCTGTGAATCCCTGTGGGAGTACCGTCCACCTTAGTTGCTGCTTATGATGGGTGTCAGGATTCTCCCATTCAAAAGCAAAATCATCTCTACATTCTTCCTTTAAAGGGCAAGCCCAAAATGTATCTTTTAAATCTATCATGCTATACCATTTTGAGTTGGGAGACAGCTGACTTAATAATACATAGGGGTTAGCTACAACAGGGAATCGGGTAAGGGTTCTTTTATTTACTTCTCTCAGGTCCTGTACCAATCGGTATGATCCATCTGGCTTTTTAACAGGTAGAATAGGGGTGTTATGGGGTGACATGCTGCAACAACCTTTCAATTATTGGTTGCAATCCATTTCTGCCTTCTTGTGACATAGGATATTGCTTAACTCTAATTGGAATTCCCGGATTTTTAATAGTGACCTCGAAAGGGGCAATGTCTAATCGTCCCACTGACTCCGGAACATACCAAACCTCAGGATTAATTTTGGTTTCATCTTCCGTGGTCAAAACACACAATTTTACCGCTATTTCTTTTTCCTTTATTTCTAAATTAATTCCTAATTTGATCATTAGATCTCTTCCAAGCAAATTGTATTCTGCCTCAGGCACTAATAAAAAGGATCCTACTCCAAATCGAGACGGAGTTTCTATTTCTACCCCCTTTATTATTGGAACTTGGAAGGGTTCTCCTTTTGCTCCTATTACTTGTAATTTCTCTGAGGATGGTTGACATCCTCGGGGCAGCCTATGGACAGTGGATCTTTCTGCCCCAGAGTCCACAAGGAACTCCGTCTCTTGACACTGGGGACCTAGTTTTAATTTTATCAAGGGCGCTTTTTTTTCTTAGTAGTCCCCAGCAAGTAGAGCCCCTGACCACCCTAATCTTCTTTAAACATTTGCTCATCTCGCATACGCTCTCTACAATTTCTCCTCATGTGCCCCTTCTTTTGACAGTGAAAGCACTCGACCTGTCTTAAATCTCTTCTGCCGCCCTGGTCCCTCTGGGGTCTTTCTTGTGTTCTTTCCCTTCGCCCCTGGGCACCACATCCCCCCGTGCGGGGCAGTGCACCCCCCTGCCCCTCCCGGACAGCTGCCACCAAAATCCTGGCTTGTCTTTTCTGAGTTTCTTCTTCCCTCCTCACATACTCCTTCTGAGCTTCCCTTAACAATTCATCTAACCCTCGTTCTTGCCAGTCTTCTAGCTTTTCCAATTTTTTTCTTACATCTATCCATGATTTTGCTACAAACTGCGTTTTTAACAAGGCTTGCCCTACTTGAGAAGCAGGATCTAGCCCCGAGTAAAGCTGCAGGTTTTTTCGTAACCTTTCTAACCACTCAGTAGGGGTTTCATCTTTCTTTTGGTGTTCTCTAAATGCTTTATTAATATTCTGTCCTCGGGGGACAGATTCCTTGATGCCCTGGACAATCATAGTCCACAAGTCGGCCACATGGGCTCTGTGTTCGACATTTTGGTTATCCCAATTGGGTCGCTGTAGCGGCCACTTAATGTCTGCGCCTGGACCATGCTGGTGCTGCTGATCCCAAACTCTCATCCCTGCTCTTCGAATCATCTCCCTTTCTTCCACTGTAAAGAGTATGCTTAAAATTGCCTGCAATGTATACACCTGCAGGTGTATACATTAGGACCTAAAAATTGATCCAACCTTTCAGATACTCCTAGAGGATCCTCTAACAGGTTCCCCATCTCTTTCTTAAATTCTCTTACGTCCTCTGAGTTCAGGGGTACTGACACAAACCCCGTGCCAGGCTGTGGACCTCCCATAGCTATTTCCCTTAAAGGATATAGCCCTCTTTCCGACTGTTCCTTTTTCCTAGCCTGACTCCTTGTGATTCTCTGTGTCTCCTCAGGGGAACTAGGAGGGTCTAATTCTGGGTCCGGTGCTGTTGGGGAAGAGGAAGAGGACGGGATCGGGTCTGGCATAGGTACAGGAGGAACATAAGGAGGGGGGAAACAGGAAGTTCCTCAGGGGTTTTATTATTTTTCTTGAATTGTCTTTCACTTAAAGCAAACACATGGATTTTGGTGTCTGCCCTTATCCATAAACTGGCATATTCGCTTTCTTCTAGACTGAAGGGTTCCTTAGAATTCACATATATATTTAAAGCTTGACCTATCCAATCCTCGACCCCAAACCAGGCCAAAATACGTGATCCTTTCTTATCTGTTTACCACCCCACACCTGCATACAATATTGTGCCATCTTTTCCCTACTTTTACCTCGCCTAAATGGCCACTCATCCCAATGGGCAATCATTAATCCCAAGGGGGAATCCTGCGGGATATCGGGCAACCCTATCTTGGGACCCCCTCCCATGGAGTCAGGCGGCTTGCTTTTCTTCTGCCCCATCTTTCGAAGTGCCTTCTCACACACACACACGTGCACCCCTCGTTCATGGCTCACGCCCTCGCAGGTAATGAGAACCGCACTACAAGAGGGTCCGCACTCACTTCGCCCCTCTCGGGAGCGTCTCATTCATGCGCACTTTGGGAGACCCACCCTGACCGAATGGAATCACCTTTTATACTCACTCTTCCCAGAGTCTTCGTTCGGCTCTTCGTGCACAAAAATTACGGGGTACTGCAGTATTCTTTTGCCTGTTTACCAAATTTAGGGTTTGGAAGTAAAGGTCTCGGAAAGGATATCTTCGACTCCGGGGCCATCCAAGGATGGGGCGCCCCGCCGGGGTCTTGGAACCCAAGCCAAGGAGCCTTTATCCGAGTCACGGCACCAGAATTGTTATAAACGAGGATCGCGAATCATATGCCAATCTCAATTATCATTAATCCAATTAGAATTTATTAAGCAAGGAGTAAACAGGCAAAACAGCGCTGGGCGGCCGGGGCATCTCAGCTCTACCAACAGCATGCAACCCACCCTCACAGAGTCCCTCCTTTTATAGATTCCTTGTATCCAGGTAGATTTCAAGCTGATACAGTCTTCTGCGGCTGCACGTCTGGTTGCCAGGGGGGGGTCTCCTCAGGCTCTCCGGTGGTCGCGGGATGGAGGCAACATTTTCCCTCCACACCGCAGGCGGCGACCCCACCCCTCCGGACACGCGCAGCTCACCTCACCCACACAACTCCAATACGTTTCCCCAGTTGTACTGTTGCATAAATGTTTGCACCAGATAACGTACCGGTTTGATTAACAAATTTACAACATGGTTATATTACACCTTGTTCCACCCCATGGACGTCAGACTCAGGTCCCACACGATCCAATACGTCCTCACCAACCACCTCACCTTCCCGCCCGTTGATGCCACACACAGACAGTTGCCCTCAGTCCATGGGCCGCCCCTGTGAAACGTCCATAAAATGTCACAGCTCCCCGTTGAGGTCATGGAGTCCGTGGCTTTGGGCTCCGTCTGTTCCGTGGCCACTCCGGACAGCACAGGTGTCCGTTCCGTGGGGTCACGGGCACCAAACCCAGCTCGGGTGGGAAACAAGAGGGTTCCCACGTGTTCAGGGCCCAAAGCGCCATCTGTAGCATCTGCCCGTCCTTTTGAGTGCCCAGAGCCTCCTTCTCGGGGCCCAAATCCTCACGTTTAGGGTCCCAATGTGTCTTTTATCACTCAAGGCCTTTGTTCAGGGCCCACAGTTTCATTTTGAGGTGGAGCTCGTTGCCTGGCAACAACCAGCCAGAAGTTGGTGGGGAGTCAGTGCACCCAGGACAGCCAATGGCATTTGAGGAGGCGGGGCAAGTCATGTGATTGATATGTAAGCAGCCAATCAAGCTTTGAGGCCTGCAGGAAAGGTGGAGAGAGTTGAACAAACTGGGCAGCGTTCAGGGGCAGGCTGTGCTGGCTGCACCAATCACGCCTGGCGGGAGTGCAGCACATGAATGATTGACATGTGGTCTGCCCAATCACTTGATGGGCGGGCCAATGGAAATCCCAGACAGCCAATCAGAGGAAACATCAGTGTGGGGGAGGAAACTGACAGCCCTCCCTCCCAATGGCAGCGCAGCCCAAGCTGAGGAGGCGGTGGCTCTGCGGGCGGCCAGGCTGAGCTTTGCTGTGGTGCCCCTGGAGCTGCCCCAAGGCTGAGCAGCCCCCGGGCCAGCCCTGGGGCCCTTTTTCCTCCAGCTGGGGCCCTGGGGATGTTGTTGCTGCATGTGGACTCCACGGTCTCTTCCAACCAGTACCTGTATTTCTGATCATTAAGTGGTGCTTCTAATCATTAAGAAATCACGGGATCTGTATAGCTTAGGAAAATCTAGGAGCGTAACAAATTTTTTTCAGACTATCCAACCTCAATGTTCTTTGTATAAGCAGAACTTGTACCAGAGGTAACTTTGTGCTTAGTAATTGCACCCTATTGTTAGAATTGTCCCAGATTTACGGCATATTCTTCTGAAACAAGACTTATTCTTTAGAAATAGAACCTGGAGCAGGATGCTGATGTAATAATTAACCAATTAACCAGTGTTACTTAGTGTTGCTTAACGGATGAGCTTGTGTGAACAGATATTTACTGCATTTGTTCAAAGAGCTGCAAATGCAGAGAGTTCAGTGATGAAGATGAGAGACGGCCCCTGAGGAGGAAGAAACGGCCCCCAAAAGGGCCGTAACGCCCACAGAAAGGTGTTAGACGGCAGCAGAGACCGGAGAATATGCACATGTTTAATTAACTGCATATTTATGTAATTAATTCTTGGAATAGGTGTGTGATATGTTAATGGTTTCTAAGAACTGTAACACATCTGTAATTTTTCTGTCAATATGAGACAAGTAAGAACAATCAGTCAGCAACGCGCTCAGGGAGAAGCATCCTGGTCCCAGTGCCGAATGTAAGGAAGGCTACTTTTAAAAACCTTAAAAAGTGGTTTTAAGAGATTATTAATTTACCGTTTTGACAGGATCACAACCAAAATGATTCTGTCTGGCTCAGGTGTGCATGGGCTGCTCTGGACTTGTTCTCCTGGGCGGGGGAAAGGGGCAGGGGGGCACTCGCTGGCTTTGGAGAGGAGCTGCTGCGGCTGGAGCTGGAAAGAGCAGGAGAAGGTGAAGCAGCTGGAGGATGAAGTGCAGGGGATCCCCACAGCTGCTGCTCCAGCTGCACAAGAGGCAGCTGCCCCTGTGGGTGAGGAAGGGTCCCTGTGAGCAGCCTCAGCAGAGCAGATCACAAACGTGCCCTGCAGGTCTGTGTGAGTGAGGAAAATTCCAGTGCGGCCATGTAGCGTGTGTGTGTGTCTGGGAAGCCTCGTGCTGTGAGAGCTGAGACACCCATGTGTTCTCTGTGGTGGAGGACGGGCGAGAGACTGGAGCTACAGCAGAGGGAGGGAGGAAAGGACAGATAGACACAGACAGGAGGGCCTGAGCTCCACAACTTGCCTGGCCGTGCAGAGAGCAGGAGCTCTGGTGAGTCCTGGCCCTTGGGGTCATGTCACCTCTTCTGTGTCCCAGTCCTTCCCTGCGCCCTCCCCTTTCCTCCTGCTCCCTCTCCTTCTTTCTGCCTCTCTTCCTCTTTCCCGGCTGATTCTTTTTGCATCTCTGTCCACATCCCTGTCCCTTTTTCCCTCTTGCTGTTCTTGTGTCCTTTTTTTATTTTCTGTCTTTCTTTCCTGTCCCCAGTCCTGTCCTTTCTCACTATATCCCCCTGTCCAGCTGGCGGCCCCTTCTTTCCTCATTCTCTTACTCTATTTTTCCTCTCTCCATCTCTTTGCCCTGCTGCCCACCATAGCTGGTTTTTTCCTTCACTGCTGTCCTGCCTCCTGTTCCTTTGCTGTCCCTGTTCCCTGTTCTGTCACTCTGTCCCAGTCCCAGTGTATTTTAAAAATTTTTTTCATTTCATTTTCTTCTTTCTACCACTTTGTCCTGCTCCCTGCCCCTGTCTTTGTCTCTCCTTCCCTTTGTTCTGCTGCCCATCTCATTTTCCCTTCTTGCTCCAGCTCTCTGTTCTGCTCCCTGCCCCTCTCATTCCCCCTCTGTTTCTCTACCCTTCTCCCCGTCTGTCCTCCACTCTTGTTTTCTGTCCTGCTCCCTCTGTAGTTTTTCCACTCTCTCTGTCACTCTCTCCTGCTCCCTGTCACTTTAATTTCTCACTCCATCTCTGTCCTACAACTCGAAGCTGTTTTTTGGTCTCCATCTCTGTCCTGCTACCCTGCCCAGGCTTTTTTACCTCTGTCTGTGCCTGGCTGCCTGTCTCTTACTTTTACACATCTTCCCGTTTGTGCTGCCTCCCTGACCCATTTTCCTGCTCCATGTCTTTGTGTTTCTCTGACAATCCATCTCCTGCTTCATTTCCTTCTCTGTTTCTCTCCCATGAACTTCCTATCAATATTCTCTTCTCTTCTCTTCTCTTCTCTTCTCTTCTCTTCTCTTCTCTTCTCTTCCCTTCCCTTCCCTTCTCTTCTCTTCTCTTCTCTTCACTTCTTCTTCCTCTCTTCTTCTCTCCTCGCCTCTCCTCTCTTTTCTCCTCTTTCCGCACAGTCAGTCAAATAACAAAGACACTGTTTGCCTGAAAGGAAAGGAGGGTTTCAGTTTCAAAAACAAGTTCAACAACACATAACATGATGAATACAAGTGTTGCTTATGTTGGAGTTTATTTTATCTTATTTTGTTGTTAATTTATTAATTTACTTGATTCCATGTTATTTCATGTTATGTTATTTGATGTCATTTTTTTTCCCTTTCTGACTCTGTTTCAGAACCCAGGCTCACAAGCATTAGCTCAAGCCCAAGTGTAGCCAGGAGTAGGCTGAGGCATTCTTCAGTTTAGCATGAGAAAAGATCCCTTGCAGGCTGGCAAAGGCAAGTCCCAGAGCTGCAGAGAGCAGCAGCAGGAACAGAGGCCAAGCTGTCCGCGGTTCCTGCAGAGGGAGAACCTTGACAAGGAGTTGTGGGACTGACCATGCACAAAAGAGGAAGAAGAAGAAGAAGAAGAGGAAGAAGAGGTGAGTGGTACCGTGGCATCTCTTCCAAAGCGTGACATGTAGCGATGACGAGCAGACTTTTTGCCTTCCACAACTTGTTTGGCTGCTGTGCTTCTTGGGCAGGGATGCATGAGAAGCTCTCTGGTCCCTGCCAGGCGCTTGTGTTACCTGCCGGGAGAGCTGAGAAGTGGCAGCTGCGGCTGCCAGCATGGTGGAGCATGAGCAGCCGGCTCCCAGGCCAAATGGCCCAAAGAAATGGTGGCAAGGGGCGGTGCTGAGAACTGCAGAGGAAGGCAAAAAACCGCCGGGGACCAGTGCCAATGTGCCCCGGGGGAAAAAGTTCCTTGCTGAGCCCAGTGCTGGCCATGGGCTGTTCCCTGAGCATGTGAGCCAGACCTGGCTCCTTGTCCCACAGGCTGCTCATGCTTCCCAGGAGCTGCCCAAGCCCTATCCTCCCTTGAGCTGGAGCTATGTCGCGGACTTGCCAGAGTGCCCAAGTGCCTCTGAGCTGATAGACCTTGTGGGCAAGAATCCTTGCTGTCCCTGTGTAGGACACCAGTGGGTGTTCCAAAGCACTGCAACCCCTTGCAAGCCCTTGCAAGCCCTCGACATCCTATCTCTCACGGCTCCTGAGCGTTGCTCTGTAGGAGATGAGGATGGTGAGCTGTGCAGTGCTCCTCAAGAAGGAATTGCCTTGGTCTTGCCACTGCTATCCAGTTGAAAAGGATTTGCATCCATGAGCCGAGCTTGGAAGGTGGCCCTGCCAGCAGATTGTCTTGCAGCGGAGAACCTCCAGCAGCCTCATGCAAGGTTTTCTTCCCTCAGGCCCTGGCCTGTGATTCCAGCAGCTCCTCAAGTGCTTCCTGTGAGATGTGCTGGGGCTGCCCCCGGGCCAGCTCTGGCAGTGGACACGGGAGGCTGCTCCTCTGGATCCTGCGTGGGGCCTGGTGACCACTGCGTTGCCGGGTGCTGGCATTGTGCCATGGGGGTGACACAGCCGCATATGTGCAGCCCTTTGGAGGAAGCCTTTGGGGTGCTGGCTCCAAACCAGTCCCTGTAGCTACAAAATAGGGGAGTAAGCAACCTAATAGAGTCCCTTTTTTGCAAAAAGACAGTGTGGATTTGTTGCCAGTGCAGCCTTACTTCCAGTAGCAATACTGCCTGTGGTATCATGTATGGAGGCCTCAGGGCTCGCTCAGGGCTTGTCACGCAGAACTGCAGGCCTGACAGAGCAGAACTGCTCTCCTCTCCTCTCCTCTCCTCTCCTCTCCTCTCCTCTCCTCTCCTCTCCTCTCCTCTCCTCTCCTCTCCTCTCCTCTCCTCTCCTGTCGGCCAGTCCAATATCTAAGAGACTGTTTGCCTGAAAGGACAGAGGGTTTTCAGTTCCAAAATCAATGTCAAGGACACAGAACACAATGAATTTTATTTTATTTTGTTGATAATTTATTAATTTTCTTGATTTTATGTTAATTCATGTTATGTTTCTTCGTGTCATTTTTTTTCCCTTTGTGACTCTGTTTCAGAAGCCAGGCTCACAAGCATTAGCTCAAGCCCAAGTGTAGCCAGGAGTAGGCTGAGGCATTCTTCAGTTTAGCCTGAGAAAAGATCCCTTGCAGGCTGGCAAAGGCAAGTCCCAGAGCTGCAGAGAGCAGCAGCAGGAATAGAGGCCAAGCTGTCCGCGGTTCCTGCAGAGGGAGAACCTTGACAAGGAGTTGTGGGACTGACCATGCACAAAAGAGGAGGAAGAAGAAGAAGAAGAAGAAGAAGAGGAAGAAGAGGAAGAAGAGGTGAGTGGTACCGTGGCATCTCTTCCAAAGCGTGACATGTAGCGATGACGAGCAGACTTTTTGCCTTCCACAACTTGTTTGGCTGCTGTGCTTCTTGGGCAGGGATGCATGAGAAGCGCTCTGGTCCCTGCCAGGCGCTTGTGTTACCAGCAGGGAGAGCTGAGAAGTGGCAGCTGCGGCTGCCAGCATGGTGGAGCATGAGCAGCCGGCTCCCAGGCCAAATGGCCCAAAGAAATGGTGGCAAGGGGCGGTGCTGAGAACTGCAGAGGAAGGCAAAAAACCGCCGGGGACCAGTGCCAATGTGCCCCGGGGGAAAAAGTTCCTTGCTGAGCCCAGTGCTGGCCATGGGCTGTTCCCTGAGCATGTGAGCCAGACCTGGCTCCTTGTCCCACAGGCTGCTCATGCTTCCCAGGAGCTGCCCAAGCCCTATCCTCCCTTGAGCTGGAGCTATGTCGCGGACTTGCCAGAGTGCCCAAGTGCCTCTGAGCTGATAGACCTTGTGGGCAAGAATCCTTGCTGTCCCTGTGTAGGACACCAGTGGGTGTTCCAAAGCACTGCAACCCCTTGCAAGCCCTTGCAAGCCCTCGACATCCTATCTCTCACGGCTCCTGAGCGTTGCTCTGTAGGAGATGAGGATGGTGAGCTGTGCAGTGCTCCTCAAGAAGGAATTGCCTTGGTCTTGCCACTGCTATCCAGTTGAAAAGGATTTGCATCCATGAGCCGAGCTTGGAAGGTGGCCCTGCCAGCAGATTGTCTTGCAGCGGAGAACCTCCAGCAGCCTCATGCAAGGTTTTCTTCCCTCAGGCCCTGGCCTGTGATTCCAGCAGCTCCTCAAGTGCTTCCTGTGAGATGTGCTGGGGCTGCCCCCGGGCCAGCTCTGGCAGTGGACACGGGAGGCTGCTCCTCTGGATCCTGCGTGGGGCCTGGTGACCACTGCGTTGCCGGGTGCTGGCATTGTGCCATGGGGGTGACACAGCCGCATATGTGCAGCCCTTTGGAGGAAGCCTTTGGGGTGCTGGCTCCAAACCAGTCCCTGTAGCTACAAAATAGGGGAGTAAGCAACCTAATAGAGTCCCTTTTTTGCAAAAAGACAGTGTGGATTTGTTGCCAGTGCAGCCTTACTTCCAGTAGCAATACTGCCTGTGGTATCATGTATGGAGGCCTCAGGGCTCGCTCAGGGCTTGTCACGCAGAACTGCAGGCCTGACAGAGCAGAACTGCTCTCCTCTCCTCTCCTCTCCTCTCCTCTCCTCTCCTCTCCTCTCCTCTCCTCGCCTCTCTTCTCATCTCCTCTCCTCTCCTGTCCGCCAGTCCAATATCTAAGAGACTGTTTGCCTGAAAGGACAGAGGGTTTTCAGTTCCAAAATCAATGTCAAGGACACAGAACACAATGAATTTTATTTTATTTTGTTGATAATTTATTAATTTTCTTGATTTTATGTTAATTCATGTTATGTTTCTTCGTGTCATTTTTTTTCCCTTTGTGACTCTGTTTCAGAAGCCAGGCTCACAAGCATTAGCTCAAGCCCAAGTGTAGCCAGGAGTAGGCTGAGGCATTCTTCAGTTTAGCCTGAGAAAAGATCCCTTGCAGGCTGGCAAAGGCAAGTCCCAGAGCTGCAGAGAGCAGCAGCAGGAATAGAGGCCAAGCTGTCCGCGGTTCCTGCAGAGGGAGAACCTTGACAAGGAGTTGTGGGATTGACCATGCACAAAAGAGGAGGAAGAAGAAGAAGAAGAGGAAGAAGAGGAAGAAGAGGTGAGTGGTACCGTGGCATCTCTTCCAAAGCGTGACATGTAGCGATGACGAGCAGACTTTTTGCCTTCCACAACTTGTTTGGCTGCTGTGCTTCTTGGGCAGGGATGCATGAGAAGCGCTCTGGTCCCTGCCAGGCGCTTGTGTTACCAGCAGGGAGAGCTGAGAAGTGGCAGCTGCGGCTGCCAGCATGGTGGAGCATGAGCAGCCGGCTCCCAGGCCAAATGGCCCAAAGAAATGGTGGCAAGGGGCGGTGCTGAGAACTGCAGAGGAAGGCGAAAAACCGCCGGGGACCAGTGCCAATGTGCCCCGGGGGAAAAAGTTCCTTGCTGAGCCCAGTGCTGGCCATGGGCTGTTCCCTGAGCATGTGAGCCAGACCTGGCTCCTTGTCCCACAGGCTGCTCATGCTTCCCAGGAGCTGCCCAAGCCCTATCCTCCCTTGAGCTGGAGCTATGTCGCGGACTTGCCAGAGTGCCCAAGTGCCTCTGAGCTGATGGAGCTTGTGGGCAAGAATCCTTGCTGTCCCTGTGTAGGACACCAGTGGGTGTTCCAAAGCACTGCAAGCCCTTGCAAGCCCTTGCAAGCCCTCGACATCCTATCTCTTACGGCTCCTGAGCGTTGCTCTATAGGAGATAATGACGGTGAGCTCTGCAGTGCTCCTAAGAAGGAACTGCCTTGGTCTTGCCACTGCTATCCAGTTGAAAAGGATTTGCATCCATGAGCCGAGCTTGGAAGGTGGCCCTGCCAGCAGATTGTCTTGCAGCGGAGAACCTCCAGCAGCCTCATGCAAGGTTTTCTTCCCTCAGCCCCTGGCCTGTGATTCCAGCAGCTCCTCAAGTGCTTCCTGTCAGATGTGCTGGGGCTGCCCCCGGGCCAGCTCTGGCAGTGGACACGGGAGGCTGCTCCTCTGGATCCTGCGTGGGGCCTGGTGACCGCTGCGTTGCCGGGTGCTGGCATTGTGACATGGGGGTGACACAGCCGCATATGTGCAGCCCTTTGGAGGAAGCCTTTGGGGTGCTGGCTCCAAATCAGTCCCTGTAGCTACAAAATAGGGGAGTAAGGAACCTAATAGAGTCCCTTTTTTGCAAAAAGACAGTGTGGATTTGTTGCCAGTGCAGCCTTCCTTCCAGTAGCAATACTGCCTGTAGTATCATGTATGGAGGCCTCAGGGCTCGCTCAGGGCTTGTCACGCAGAACTGCAGGCCTGACAGAGCAGAACTGCTCTCCTCTCCTCTCCTCCCCTCTCCTCTCCTGTCCGCCAGTCCAATATCTAAGAGACTGTTTGCCTGAAAGGACAGAGGGTTTTCAGTTCCAAAATCAATGTCAAGGACACAGAACACAATGAATTTTATTTTATTTTGTTGTTAATTTATTCATTTTCTTGATTTTATGTTAATTCATGTTATGTTTCTTCGTGTCATTTTTTTTCCCTTTGTGACTCTGTTTCAGAAGCCAGGCTCACAAGCATTAGCTCAAGCCCAAGTGTAGCCAGGAGTAGGCTGAGGCATTCTTCAGTTTAGCCTGAGAAAAGATCCCTTGCAGGCTGGCAAAGGCAAGTCCCAGAGCTGCAGAGAGCAGCAGCAGGAATAGAGGCCAAGCTGTCCGCGGTTCCTGCAGAGGGAGAACCTTGACAAGGAGTTGTGGGACTGACCATGCACAAAAGAGGAGGAAGAAGAAGAAGAAGAGGAAGAAGAGGAAGAAGAGGTGAGTGGTACCGTGGCATCTCTTCCAAAGCGTGACATGTAGCGATGACGAGCAGACTTTTTGCCTTCCACAACTTGTTTGGCTGCTGTGCTTCTTGGGCAGGGATGCATGAGAAGCGCTCTGGTCCCTGCCAGGCGCTTGTGTTACCTGCAGGGAGAGCTGAGAAGTGGCAGCTGCGGCTGGCAGCATGGTGGAGCATGAGCAGGCGGCTCCCAGGCCAAATGGCCCAAAGAAATGGTGGCAAGGGGCGGTGCTGAGAACTGCAGAGGAAGGCGAAAAACCGCCGGGGACCAGTGCCAATGTGCCCCGGGGGAAAAAGTTCCTTGCTGAGCCCAGTGCTGGCCATGGGCTGTTCCCTGAGCATGTGAGCCAGACCTGGCTCCTTGTCCCACAGGCTGCTCATGCTTCCCAGGAGCTGCCCAAGCCCTATCCTCCCTTGAGCTGGAGCTATGTCGCGGACTTGCCAGAGTGCCCAAGTGCCTCTGAGCTGATGGACCTTGTGGGCAAGAATCCTTGCTGTCCCTGTGTAGGACACCAGTGGGTGTTCCAAAGCACTGCAAGCCCTTGCAAGCCCTTGCAAGCCCTCGACATCCTATCTCTCACGGCTCCTGAGCGTTGCTCTGTAGGAGATGAGGATGGTGAGCTGTGCAGTGCTCCTCAAGAAGGAATTGCCTTGGTCTTGCCACTGCTATCCAGTTGAAAAGGATTTGCATCCATGAGCCGAGCTTGGAAGGTGGCCCTGCCAGCAGATTGTCTTGCAGCGGAGAACCTCCAGCAGCCTCATGCAAGGTTTTCTTCCCTCAGGCCCTGGCCTGTGATTCCAGCAGCTCCTCAAGTGCTTCCTGTGAGATGTGCTGGGGCTGCCCCCGGGCCAGCTCTGGCAGTGGACACGGGAGGCTGCTCCTCTGGATCCTGCGTGGGGCCTGGTGACCACTGCGTTGCCGGGTGCTGGCATTGTGACATGGGGGTGACACAGCCGCATATGTGCAGCCCTTTGGAGGAAGCCTTTGGGGTGCTGGCTCCAAACCAGTCCCTGTAGCTACAAAATAGGGGAGTAAGCAACCTAATAGAGTCCCTTTTTTGCAAAAAGACAGTGTGGATTTGTTGCCAGTGCAGCCTTCCTTCCAGTAGCAATACTGCCTGTGGTATAATGTATGGAGGCCTCAGGGCTCGCTCAGGGCTTGTCACGCAGAACTGCAGGCCTGACAGAGCAGAACTGCTCTCCTCTCCTCTCCTCTCCTCTCCTCTCCTCTCCTCTCCTCTCCTCTCCTCGCCTCGCCTCGCCTCGCCTCGCCTCTCTTCTCATCTCCTCTCCTCTCCTGTCCGCCAGTCCAATATCTAAGAGACTGTTTGCCTGAAAGGACAGAGGGTTTTCAGTTCCAAAATCAATGTCAAGGACACATAACACAATGAATTTTATTTTATTTTGTTGTTAATTTATTAATTTTCTTGATTTTATGTTAATTCATGTTATGTTTCTTCGTGTCATTTTTTTTCCCTTTGTGACTCTGTTTGAGAAGCCAGGCTCACAAGCATTAGCTCAAGCCCAAGTGTAGCCAGGAGTAGGCTGAGGCATTCTTCAGTTTAGCCTGAGAAAAGATCCCTTGCAGGCTGGCAAAGGCAAGTCCCAGAGCTGCAGAGAGCAGCAGCAGGAATAGAGGCCAAGCTGTCCGCGGTTCCTGCAGAGGGAGAACCTTGACAAGGAGTTGTGGGACTGACCATGCACAAAAGA
This sequence comes from Caloenas nicobarica, assembly GCF_036013445.1. Taxonomy (NCBI): domain Eukaryota; kingdom Metazoa; phylum Chordata; class Aves; order Columbiformes; family Columbidae; genus Caloenas; species Caloenas nicobarica. Next base: position 1,507,652 of record NC_088252.1, on the reverse strand, counting down.
GGAGGAAGAAGAAGAAGAAGAGGAAGAAGAGGAAGAAGAGGTGAGTGGTACCGTGGCATCTCTTCCAAAGCGTGACATGTAGCGATGACGAGCAGACTTTTTGCCTTCCACAACTTGTTTGGCTGCTGTGCTTCTTGGGCAGGGATGCATGAGAAGCGCTCTGGTCCCTGCCAGGCGCTTGTGTTACCTGCAGGGAGAGCTGAGAAGTGGCAACTGCGGCTGCCAGCATGGTGGAGCATGAGCAGCCGGCTCCCAGGCCAAATGGCCCAAAGAAATGGTGGCAAGGGGCGGTGCTGAGAACTGCAGAGGAAGGCAAAAAACCGCCGGGGACCAGTGCCAATGTGCCCCGGGGGAAAAAGTGCCTTGCTGAGCCCAGTGCTGGCCATGGGCTGTTCCCTGAGCATGTGAGCCAGACCTGGCTCCTTGTCCCACAGGCTGCTCATGCTTCCCAGGAGCTGCCCAAGCCCTATCCTCCCTTGATCTGGAGCTATGTCGCGGACTTGCCAGAGTGCCCAAGTGCCTCTGAGCTGATGGAGCTTGTGGGCAAGATTCCTTGCTGTCCCTGTGTAGGACACCAGTAGGTGTTCCAAAGCACTGCAAGCCCTTGCAAGCCCTTGCAAGCCCTCGACATCCTATCTCTTACGGCTCCTGAGCGTTGCTCTGTAGGAGATGAGGATGGTGAGCTGTGCAGTGCTCCTCAAGAAGGAATTGCCTTGGTCTTGCCACTGCTATCCAGTTGAAAAGGATTTGCATCCATGAGCCGAGCTTGGAAGGTGGCCCTGCCAGCAGATTGTCTTGCAGCGGAGAACCTCCAGCAGCCTCATGCAAGGTTTTCTTCCCTCAGCCCCTGGCCTGTGATTCCAGCAGCTCCTCAAGTGCTTCCTGTCAGATGTGCTGGGGCTGCCCCTGGGCCAGCTCTGGCAGTGGACACGGGAGGCTGCTCCTCTGGATCCTGCGTGGGGCCTGGTGACCACTGCGTTGCCGGGTGCTGGCATTGTGACATGGGGGTGACACAGCCGCATATGTGCAGCCCTTTGGAGGAAGCCTTTGGGGTGCTGGCTCCAAACCAGTCCCTGTAGCTACAAAATAGGGGAGTAAGCAACCTAATAGAGTCCCTTTTTTGCAAAAAGACAGTGTGGATTTGTTGCCAGTGCAGCCTTACTTCCAGTAGCAATACTGCCTGTAGTATCATGTATGGAGGCCTCAGGGCTCGCTCAGGGCTTGTCACGCAGAACTGCAGGCCTGACAGAGCAGAACTGCTCTCCTCTCCTCTCCTCTCCTCTCCTCTCCTCTCCTCTCCTCTCCTCTCCTCTCCTCTCCTCTCCTCTCCTCTCCTCTCCTCTCCTCTCCTCTCCTCTCCTCTCCTCTCCTCTCCTCTCCTCTCCTCTCCTCTTCTCTCCTCTCCTCTCCTCTCCTCTCCTCTCCTCTCCTCTCCCCTCCTCTTCTCTTCTCTCCTGTCCGCCAGTCCAATATCTAAGAGACTGTTTGCCTGAGAGGACAGAGGGTTTTCAGTTCCAAAATCAATGTCAAGGACACAGAACACAATGAATTTTATTTTATTTTGTTGTTAATTTATTCATTTTCTTGATTTTATGTTAATTCATGTTATGTTTCTTCGTGTCATTTTTTTTCCCTTTGTGACTCTGTTTCAGAACCCAGGCTCACAAGCATTAGCTCAAGCCCAAGTGTAGCCAGGAGTAGGCTGAGGCATTCTTCAGTTTAGCCTGAGAAAAGATCCCTTGCAGGCTGGCAAAGGCAAGTCCCAGAGCTGCAGAGAGCAGCAGCAGGAATAGAGGCCAAGCTGTCCGCGGTTCCTGCAGAGGGAGAACCTTGACAAGGAGTTGTGGGACTGACCATGCACAAAAGAGGAGGAGGAAGAAGAAGAAGAAGAAGAAGAAGAAGAAGACGAAGAAGAGGAAGAAGAGGTGAGCGGTACCCTGGCATCTCTTCCAAAGCGTGACATGTAGCGATGACGAGCAGACTTTTTGCCTTCCACAACTTGTTTGGCTGCTGTGCTTCTTGGGTAGGGATGCATGAGAAGCGCTCTGGTCCCTGCCAGGCGCTTGTGTTACCTGCAGGGAGAGCTGAGAAGTGGCAGCTGCGGCTGCCAGCATGGTGGAGCATGAGCAGCCGGCTCCCAGGCCAAATGGCCCAAAGAAATGGTGGCAAGGGGCGGTGCTGAGAACTGCAGAGGAAGGCAAAAAACCGCCGGGGACCAGTGCCAATGTGCCCCGGGGGAAAAAGTTCCTTGCTGAGCCCAGTGCTGGCCATGGGCTGTTCCCTGAGCATGTGAGCCAGACCTGGCTCCTTGTCCCACAGGCTGCTCATGCTTGCCAGGAGCTGCCCAAGCCCTATCCTCCCTTGAGCTGGAGCTATGTCGTGGACTTGCCAGAGTGCCCAGCTGCCTCTGAGCTGATGGACCTTGTGGGCAAGAATCCTTGCTGTCCCTGTGTAGGACACCAGTGGGTGTTCCAAAGCACTGCAAGCCCTTGCAAGCCCTTGCAAGCCCTCGACATCCTATCTCTTAGGGCTCCTGAGCGTTGCTCTGTAGGAGATGAGGATGGTGAGCTGTGCAGTGCTCCTCAAGAAGGAATTGCCTTGGTCTTGCCACTGCTATCCAGTTGAAAAGGATTTGCATCCATGAGCCGAGCTTGGAAGGTGGCCCTGCCAGCAGATTGTCTTGCAGCGGAGAACCTCCAGCAGTCTCATGCAAGGTTTTCTTCCCTCAGCCCCTGGCCTGTGATTCCAGCAGCTCCTCAAGTGCTTCCTGTCAGATGTGCTGGGGCTGCCCCCGGGCCAGCTCTGGCAGTGGACACGGGAGGCTGCTCCTCTGGATCCTGCGTGGGGCCTCGTGACCACTGCGTTGCCGGGTGCTGGCATTGTGACATGGGGGTGACACAGCCGCATATGTGCAGCCCTTTGGAGGAAGCCTTTGGGGTGCTGGCTCCAAATCAGTCCCTGTAGCTACAAAATAGGGGAGTAAGCAACCTAATAGAGTCCCTTTTTTGCAAAAAGACAGTGTGGATTTGTTGCCAGTGCAGCCTTCCTTCCAGTAGCAATACTGCCTGTAGTATCATGTATGGAGGCCTCAGGGCTCGCTCAGGGCTTGTCACGCAGAACTGCAGGCCTGACAGAGCAGAACTGCTCTCCTCTCCTCTCCTCTCCTCTCCTCTCCTCTCCTCTCCTCTCCTCTCCTCTCCTCTCCTCTCCTCTCCTCTCCTCTCCTCTCCTCTCCTCTCCTCTCCTCTCCTCTCCTCTTCTCTTCTCTCCTGTCCGCCAGTCCAATATCTAAGAGACTGTTTGCCTGAGAGGACAGAGGGTTTTCAGTTCCAAAATCAATGTCAAGGACACAGAACACAATGAATTTTATTTTATTTTGTTGTTAATTTATTCATTTTCTTGATTTTATGTTAATTCATGTTATGTTTCTTCGTGTCATTTTTTTTCCCTTTGTGACTCTGTTTCAGAACCCAGGCTCACAAGCATTAGCTCAAGCCCAAGTGTAGCCAGGAGTAGGCTGAGGCATTCTTCAGTTTAGCCTGAGAAAAGATCCCTTGCAGGCTGTCAAAGGCAAGTCCCAGAGCTGCAGAGAGCAGCAGCAGGAATAGAGGCCAAGCTGTCCGGGGTTCCTGCAGAGGGAGAACCTTGACAAGGAGTTGTGGGACTGACCATGCACAAAAGAGGAGGAGGAAGAAGAAGAAGAAGAAGAAGAAGAAGAAGAAGAAGACGAAGAAGAGGAAGAAGAGGTGAGCGGTACCCTGGCATCTCTTCCAAAGCGTGACATGTAGCGATGACGAGCAGACTTTTTGCCTTCCACAACTTGTTTGGCTGCTGTGCTTCTTGGGTAGGGATGCATGAGAAGCGCTCTGGTCCCTGCCAGGCGCTTGTGTTACCTGCAGGGAGAGCTGAGAAGTGGCAGCTGCGGCTGCCAGCATGGTGGAGCATGAGCAGCCGGCTCCCAGGCCAAATGGCCCAAAGAAATGGTGGCAAGGGGCGGTGCTGAGAACTGCAGAGGAAGGCAAAAAACCGCCGGGGACCAGTGCCAATGTGCCCCGGGGGAAAAAGTTCCTTGCTGAGCCCAGTGCTGGCCATGGGCTGTTCCCTGAGCATGTGAGCCAGACCTGGCTCCTTGTCTACAGGCTGCTCATGCTTCCCAGGAGCTGCCCAAGCCCTATCCTCCCTTGAGCTGGAGCTATGTCGTGGACTTGCCAGAGTGCCCAAGTGCCTCTGAGCTGATGGACCTTGTGGGCAAGAATCCTTGCTGTCCCTGTGTAGGACACCAGTGGGTGTTCCAAAGCACTGCAAGCCCTTGCAAGCCCTTGCAAGCCCTCGACATCCTGTCTCTTACGGCTCCTGAGCGTTGCTGTGTAGGAGATGAGGATGGTGAGCTGTGCAGTGCTCCTCAAGAAGGAATTGCCTTGGTCTTGCCACTGCTATCCAGTTGAAAAGGATTTGCATCCATGAGCCGAGCTTGGAAGGTGGCCCTGCCAGCAGATTGTCTTGCAGCGGAGAACCTCCAGCAGCCTCATGCAAGGTTTTCTTCCCTCAGCCCCTGGCCTGTGATTCCAGCAGCTCCTCAAGTGCTTCCTGTCAGATGTGCTGGGGCTGCCCCCGGGCCAGCTCTGGCAGTGGACACGGGAGGCTGCTCCTCTGGATCCTGCGTGGGGCCTGGTGACCACTGCGTTGCCGGGTGCTGGCATTGTGACATGGGGGTGACACAGCCGCATATGTGCAGCCCTTTGGAGGAAGCCTTTGGGGTGCTGGCTCCAAATCAGTCCCTGTAGCTACAAAATAGGGGAGTAAGCAACCTAATAGAGTCCCTTTTTTGCAAAAAGACAGTGTGGATTTGTTGCCAGTGCAGCCTTACTTCCAGTAGCAATACTGCCTGTAGTATCATGTATGGAGGCCTCAGGGCTCGCTCAGGGCTTGTCACGCAGAACTGCAGGCCTGACAGAGCACAACTGCTCTCCTCTCCTCTCCTCTCCTCTCCTCTCCTCTCCTCTCCTCTCCTCTCCTCTCCTCTCCTCTCCTCTCCTCTCCTCCCCTCTCCTCTCCTCTCCTCTCCTCTTCTCTTCTCTCCTGTCCGCCAGTCCAATACCTAAGAGACTGTTTGCCTGAAAGGACAGAGGGTTTTCAGTTCCAAAATGAATTTCAAGGACACAGAACACAATGAATTTTATTTTATTTTGTTGTTAATTTATTCATTTTCTTGATTTTATGTTAATTCATGTTATGTTTCTTCGTGTCATTTTTTTTCCCTTTGTGACTCTGTTTCAGAAGCCAGGCTCACAAGCATTAGCTCAAGCCCAAGTGTAGCCAGGAGTAGGCTGAGGCATTCTTCAGTTTAGCCTGAGAAAAGATCCCTTGCAGGCTGGCAAAGGCAAGTCCCAGAGCTGCAGAGAGCAGCAGCAGGAATAGAGGCCAAGCTGTCCGCGGTTCCTGCAGAGGGAGAACCTTGACAAGGAGTTGTGGGACTGACCATGCACAAAAGAGGAGGAAGAAGAAGAAGAAGACGAAGAAGAGGAAGAAGAGGTGAGCGGTACCCTGGCATCTCTTCCAAAGCGTGACATGTAGCGATGACGAGCAGACTTTTTGCCTTCCACAACTTGTTTGGCTGCTGTGCTTCTTGGGTAGGGATGCATGAGAAGCGCTCTGGTCCCTGCCAGGCGCTTGTGTTACCTGCAGGGAGAGCTGAGAAGTGGCAGCTGCGGCTGCCAGCATGGTGGAGCATGAGCAGGCGGCTCCCAGGCCAAATGGCCCAAAGAAATGGTGGCAAGGGGCGGTGCTGAGAAGTGCAGAGGAAGGCAAAAAACCGCCGGGGACCAGTGCCAATGTGCCCCGGGGGAAAAAGTTCCTTGCTGAGCCCAGTGCTGGCCATGGGCTGTTCCCTGAGCATGTGAGCCAGACCTGGCTCCTTGTCCCACAGGCTGCTCATGCTTCCCAGGAGCTGCCCAAGCCCTATCCTCCCTTGAGCTGGAGCTATGTCGTGGACTTGCCAGAGTGCCCAAGTGCCTCTGAGCTGATGGACCTTGTGGGCAAGAATCCTTGCTGTCCCTGTGTAGGACACCAGTGGGTGTTCCAAAGCACTGCAAGCCCTTGCAAGCCCTTGCAAGCCCTCGACATCCTGTCTCTTACGGCTCCTGAGCGTTGCTGTGTAGGAGATGAGGATGGTGAGCTGTGCAGTGCTCCTCAAGAAGGAATTGCCTTGGTCTTGCCACTGCTATCCAGTTGAAAAGGATTTGCATCCATGAGCCGAGCTTGGAAGGTGGCCCTGCCAGCAGATTGTCTTGCAGCGGAGAACCTCCAGCAGCCTCATGCAAGGTTTTCTTCCCTCAGCCCCTGGCCTGTGATTCCAGCAGCTCCTCAAGTGCTTCCTGTCAGATGTGCTGGGGCTGCCCCCGGGCCAGCTCTGGCAGTGGACACGGGAGGCTGCTCCTCTGGATCCTGCGTGGGGCCTGGTGACCACTGCGTTGCCGGGTGCTGGCATTGTGACATGGGGGTGACACAGCCGCATATGTGCAGCCCTTTGGAGGAAGCCTTTGGGGTGCTGACTCCAAATCAGTCCCTGTAGCTACAAAATAGGGGAGTAAGCAACCTAATAGAGTCCCTTTTTTGCAAAAAGACAGTGTGGATTTGTTGCCAGTGCAGCCTTACTTCCAGTAGCAATACTGCCTGTAGTATCATGTATGGAGGCCTCAGAGCTCGCTCAGGGCTTGTCACGCAGAACTGCAGGCCTGACAGAGCAGAACTGCTCTCCTCTCCTCTCCTCTCCTCTCCTCTCCTCTCCTCTCCTCTCCTCTCCTCTCCTCTCCTCTCCTCTCCTCTCCTCTCCTCTCCTCTCCTCTCCTCTCCTCTCCTCTCCTCTCCTCTTCTCTTCTCTCCTGTCCGCCAGTCCAATATCTAAGAGACTGTTTGCCTGAAAGGACAGAGGGTTTTCAGTTCCAAAATCAATTTCAAGGACACAGAACACAATGAATTTTATTTTATTTTGTTGTTAATTTATTCATTTTCTTGATTTTATGTTAATTCATGTTATGTTTCTTCGTGTCATTTTTTTTCCCTTTGTGACTCTGTTTCAGAAGCCAGGCTCACAAGCATTAGCTCAAGCCCAAGTGTAGCCAGGAGTAGGCTGAGGCATTCTTCAGTTTAGCCTGAGAAAAGATCCCTTGCAGGCTGGCAAAGGCAAGTCCCAGAGCTGCAGAGAGCAGCAGCAGGAATAGAGGCCAAGCTGTCCGCGGTTCCTGCAGAGGGAGAACCTTGACAAGGAGTTGTGGGACTGACCATGCACAAAAGAGGAGGAGGAAGAAGAAGAAGAAGAAGAAGAAGAAGAAGAAGAAGAAGAAGACGAAGAAGAGGAAGAAGAGGTGAGCGGTACCCTGGCATCTCTTCCAAAGCGTGACATGTAGCGATGACGAGCAGACTTTTTGCCTTCCACAACTTGTTTGGCTGCTGTGCTTCTTGGGTAGGGATGCATGAGAAGCGCTCTGGTCCCTGCCAGGCGCTTGTGTTACCTGCAGGGAGAGCTGAGAAGTGGCAGCTGCGGCTGCCAGCATGGTGGAGCATGAGCAGCCGGCTCCCAGGCCAAATGGCCCAAAGAAATGGTGGCAAGGGGCGGTGCTGAGAACTGCAGAGGAAGGCAAAAAACCGCCGGGGACCAGTGCCAATGTGCCCCGGGGGAAAAAGTTCCTTGCTGAGCCCAGTGCTGGCCATGGGCTGTTCCCTGAGCATGTGAGCCAGACCTGGCTCCTTGTCCCACAGGCTGCTCATGCTTCCCAGGAGCTGCCCAAGCCCTATCCTCCCTTGAGCTGGAGCTATGTCGTGGACTTGCCAGAGTGCCCAAGTGCCTCTGAGCTGATGGACCTTGTGGGCAAGAATCCTTGCTGTCCCTGTGTAGGACACCAGTGGGTGTTCCAAAGCACTGCAAGCCCTTGCAAGCCCTTGCAAGCCCTCGACATCCTGTCTCTTACGGCTCCTGAGCGTTGCTGTGTAGGAGATGAGGATGGTGAGCTGTGCAGTGCTCCTCAAGAAGGAATTGCCTTGGTCTTGCCACTGCTATCCAGTTGAAAAGGATTTGCATCCATGAGCCGAGCTTGGAAGGTGGCCCTGCCAGCAGATTGTCTTGCAGCGGAGAACCTCCAGCAGCCTCATGCAAGGTTTTCTTCCCTCAGCCCCTGGCCTGTGATTCCAGCAGCTCCTCAAGTGCTTCCTGTCAGATGTGCTGGGGCTGCCCCCGGGCCAGCTCTGGCAGTGGACACGGGAGGCTGCTCCTCTGGATCCTGCGTGGGGCCTGGTGACCACTGCGTTGCCGGGTGCTGGCATTGTGACATGGGGGTGACACAGCCGCATATGTGCAGCCCTTTGGAGGAAGCCTTTGGGGTGCTGGCTCCAAATCAGTCCCTGTAGCTACAAAATAGGGGAGTACGCAACCTAATAGAGTCCCTTTTTTGCAAAAAGACAGTGTGGATTTGTTGCCAGTGCAGCCTTACTTCCAGTAGCAATACTGCCTGTAGTATCATGTATGGAGGCCTCAGGGCTCGCTCAGGGCTTGTCACGCAGAACTGCAGGCCTGACAGAGCAGAACTGCTCTCCTCTCCTCTCCTCTCCTCTCCTCTCCTCTCCTCTCCTCTCCTCTTCTCTTCTGTCCTGTCCGTCAGTCCAATATCTAAGAGACTGTTTGCCTGAAAGGACAGAGGGCTTTCAGTTCCAAAATCAATTTCAAGGACACAGAACACAATGAATTTTATTTTATTTTGTTGTTAATTTATTAATTTTCTTGATTTTATGTTAATTCATGTTATGTTTCTTCATGTCATTTTTTTTCCCTTTGTGACTCTGTTTCAGAAGCCAGGCTCACAAGCATTAGCTCAAGCCCAAGTGTAGCCAGGAGTAGGCTGAGGCATTCTTCAGTTTAGCCTGAGAAAAGATCCCTTGCAGGCTGGCAAAGCAAATCCCAGAGCTGCAGAGAGCAGCAGCAGGAATAGAGGCCAAGCTGTCCGGGGTTCCTGCAGAGGGAGAACCTTGACAAGGAGTTGTGGGACTGACCATGCACAAAAGAGGAGGAAGAAGAAGAAGAAGAAGAGGAAGAAGAGGAAGAAGAGGAAGAAGAGGTGAGCGGTACCGTGGCATCTCTTCCAAAGCGTGACATGTAGCGATGACGAGCAGACTTTTTGCCTTCCACAACTTGTTTGGCTGCTGTGCTTCTTGGGCAGGGATGCATGAGAAGCGCTCTGGTCCCTGCCAGGCGCTTGTGTTACCTGCAGGGAGAGCTGAGAAGTGGCAGCTGCGGCTGCCAGCATGGTGGAGCATGAGCAGGCGGCTCCCAGGCCAAATGGCCCAAAGAAATGGTGGCAAGGGGCGGTGCTGAGAACTGCAGAGGAAGGCAAAAAACCGCCGGGGACCAGTGCCAATGTGCCCCGGGGGAAAAAGTTCCTTGCTGAGCCCAGTACTGGCCATGGGCTGTTCCCTGAGCATGTGAGCCAGACCTGGCTCCTTGTCCCACAGGCTGCTCATGCTCCCCAGGAGCTCCCCAAGCCCTATCCTCCCTTGAGCTGGAGCTATGTCGCGGACTTGCCAGAGTGCCCAAGTACCTCTGAGCTGATGGACCTTGTGGGCAAGAATCCTTGCTGTCCCTGTGTAGGACACTAGTGGGTGTTCCAAAGCACTGCAAGCCCTTGCAAGCCCTCGACATCCTATCTCTTAGGGCTCCTGAGCGTTGCTCTGTAGGAGATGAGGATGGTGAGCTGTGCAGTGCTCCTCAAGAAGGAATTGCCTTGGTCTTGCCACTGCTATCCAGTTGAAAAGGATTTGCATCCATGAGCCGAGCTTGGAAGGTGGCCCTGCCAGCAGATTGTCTTGCAGCGGAGAACCTCCAGCAGCCTCATGCAAGGTTTTCTTCCCTCAGCCCCTGGCCTGTGATTCCAGCAGCTCCTCAAGTGCTTCCTGTCAGATGTGCTGGGGCTGCCCCCGGGCCAGCTCTGGCAGTGGACACGGGAGGCTGCTCCTCTGGATCCTGCGTGGGGCCTCGTGACCACCGCGTTGCCGGGTGCTGGCATTGTGACATGGGGGTGACACAGCCGCATATGTGCAGCCCTTTGGAGGAAGCCTTTGGGGTGCTGGCTCCAAATCAGTCCCTGTAGCTACAAAATAGGGGAGTACGCAACCTAATAGAGTCCCTTTTTTGCAAAAAGACAGTGTGGATTTGTTGCCAGTGCAGCCTTACTTCCAGTAGCAATACTGCCTGTAGTATCATGTATGGAGGCCTCAGGGCTCGCTCAGGGCTTGTCACGCAGACTGCAGGCCTGACAGAGCAGAACTGCTCTCCTCTCCTCTCCTCTCCTCTCCTCTCCTCTCCTCTCCTCTCCTCTCCTCTCCTCTCCTCTCCTCTCCTCTCCTCAACTCTCCTCTCCTCTCCTCTTCTCTCCTCTCCTCTCCTCTCCTCTCCTCTCCTCTCCTCTCCTCTTCTCTTCTCTCCTGTCCGCCAGTCCAATATCTAAGAGACTGTTTGCCTGAAAGGACAGAGGGCTTTCAGTTCCAAAATCAATGTCAAGGACACATAACACAATGAATTTTATTTTATTTTGTTGTTAATTTATTAATTTTCTTGATTTTATGTTAATTCATGTTATGTTTCTTCGTGTCATTTTTTTTCCCTTTGTGACTCTGTTTCAGAAGCCAGGCTCACAAGCATTAGCTCAAGCCCAAGTGTAGCCAGGAGTAGGCTGAGGCATTCTTCAGTTTAGCCTGAGAAAAGATCCCTTGCAGGCTGGCAAAGGCAAGTCCCAGAGCTGCAGAGAGCAGCAGCAGGAATAGAGGCCAAGCTGTCCGCGGTTCCTGCAGAGGGAGAACCTTGACAAGGAGTTGTGGGACTGACCATGCACAAAAGAGGAGGAAGAAGAAGAAGAAGAGGAAGAAGAGGAAGAAGAGGTGAGTGGTACCGTGGCATCTCTTCCAAAGCGTGACATGTAGCGATGACGAGCAGACTTTTTGCCTTCCACAACTTGTTTGGCTGCTGTGCTTCTTGGGCAGGGATGCATGAGAAGCGCTCTCGTCCCTGCCAGGCGCTTGTGTTACCTGCAGGGAGAGCTGAGAAGTGGCAGCTGCGGCTGCCAGCATGGTGGAGCATGAGCAGCCGGCTCCCAGGCCAAATGGCCCAAAGAAATGGTGGCAAGGGGCGGTGCTGAGAACTGCAGAGGAAGGCAAAAAACCGCCGGGGACCAGTGCCAATGTGCCCCGGGGGAAAAAGTTCCTTGCTGAGCCCAGTACTGGCCATGGGCTGTTCCCTGAGCATGTGAGCCAGACCTGGCTCCTTGTCCCACAGGCTGCTCATGCTCCCCAGGAGCTGCCCAAGCCCTATCCTCCCTTGAGCTGGAGCTATGTCGCGGACTTGCCAGAGTGCCCAAGTACCTCTGAGCTGATGGACCTTGTGGGCAAGAATCCTTGCTGTCCCTGTGTAGGACACTAGTGGGTGTTCCAAAGCACTGCAAGCCCTTGCAAGCCCTCGACATCCTATCTCTTAGGGCTCCTGAGCGTTGCTCTGTAGGAGATGAGGATGGTGAGCTGTGCAGTGCTCCTCAAGAAGGAATTGCCTTGGTCTTGCCACTGCTATCCAGTTGAAAAGGATTTGCATCCATGAGCCGAGCTTGGAAGGTGGCCCTGCCAGCAGATTGTCTTGCAGCGGAGAACCTCCAGCAGCCTCATGCAAGGTTTTCTTCCCTCAGCCCCTGGCCTGTGATTCCAGCAGCTCCTCAAGTGCTTCCTGTCAGATGTGCTGGGGCTGCCCCCGGGCCAGCTCTGGCAGTGGACACGGGAGGCTGCTCCTCTGGATCCTGCGTGGGGCCTCGTGACCACCGCGTTGCCGGGTGCTGGCATTGTGACATGGGGGTGACACAGCCACATATGTGCAGCCCTTTGGAGGAAGCCTTTGAGGTGCTGGCTCCAAATCAGTCCCTGTAGCTACAAAATAGGGGAGTAAGCAACCTAATAGAGTCCCTTTTTTGCAAAAAGACAGTGTGGATTTGTTGCCAGTGCAGCCTTACTTCCAGTAGCAATACTGCCTGTAGTATCATGTATGGAGGCCTCAGGGCTCGCTCAGGGCTTGTCACGCAGAACTGCAGGCCTGACAGAGCAGAACTGCTCTCCTCTCCTCTCCTCTCCTCTCCTCTCCTCTCCTCTCCTCTCCTCTCCTCTCCTCTCCTCTCCTCTCCTCTCCTCTCCTCTCCTCTCCTCTCCTCTTCTCTTCTCTCCTCTCCTCTCCTCTCCTCTCCTCTCCTCAACTCTCCTCTCCTCTCCTCTTCTCTCCTCTCCTCTCCTCTCCTCTCCTCTCCTCTCCTCTCCTCTCCTCTTCTCTTCTCTCCTGTCCGCCAGTCCAATATCTAAGAGACTGTTTGCCTGAAAGGACAGAGGGTTTTCAGTTCCAAAATCAATGTCAAGGACACATAACACAATGAATTTTATTTTATTTTGTTGTTAATTTATTAATTTTCTTGATTTTATGTTAATTCATGTTATGTTTCTTCGTGTCATTTTTTTTCCCTTTGTGACTCTGTTTCAGAAGCCAGGCTCACAAGCATTAGCTCAAGCCCAAGTGTAGCCAGGAGTAGGCTGAGGCATTCTTCAGTTTAGCCTGAGAAAAGATCCCTTGCAGGCTGGCAAAGGCAAGTCCCAGAGCTGCAGAGAGCAGCAGCAGGAATAGAGGCCAAGCTGTCCGCGGTTCCTGCAGAGGGAGAACCTTGACAAGGATTTGTGGGACTGACCATGCACAAAAGAGGAGGAAGAAGAAAAAGAAGAGGAAGAAGAGGAAGAAGAAGTGAGTGGTACCGTGGCATCTCTTCCAAAGCGTGACATGTAGCGATGACGAGCAGACTTTTTGCCTTCCACAACTTGTTTGGCTGCTGTGCTTCTTGGGCAGGGATGCATGAGAAGCGCTCTGGTCCCTGCCAGGCGCTTGTGTTACCTGCAGGGAGAGCTGAGAAGTGGCAGCTGCGGCTGCCAGCATGGTGGAGCATGAGCAGGCGGCTCCCAGGCCAAATGGCCCAAAGAAATGGTGGCAAGGGGCGGTGCTGAGAACTGCAGAGGAAGGCAAAAAACCGCCGGGGACCAGTGCCAATGTGCCCCGGGGGAAAAAGTTCCTTGCTGAGCCCAGTGCTGGCCATGGGCTGTTCCCTGAGCATGTGAGCCAGACCTGGCTCCTTGTCCCACAGGCTGCTCATGCTCCCCAGGAGCTGCCCAAGCCCTATCCTCCCTTGAGCTGGAGCTATGTCGCGGACTTGCCAGAGTGCCCAAGTACCTCTGAGCTGATGGACCTTGTGGGCAAGAATCCTTGCTGTCCCTGTGTAGGACACCAGTGGGTGTTCCAAAGCACTGCAAGCCCTTGCAAGCCCTCGACATCCTATCTCTTAGGGCTCCTGAGCGTTGCTCTGTAGGAGATGAGGATGGTGAGCTGTGCAGTGCTCCTCAAGAAGGAATTGCCTTGGTCTTGCCACTGCTATCCAGTTGAAAAGGATTTGCATCCATGAGCCGAGCTTGGAAGGTGGCCCTGCCAGCAGATTGTCTTGCAGCGGAGAACCTCCAGCAGCCTCATGCAAGGTTTTCTTCCCTCAGCCCCTGGCCTGTGATTCCAGCAGCTCCTCAAGTGCTTCCTGTCAGATGTGCTGGGGCTGCCCCCGGGCCAGCTCTGGCAGTGGACATGGGAGGCTGCTCCTCTGGATCCTGCGTGGGGCCTCGTGACCACCGCGTTGCCGGGTGCTGGCATTGTGACATGGGGGTGACACAGCCACATATGTGCAGCCCTTTGGAGGAAGCCTTTGGGGTGCTGGCTCCAAATCAGTCCCTGTAGCTACAAAATAGGGGAGTACGCAACCTAATAGAGTCCCTTTTTTGCAAAAAGACAGTGTGGATTTGTTGCCAGTGCAGCCTTACTTCCAGTAGCAATACTGCCTGTAGTATCATGTATGGAGGCCTCAGGGCTCGCTCAGGGCTTGTCACGCAGACTGCAGGCCTGACAGAGCAGAACTGCTCTCCTCTCCTCTCCTCTCCTCTCCTCTCCTCTCCTCTCCTCTCCTCTCCTCTCCTCTCCTCTACTCAACTCTCCTCTCCTCTCCTCTTCTCTCCTCTCCTCTCCTCTCCTCTCCTCTCCTCTCCTCTCCTCTTCTCTTCTCTCCTGTCCGCCAGTCCAATATCTAAGAGACTGTTTGCCTGAAAGGACAGAGGGTTTTCAGTTCCAAAATCAATGTCAAGGACACATAACACAATGAATTTTATTTTATTTTGTTGTTAATTTATTAATTTTCTTGATTTTATGTTAATTCATGTTATGTTTCTTCGTGTCATTTTTTTTCCCTTTGTGACTCTGTTTCAGAAGCCAGGCTCACAAGCATTAGCTCAAGCCCAAGTGTAGCCAGGAGTAGGCTGAGGCATTCTTCAGTTTAGCCTGAGAAAAGATCCCTTGCAGGCTGGCAAAGGCAAGTCCCAGAGCTGCAGAGAGCAGCAGCAGGAATAGAGGCCAAGCTGTCCGCGGTTCCTGCAGAGGGAGAACCTTGACAAGGAGTTGTGGGACTGACCATGCACAAAAGAGGAGGAAGAAGAAAAAGAAGAGGAAGAAGAGGAAGAAGAAGTGAGTGGTACCGTGGCATCTCTTCCAAAGCGTGACATGTAGCGATGACGAGCAGACTTTTTGCCTTCCACAACTTGTTTGGCTGCTGTGCTTCTTGGGCAGGGATGCATGAGAAGCGCTCTGGTCCCTGCCAGGCGCTTGTGTTACCTGCAGGGAGAGCTGAGAAGTGGCAGCTGCGGCTGCCAGCATGGTGGAGCATGAGCAGGCGGCTCCCAGGCCAAATGGCCCAAAGAAATGGTGGCAAGGGGCGGTGCTGAGAACTGCAGAGGAAGGCAAAAAACCGCCGGGGACCAGTGCCAATGTGCCCCGGGGGAAAAAGTTCCTTGCTGAGCCCAGTGCTGGCCATGGGCTGTTCCCTGAGCATGTGAGCCAGACCTGGCTCCTTGTCCCACAGGCTGCTCATGCTCCCCAGGAGCTGCCCAAGCCCTATCCTCCCTTGAGCTGGAGCTATGTCGCGGACTTGCCAGAGTGCCCAAGTACCTCTGAGCTGATGGACCTTGTGGGCAAGAATCCTTGCTGTCCCTGTGTAGGACACCAGTGGGTGTTCCAAAGCACTGCAAGCCCTTGCAAGCCCTCGACATCCTATCTCTTAGGGCTCCTGAGCGTTGCTCTGTAGGAGATGAGGATGGTGAGCTGTGCAGTGCTCCTCAAGAAGGAATTGCCTTGGTCTTGCCACTGCTATCCAGTTGAAAAGGATTTGCATCCATGAGCCGAGCTTGGAAGGTGGCCCTGCCAGCAGATTGTCTTGCAGCGGAGAACCTCCAGCAGCCTCATGCAAGGTTTTCTTCCCTCAGCCCCTGGCCTGTGATCCAGCAGCTCCTCAAGTGCTTCCTGTCAGATGTGCTGGGGCTGCCCCCGGGCCAGCTCTGGCAGTGGACACGGGAGGCTGCTCCTCTGGATCCTGCGTGGGGCCTCGTGACCACCGCGTTGCCGGGTGCTGGCATTGTGACATGGGGGTGACACAGCCACATATGTGCAGCCCTTTGGAGGAAGCCTTTGAGGTGCTGGCTCCAAATCAGTCCCTGTAGCTACAAAATAGGGGAGTAAGCAACCTAATAGAGTCCCTTTTTTGCAAAAAGACAGTGTGGATTTGTTGCCAGTGCAGCCTTACTTCCAGTAGCAATACTGCCTGTAGTATCATGTATGCAGGCCTCAGGGCTCGCTCAGGGCTTGTCACGCAGAACTGCAGGCCTGACAGAGCAGAACTGCTCTCCTCTCCTCTCCTCTCCTCTCCTCTCCTCTCCTCTCCTCTCCTCTCCTCTCCTCTCCTCTCCTCTCCTCTCCTCTTCTCTTCTCTCCTGTCCGCCAGTCCAATATCTAAGAGAATGTTTGCCTGAAAGGACAGAGGGTTTTCAGTTCCAAAATCAATTTCAAGGACACAGAACACAATGAATTTTATTTTATTTTGTTGTTAATGTATTAATTTTCTTGATTTTATGTTAATTCATGTTATGTTTCTTCGTGTCATTTTTTTTCCCTTTGTGACTCTGTTTCAGAAGCCAGGCTCACAAGCATTAGCTCAAGCCCAAGTGTAGCCAGGAGTAGGCTGAGGCATTCTTCAGTTTAGCCTGTGAAAGGATCCCTTGCAGGCTGGCAAAGGCAAGTCCCAGAGCTGCAGAGAGCAGCAGCAGGAATAGAGGCCAAGCTGTCCGCGGTTCCTGCAGAGGGAGAACCTTGACAAGGAGTTGTGGGACTGACCATGCACAAAAGAGGAGGAAGAAGAAGAAGAAGAGGAAGAAGAGGAAGAAGAGGTGAGTGGTACCGTGGCATCTCTTCCAAAGCGTGACATGTAGCGACGACGAGCAGACTTTTTGCCTTCCACAACTTGTTTGGCTGCTGTGCTTCTTGGGCAGGGATGCATGAGAAGCGCTCTGGTCCCTGCCAGGCGCTTGTGTTACCTGCAGGGAGAGCTGAGAAGTGGCAGCTGCGGCTGCCAGCATGGTGGAGCATGAGCAGCCGGCTCCCAGGATAAATGGCCCAAAGAAATGGTGGCAAGGGGCGGTGCTGAGAACTGCAGAGGAAGGCAAAAAACCTCCGGGGACCAGTGCCAATGTGCCCCGGGGGAAAAAGTTCCTTGCTGAGCCCAGTGCTGGCCATGGGCTGTTCCCTGAGCATGTGAGCCAGACCTGGCTCCTTGTCTACAGGCTGCTCATGCTTCCCAGGAGCTGCCCAAGCCCTATCCTCCCTTGAGCTGGAGCTATGTCGCGGACTTGCCAGAGTGCCCAAGTGCCTCCGAGCTGATGGAGCTTGTGGGCAAGAATCCTTGCTGTCCCTGTGTAGGACACCAGTGGGTGTTCCAAAGCACTGCAAGCCCTTGCAAGCCCTTGCAAGCCCTCGACATCCTATCTCTTACGGCTCCTGAGCGTTGCTCTGTAGGAGATGAGGATGGTGAGCTGTGCAGTGCTCCTCAAGAAGGAATTGCCTTGGTCTTGCCACTGCTATCCAGTTGAAAAGGATTTGCATCCATGAGCCGAGCTTGGAAGGTGGCCCTGCCAGCAGATTGTCTTGCAGCGGAGAACCTCCAGCAGCCTCTTGCAAGGTTTTCTTCCCTCAGCCCCTGGCCTGTGATTCCAGCAGCTCCTCAAGTGCTTCCTGTCAGATGTGCTGGGGCTGCCCCCGGGCCAGCTCTGGCAGTGGACACGGGAGGCTGCTCCTCTGGATCCTGCGTGGGGCCTGGTGACCACTGCGTTGCCGGGTGCTGACATTGTGACATGGGGGTGACACAGCCACATATGTGCAGCCCTTTGGAGGAAGCCTTTGAGGTGCTGGCTCCAAATCAGTCCCTGTAGCTACAAAATAGGGGAGTAAGCAACCTAATAGAGTCCCTTTTTTGCAAAAAGACAGTGTGGATTTGTTGCCAGTGCAGCCTTACTTCCAGTAGCAATACTGCCTGTAGTATCATGTATGGAGGCATCAGGGCTCGCTCACGGCTTGTCACGCAGAACTGCAGGCCTGACAGAGCAGAACTGCTCTCCTCTCCTCTCCCCTCCTCTCCTCTCGTCTTCTCTCCTGTCCGCCAGTCCAATATCTAAGAGACTGTT